>NC_091436.1:160014668-160331641 GCF_964237555.1 Oryctolagus cuniculus | reverse complement strand
GAATGAGGGTGGGGGGGGGTTACCCTGGACCCCTCTGCCTCTCTGTTCTCATCCTCTTCCTCTCTCCCCTTCATGGACTCTCCCGTGACCACACTGAACTCCTGTTTCTCAACCAAGCTAAGCAGCATTCCTGTCCCAGAGTTTTTCTCCCCCTGTTGCCTGAGGCTCGAATGCCATTCCCTACCATATCCATAGAGATCATTATCCAAGGTCCTGCAGGGCTTTCGTCATCTGATAACTTAACAGCCAGATCTTCTCCCACCAGATTCAACACAGCTTCCCTCCAACCAGTCCACACCTCTGCAGCTACTAGCCTCCTTCCTGCTTTCTTTTTCTCCATGGGTCTCATAGACATTGGATCCTGTCATAGTTCACTTGTTTATTCTCAGAACCTTCAGTATGACTCTATTCGTGGTCGTATCCACAGTACCCAGGACAACACATGCTATTACATGACACACAAGTGACACTTGAGTGAATGAAGCAATGCTTGGATGAGAAGAAAACTCAATATCAGAAGGAAACAAACAAGAAATCACGCAAGTGTCCTGCGTGGGATTTTTGGAGGGAAACTCCTTCTTTCCTGGTTCCTGGTGTGAGCATGCAACATAGCCAGAGAATCGCTGTTGTGAAATTAGACTTTATTTCTTAAGTCATCAGCCATCCCATAAAGTATTTGGATCCCGAGGCCTTTAGCGATAGAGCTTGCTGATGCAACTTGATTATAATGTAGCAGTTTGAATTTAGGCAATCAGAATATGTCTGAAATGAAACTATGTGGTTGGCTGCTAAAGGATTAGTTGGGGGTGTGATGAAATATCTGGTTGGCTGATATGATAAGGCCAGAGCCCCTGTGACCAGCAGAATGAGGATTATACCCAGCTTGTGCCATTAGGGAGGCCCTCAGGCTGTCGCCCTACCAAAGCCTAAGGCAATAGAACAAGCAGCCACCTTTGCACCTGCCAGAACCGGCTCCTAGAAATGCTGTCACTTCTCCCACTGGAGGATCAAGGACTCAGCTTTCTCCATGGCCTGCCTGATCTAGACCAAAAAGAAACCATAAACCGTAACTCTCCTAGGAATCTTGACATCTCCCCAGCCTCTGCCCCATGACTCTCAGGAACACGGGTTTGTTTTATTCTGAGAGTCGTCTCTCTTCAAAAGTTCTGTTCTTTCAAAAGAAAAGGAATGTGCTCCAGTTCTGCTTCTGAAACTCAGAATCAGTCCATCGTCAAACTGATCTTCTGAAAGATAGAATCACAGTTGCTATGACCTCAAACTAACAGCAACAAATGTTTGCTCTGAGTGGAAGACACTGTGCCGGCTGCCACAGGGAAGGACGGGACATGGGCAAGCAGTTTTCTCAAATATCTTTAATGACACAGACCCATCATCTACATCAAAGCCCAGTGCGGCCAGTTCTGGTGCCACTGATAAACGATGGAACCCCAGGACAGGTTTTTGAGAGGATCCTAATTCCTGGGTGAAATGGTAGATGAGACTTTAAGCTACAGATGAATGAATCCTACTCTGGATCCCAGAGAAAATGGGGGCAGCAGGATCGAAGTGACCGTCACGTCCAGCAGAGCCCGGGGCTGTGGACCTTTCCCTAGTTGACACGCGGGTTGGTGTTTGGTAAAGAATGCTTTGCATGGGATTCCAGGTGGGATCACTTAAATTAAGGTGCAGATTCTGGACCTTTCTGAAGCTCTCATCTCCTTCATATTCTATACTCAAACCTCAATAGGGATGGCGTCGTGTACTGGGAAAAGGTATGAACATTACACAAGGTCGCCCATACAATCAAAAGGTGAGAATCTGGGGCGCTGAGCCTATGCACCACCCTACTGTGCCACAGGGTGGAACCAAGTCATCTCCAGCATGGAGTGGAGATCCTGAGGGTGGAGATGTGGGAAGAGCGGCCGGTGCTGTGGTATAGCCTCCACCTGCAATGCTGGCATCTCATATGGGACTTGTAGAGACCTGGCTGCTCCACATCTGATCCAGCTCCCTGCTAATGCGCCTGGGAAAGCAACAGAAGATGACCCAAGTCCTTAGGCTCCTGCACCCACATGGGAGACCCAGAAGAAGCTCCTGCTTCCTGGTTTCAGATAGGCCCAGCTGTGGCCATTGTGGCCATTTGGGAGAGTGAACCAGTGGATGGAAGACCTCCCTCCCCCCCCCCTCTATGCCTCTCTCTGCCTCTCTCTGCCTCTCTATGCCTCTCCCTGTCACTCTGCATTTAAAATAAATAAATCTTTATTAAAAAGAGATAAAAATGAACAATCCAAATTAAAAATGAGCAAAAGACCTGAACAGACATCTCACTGAAGAAGATACACAGATGTCAAGTAAGCATATTAAAAGATGCTCTGCATCATATAATATTAAGAAATTGTAAATTAAAACAACACTGATACACTATACCTATTTGAGGGGCCAAAATTCAGAAAATTAACAACAACAAATGCAGGTGAGGATATGGAACAACAAGAGTTCTCATTCTTTGCTGAATGGAATACAATACGGTAGAGCCACTTTATATGACAATTTGACAGCTTCCATTAAACTAAATATATTCTCACCAAAGGATCTAGCAAACATGCTCCTTGGTTTTTCCTCAAATAAATTAAAAACTATGTCTACACAAAAACCTACAAATTGATCTTTATGTAAGAGTTATTTATAATTGCCAAAACTTCATATCAACCAAGAAGTGCTTCAGTAGGTGAATGGATAAATAAATTGTGGCATACCTGGACAATGAACTATCACACACACTAAAAAACACGGCGGGGGCGGGGGGGCGACCAAGCCATAAAAACACATGGAGGACATTTCACCAGTTGAAAGAGAGGTACCATGTTATTGTGGAATGAAGATAATAGGAGAAGCTGTATGTGCGGAGACAAGGATGTATAGGAACTCTCTGTAGGTTACATTCTGTTTTTCTATGTATCTGATCCTGCTCCTTTAAAAAAAAAAATTACCAAGGGGCTGGCGCGTGGCTCACTTCGTTAATCCTCCACCTGCGGTGCCAGCATCCCATATGGGCACCGGGTTCTAGTCCCAGTTGCTCCTCTTCCAGTCCAGCTCTCTGCTGTGGCCTGGGAGGGCAGTGGAGGATGGCCCAAGTGCTTGGGCCCTGCACCCGCATGGGAGATCAGGAGGAAGCACCTGGCTCCTGGCTTCAGATAGGCATAGTGCCGGCTGTAGCGGCCATTTGGGGAGTGAACCAATGGAAGGAAGACCTTTCTCTCTGTCTGTAACTCTACCTATCAAATAAATTGAAAAAAAAAAAAAAAAAGATTACTGGGGGACAACATTGTGATGTCGTGGGTTAAGCCACTGCTTGCAATGCTGGCATCCCATACTGGAGGGCTGGTTCATTTGCCGGCTGCTCCAACTTTTTTTTTTTCTTTTTTTTTTTTTTTTGCAGGCAGAGTGGACAGTGAGAGAGAGAGAGAGACAGAGAGAAAGGTCTTCCTCTGCCGTTGGTTCACCCTCCAATGGCCGCCACAGCTGGCGCACTGCGGCCAGCGCACCGCGCTGATCCGATGGCAGGAACACAGCTTTCTGCTAAGGGACCTGGGAAAGCAGGGAGACCTGGATGGAGCTCCAGGCTCTTGACTTCAGCCTGGCTCACTCCCAACTGTCTAGGCCATTAGTGGATGAAACATCTTTCTCTGTGTCTCTCCCTCTCTGTCACTCCACCTTTCTAACAAACTACATCTTTTAAAAAGATGATTAATAAATTTAATATGATCAGGGACCTGCTTGGTGGCGTAGCTGGTAAAACTGCCACCCACAATGCTGGCATCCCATATGGGCCTAGTTCATGTTCACTTCCAATCCAGCTCCCTCTAATGACTTGGGGAAAGCAAAGGAAGTTGGCCAAAGTATTGAGGTCCCTGCCACCCATGTGGGAGGCCTGGAAGAAGCTCCTGGCTCCTGGCTCCTGGCATCTGCCTGGTCCAGCACTGGACTTTGCAGCCATCAGGGTTGTGAACCAGCAGATAAAAGATCTCTCTCTCCATCCCTCCCTCTCTCTAGCTCTTTCAAGTAAATAAATAAATCTTTTTTAAAAAATTTAATATGAGCCAACAAACACCACACACACACCCAAAGGAATCTTTAAGGGGAAAATCAAGAAGCCTCCTCCAGTGTGTATTGACAGTATACTCAGCCAGCAATTTGATGGCCAGAAGAGTGTATAGTACCCCCATTAGTGCTAATTATATTTCAAAGCATGGATCTACAGAAGTTCTGAGGATTCATTAAAACTGGAGGGGAAACAAAGACACTTGGAATTGATTTGCCTGCTCACATGAAGGAAATCTTAGCCCAGTCCTCGGGAAGTTTTTAGGTTATACTCCTGACTATGAGTTTGAGGCAGCAAAGTTGAAGTACACAAAGATCAAAAACTCTCTCCTTTCAGAGTCCACTCCACTGTCAAACTTTTTTCTCACTCTAATGCTCTCTCTGGGAAAAGAATTCCCTCAGTTCTGAGTTCTATGTTTCCCACTGGAACTCTGGCTAATTCCATGCCAGAAATGAATCACTTCTAGAAAAACTTTCAGGAGAAACCTAGATTCAACATATCCTAAAGGCAAAAAGATTTACCTCTTTCTGATTATTTCTTTACAAATCTAACTTGTGTATTAAAGATCAGAGTACATCTTCTAATTTTTTAAGCTGTTTGGCTAATTGCTTTTTTTGATAAAAATTTTTTTAACTTTTATTTAATAAATATAAGTTTCCAAAGTACAGCTCTTAGATTACAGTGGCTATTCCCCCCCCCATAACCTCCCTCCCACCCACAACCCTCCCACCTCCCGCTCCCTCTCCCATCCCATTCACATCAAGATACATTTTCAATTTTCTTTATATACAGATCAATTTAGTATATATTAAGTAAAGATTTCAACAGTTTGCACCCACACAGAAACACAAAGCGTAAAGTACTATTTGAGTACTAGTTATACCATTAATTCACATAGTACAACACTTTAAGGACAGAGATCCTATATGGGGAGTAAGTGCACAGTGACTCCTGTTGTTAACAAACTGACACTCTTGTTTATGGTGTCAGTAATCACACTAGGCTCTTGTCATGAGATGCCAAGGCTATGGAAGCCTTTTGAGTTTGCCAACTCTGATCTTATTTAGACAAGGTCATAGTCAAAGTAGAAGTTCTCTCCTCCCTCCAGAGGAAGGTACCTCCTTCTTTGATGGCCCATTCTTTCCACTGGAATCTCACTCACAGAGATCTTTCATTTAGGGTTTTGTGTTTTGTGTTGTTTTTGTTTTTGTTTTGTTTTGTTTTGTTTGCCAGAGTGTCTTGGCTTTCCATGCCTGAAATATTCCCATGGGTTTTTAGCTGGATCCAAATGCCTTAAGGGCTGATTCTGAGGCCAGAGTGCTGTTTAGGACATCTGCCATTCTATGAGTCTGCTGTGTATCCCACTTCCCATGTTGGATTGTTCTCTCCTTTTTAATTCTATAGGTTAGTATTAGCAGACACTAGTCTTGTTTATGTGATCCTTTGACTCTTAATCCTATCATTATGAGCTGAAACTGATCACTTTGACTAGTGAGATGGTATTGCAAAAGAAACAGTCAGGAAAGTGAAGAGGCAAACAACAGAATGGGAAAAAATATTTGCTAACTATGCAACAATAAAGGATTAATAACAAGAATCTACAAAGAGATCAAGAAACTCCACAAAAACAAAACAAACAACCCACTAAAGAGATGGGCCAAGGACTTCAATAGACATTTTTCAAAAGAAGAAATCCAAATGGCCAACAGACACACGCAAAAATGTTCAGGATCACTAGCAATCAGGGAAATGCAAATCAAAACCACAATGAGGTTTCACCTAACCCCAGTTAGAATGGCTCACATACAGAAATCTACCAACAACAGATGCTGGAGAGGATGTGGGGAAAAAGGGACACTAACCCACTGGTGGTGGGAATGCAAACTGGTAAAGCCACTCTGGAAGTCAGTCTGGAGATTCCTCAGAAACCTGAATATAACCCTACCATGCAACCCAGCCATCCCACTCCTTGGAATTTACCCAAAGGAAATTAAATTGAAAAATAAAAGAGCTGTCTGCTCCTTAATGTTTATTGCAGCTCAATTCACAATAGCTAAGACCTGGAACCAACCCAAATTCCCATCAACAGTAGACTGGATAAAGAAATTATGGGACATGTACTCTATAGAATACTATACAGCAGGGGCCAGTGCCATGGCTCACTTGGTTAATCCTCCACCTGCAGCACCAGCATCCCATATGGGCACGGGGTTCTAGTCCCAGTTGCTCCTCTTCCAATCGAGCTCTCTGCTGTGGCCCCGGGAGGGCAGTGGAGGATGGCCTAAGTGCTTGGGCCTCTAAACCCACATGGGAGACCAGGAAGAAGCACCTGCTGGCTCCTGGCTTCAGATCAGCATAGCGCCAACTCTAGCAGCCATTTGGGGAGTGAACCAAGGGAAGGAAGACCTTTCTCTCTGTCTCTCTCTCTGTCTGTAACTCTACCTGTCAAATAAATTAAAAAAAAAAAAAAAAAAAAAAAAAAAAACAGAAAAAGAATGCTATACAGCAGTTAAAAAAAAAATGAAATCCGGTCATTTGCAACAAAATGGATGGGATCTGGAAAACATTATGCTGAGTGAAATAAGCTAGTCCCAAAGGGACAAATATCATATGTTCTCCCTGATTGGTGACAACTAACCGAGCACCAAAAAGGAAACCTGTTGAAGTGAATTGGACACTATGAGAAACAATGACTTGATCACCCTTTGTCCTGTCAAGGAACATCTTAATACCTTATCCCTTTTTAGTATTTTTTTTTTGTTCTACTTAATACTATTGGTTGAACTCTTTAATTAACACACAATTATTCTTAGATGTTTAAGTTTAACTGAAAAGTGATCCCTTTAAATATAAAAATTGGAATAAGAGAGGTAGAAGATGTACAGTTTGGCACATGCTCAATCAGAGTTCCCCCGAAAGATAGAGTTAGAAACATGCCTGGGGATTCTAATTCAGTCCCATCAAGGTGGCTAATTGCTTTATAACCACAACAAGCTCATACAGAGAATGCCCTGTATGAAACACAATAAAGGTTCAAATATTGAGGTGTTCCTTAGCAAGGCTGAAGACTCAGTCTCTGGTATTGGAATTTAGGCTGCAGTCCTTGTTTTTGGATGGATCACTGGGTTTGTGGCAGAGTCCACGCTTTTAATTGGATTTGAACAGAAGACTGGCCACCTGGCCCGGGCGGAAGCAGATGAAGTGGTTTCACGTGATGCATAACTACTGCAGCTCCTCCCCACAATGCACTGCCAGTGGGGCAGGACTTCTCATCAGACTCCTCCTTGATGTGGGCCGATGTCCTTCTCAATGTTGGATCTCTCTAGCACTTGAGTAGTGCGCTCCACCGAGTCCTGCTGCATATCTTCCAACACGTCCGTGTTTTTGAGCACCACCTTGCAGTTGCACATGGTTACCCTGGAGCTAGGGCTGGACGACTGGACTGGTCTCCTGGGGGAGGTACTGACACAGCTCAGGCCAGGCAAGAGACAGCATCGATACCACAGCCATGGCCATCTCCAGAGTACATCTTCTAAAAGAGGAAGAAAGAGGCCGGCGCCATGGCACAGTAGATTAATCCTCCACCTGCAGCGCCGGCAGCCCACATGGATGCCAGTTCTATCCCAGCAGCTCCTCTTCCAATCCAGCTCTCTGCTATGGCCTGGGAATGCAGTAGAGGATGGCCCAAGTTCTTGGGCCCCTGCACCTGCATGGGAGACCCAGAAGAAGCTCCTGGCTCCTGGCTCCTGGCTTCGGATCGACACAGCTCTGGCCATTGTGGCCATTTGGGGAGTGAACCAGCAGAGAGCAAGACCTCTCTCTCTCTCTCTCTCTCTGCCTCTCTGTCTGTAATTACCTCTCAAATAAATAAATAAAATATTTTTAAAAATAAAAAAAGAATTCCGTTACCCAAAAGAATGGCTATGTCAAGCAAATTTAAGCACATCAGAGCAGCCTTGCATTTGGGCTGTGATGAAAGTGCCATCTCTGTCTGGTTTCTGCCAGGGTGAGGCAGAGCAGAAATTGGATGGAGTTAGTAGTCAGCAGAGCAATGCCAGTCTTGGTTCTGTTCCCAGAACCGTGTGGTATTGTTCCATGTTTGCCTCCTCACTTCTGACTTGGCATGGTAAGAGTTGCCTTACATGCATCCAAAGCTATTGTGAAAACAGAGTGATAAGAATAAAAATGCACTAAGAAAACACCAAAGTAGTACAGACACATAACACCCAGACTGACTCAAGATGGTCTTGCACAAATAACGCGGTGGGTGGCATTTCTCTGAGGGGCTTCAGTTCCTCATTAAGTGCTTCTTTTAGAGATTTCCTTCCTTGGTCAAATATCCTGGGAACTGTCTCAATTATATTCCTTCTCTCCTGCTACTGCTTTCACTCATCATGCCATGACCGCTGAATCCTGCCCATGCCCTCAAGGCTGGAGCCCCAGTGATGCCCAACTCTTCATGGTAACCATTAGCCAGATGATGATCCCTTGTTCACTTGATAATGGAAAAGCCTGGGAAAGACATTCATTCTCACTGTCCAGATATTCCCAAATGGAATATTTTTAACCAATGTTCCTAAATTTGTTGTCTATACCAGATGGGTAATTCTAATGATAGAAACCTTAGCCTAAAAAGTTTAAAATAGAACAGTAGCAAGATAAAGGTGGCATTTTACAACAGCCAAGTCGCAATTAAAGATCCCACTCCCTCTATAAAAATCATTTGACCCACTCTGCCAACTTACTACGCATGATCCCACAGTTATACTCCTGGAGAAGAATTTCCCACAACCACATGAGTATCACCAGAGCAAACGGAAAGCCAGAAACCTCCTGCCCACTCCTCCCCTCCGAGAGCAGAGGGCCTGGGGGTGCCAGGGCAGCCGTGTGAGAGTCGTTGCCTTTACCGAGACAAAGCGATTGGATCCACTTGTCCCAGAGACCGCTTGCAAACACAGGGAGCTGTCCTCTGTGTTCTTACACAGGGACCTTGGTCTGCTCCTGGGAACCAACCCCCTCTTACCACTTTGAAGCTAGAAGGAAACATAGTTATCATCTCATTCAAGTTAAAGACTAACTCCCAAAAGAAGCTAAAAGACCGCCCCCAGATCACATGCTCCTCATTGGCAACAGAAACAGAGCAGAGTTTTTATAATACAAGCTTTGAGCTGAGTGAATTAAGGAAACTCTGTAATCTTTATTATCCTGACTGCTACTATTCATTAAGTACTTGCGACAAGATTTCATGAAATCTATTGACTTCATCAATCACAAGGCTCATTATGTTGAGAAACACCAAGAAAGAAAACACTGCTGATTAAATCACGACATCATTGATTCTAAGGCATATTTCAGAGATTAAAGTGTGAATCAAGGAAAAATAGGGTACACCAAGTATTCTACGTATCTAATACATTTGATTCTCAAAACAAGCTTCTGAGACAAGTAATATTATTTGATTTTTTTTAAAGAAGGAATAAAGGTTTGAATCCTTCATAAGCATCAAAGCCAAGTCCAGCTGCTGCCTGCCTATCTCCAGGATCTCAGCCTGTGATCACCACACCTCTCTGAGGCTTAGAAGTATCTTGGAGCAGAACAGAAAAGGGACCATGGGACAGGAGCCAACTCAATCTGGAATAGATCAGCTCTTACCTCTCACACCTAGAGTGTTTCATTGCAACACCAACAAAGGCAGCCATCTTTTCCTCCTCCACTGTGTATTCTATGCTTATGTCCTCTACCTACCAGCGCTTCCCAGAGTACAGAGACAATTTAAACTTGACTTATGCCTCTCTCCTAAACAGCACAGTATTCTAAGAAGCAGTCAAATATGTTCTGGACTTAGAGAGTCATCATTCTATTCTCTGTATTTTGAGGGATTTTAAATTTTTTATAATAAAGTTTAACTCAGTTACAATGTTATATTGATAATAGCATTTATTAAACCCTTACTATCTATCAAAGCATGGTCTTTTTTAAAGATTTATTGATTGAATAATTGATTTGAAGAGCAGAGTTACAGAGAGAGAGAGAAAGAGACAGAGAGCGATCTTCCATCTGTGGGCTCACTCCCCAGATGGCTGCAATGGCCAGAGTTGGGCCAGGCCAAAACCAGGAGCCTACAGCTTCATCTAGGTCTCTTATGTGGGTGGCAGGGTCCCAAGCACTTGTATCATCACCCACTGCCTTCGCAGGCAGATTAGCAGGGAGCTAGATGGAAAACATGAATCTTGCTTTAGATCATACACATCAAAAAATGGCTCAGCCCTAAAAATGCATATCTACAGGACACTGTGTGAACAGAGGAGAAGGTATTTTATTTGTCAGGTTTCTTGAGGGCAGTTAGTGGTTCAGTGTTAGGATGAGATGAGAAAGAAAACTACAGGTACATAGACAAGGATGAAAGAGTTTTTACTAAAGACTTTAAGAAAGCAAAAGGGGAGATTTCTAAGCAAGATTACGCTCATGGCAGATGGCTGGTGTTTCTCTGAGTCTGCCCACCTCTATAATTCATGAATTCTGTGTGTCTTTCAGGTTTCAGGTGTTTTCAGGAAGGTTTTGTTTGTTTGTTTGTTTTTGACAGGCAGAGTTAGACAGTGAGAGAGAGAGAGAGACAGAGAGAAAGGTCTTCCTTCTGTTGGCTCACCCCCCAAATGGCCACTACGGCCAGCGCGCTGCGCCGATCTGAAGCCAGGAGCCAGGTGCCTCCTCCTGGTCTCCCATGTGGGTGCAGGCGCCCAAACACTTGGGCCATCCTCCACTGCACTCCTGGGCCACAGCAGAGAACTGGACTGGAAGAGGAGCAGCCAGGACAGAATCCGGTGCCCCAACCAGGACTAGAACCTGGGGTGCCGGCGCCGCAGGCACAGGATTAGCCTAGTGAACCACAGCATAGACCTAGGAAGTGTTCTTGAGACATAATAGAACTGACTCCTTCGTATTCACCCAGAAAATGAGGGATTATTCTGCCCACATCTGGAATGGCTCTCCGGGAAAACTTGAATGCATGCCGGTCCTCACATTGGCATGCTATCTCTATATGTCATTCTGCCTTTCAAATAAATATACATGCATAAATAGTTTTTTTCAAAAAAGATACATCAGAGTGCCTGGGTTCAACTACCAGCCCTGTTTCTGATCTAGCTTCCCACCAATTCATACTGTGGCGGGCAGCAGTGATCACTCAGGTACTTGGGTTCCTGCTACCCATGTGGGAGACCCAGATTGAGTTTCCTAGCTTTGGACCTAGCTGTTGGGGACATCTGGGGAGTAAATCAATGGATGGGCAACATCCCTTTCCCTCTCTCTCGCCTTCAAATAAACAAACTATTAAAAAGAAAAGAAAGCAGAGGAATCATGCCAGAACATGGAACTTAGTACGTCTATCAAAAATATATACATTTAGCTAATTTGCTTGTTTTTTAAAAAGGACAGTCTATTACTAGTGCCTCGGAATCTTGAACCTTCCAGGCCCCTTTCAGCCTGAAGTCCACAAGCTGAAACTGCTGGAGACTCTTAGTGGCTCCCCTCCTTTCTCCAACAGCAGCAGGAGAGACAGCTGAGCAGGTGACAGGCTGGAAACAGGGTAGAGGTTGGGCAGGAGGAGGGAAGTAGACAGGGGAGCGAGGGCTCTGGAAAGAGTGAGTGTTCACTGAAAAGCTGACAGATGAGCAGTCCCTTGTGATGGCTAAAGAGTCACAGACAGAATTCAGCAAAAATTGGTGCTGAATTCCCCAAACAGATGCTTAGCACAAAGTACCCTAGACGTGGTTCTGCCTAAAAATATTTTTGAAATATTAAATTGAAATACTGTTGGGATGAATCACATGGTGGACATGGTTAGGACATTTCACTTTATTTAACACACATTCATAATTCTCTGTCCCCAAATCTTTCTTCTTTACCATAGGAGAAATAGGTATCTATGGTAAGGTATTAAAGTTGCTGGACCCAATGCTCTCTTTTGCTCCATCTGAGGTATGGATTGGATACCCTGGAATATAAAAGCTGTCATAGCACCCATTTGTCTGCTTTGATTATTACATTGTAGCTGAGGGAAGCCAATCAGTCAATAGAAACATCTAAAATACAAGTTTGATGAGAAGGGTTAAGTTAGAAAACGGAAGTAATTAAATTCATTAGTCAAATGTACAGAAAAAGAAAATCTAGCCACTAATTCATTAGACTAGAAAAAGTTTTTCTTACAAAAAGGTATTATTAAATGGATGGCTAAACATGGAATTAATTTTTACACCATAAGAGATGATACCCTTCTCAAAAGAACGCCAGTAGTAAGTTGATTTCAAATCCCCAGTCATGTCACAAACATCAGCATCCCCAGATTTTCAGTAGATTCTTTTATTTATCTCTTCATACTTGGTTTGTGCATTTCTTCATGACACTGAATCCCAAACAGGTATGAAGTTTAGTCGAAAGACAACTGTTTCCCTCTGGACCAATAAAATCTATAAAATGTTCCGGACACGCATGCTCTCAGGCTCAGAAACTACATCTTCACTTGCTGGACACAGAGGAATTTGCAATCCTCTTGCCAGTCAGTTTTGCCTCCTTGCCCCAGTCAGCCCACTGCGAGCTAATGGGCACCGTGGGACAGAGACCACCATAAAATGCCCGTGACGAGTAAGCAGGACTTCTTCAGTCCTGTTCCTTTATGTCCTTTGTTCATTCAGTTCTCCTAAGAGCATCTTGCAGCCTCTTGCTGCAAGAACTGCCAAGTCACCAATGCTGAGTCAGAAGAAGTGGGATGCCCGACTTTTCTGGATTTATAGGTATGTGTGTGTGTGTGTGTGTGTGTGTGTGTGTGTTTGCTGACTTTCACCATTCCAGACCACTCAGCCACACGTCACTTGTCTGTCTCCCAAGTCTCAGGTTATAACCCCCACCCCGTACTTGTCCAGCTCTTCTCTTCCAACCAGACTTGCTTTCCAGATGCTTCTGGGAAAAAAAAAAAAAAAAGAAAAGAAAAGAAAAGAAAGAAAGAAAGGAGGCGTAGAGAGAAAGGATGTGTGTACTGGCACACAAGCACAAAATCCAGCTTCCACTGAGGATCACAGCCTGCATCACAGTGGGAACCAAAGATACAGGGCTGCCCGTGGAACAGATGCAGGTTTCCCATGCTCCAGTTCAGCTGGGAACACAGGCTGTAAAACAGAAATAAATCACACGGAACTTGCTGTCATCTCTCCACCTTCCTGCTAAACCCTTCGACACCACCGTCTGACTGGCTGGAGTCGCGGTAGTTTTTAAATGAAGGCTGGAAGCTGGCGTTGGCAGCACAGCCTAATTTTTAGCTAATACCTTTGTGGGTTCTGCGTTCGCATCTGGCCAGAGCCATCACGCTGGGTCTGATTACAATAGGCTGCTGCTCTTTCCCAAGCAGGAGGCTGGAGGCCTGTAACCAACAGCCTCAACAGAGGCCTGTTCCAAACACAACAGCACATCACAGCCAGAGAAAGGTCTGCATGCGGGACTTCTCCCAAGGCATAAAAAAGAGAGAGAGAGAGAGAGAGAGAGAGTAGAGAGAGGGAGAAATGTGTTAACTGTGCTAACAGTGCCAAGTAATATGCTTCGTTAAAAATTTAATCACCTACAAGTGCAAAACAAGTGCAAAGCAATCATGTTGTAATTAGCACAGCAATTAACACCTCCCTTTTCCATAGCACATGCATCCTAGGAAGGGCAGGATTGTAAGTGTTTATGCTGCTGACAGGCTCAGTTCCTATAGAGAGGGGAAAAATCGCTTAAATAGAATTTTTTCGTTTCTGGCACTTGGGCTGTTATGCGCTCAGGAAACCTCAGAATCAGCTGCCATTTTGGGTTTGTGCAAAAGTTGTTCTGCTGTGTGGTGTCACTAACCAACTTCCCATTGTACATGTTTTCAAAAGCTTCCCTCCAGCTCCATCTCCCCCTTTTTAATATTAACTGTAAATAGGTCAGTATTGAGACCAAATTTGTCATGCACATCAACACAATTTGCATGAAAAATTATGCTTCCTACCAAAAAAAGTCCTTCTCTGTCTTTTGTCATAAACGAGCAACATCAGAAAGAAACTCTCAATGCCAGGATAAATGACTATTGGAAAATTTTCCCTAAAAGTAATCATTTTATCACTTTAGAAAACTTACATCTCTTTACACCTCCAAGACCAGCCTTAGGAACTGAGAGTCAGTTTTTTTTTTTAATATTTCCTGGTTAATTAATTAATTGGAAAGACAGAGCAACAGAGAGAGGTGAGGAGAGACAGCAAAAGAGAGAGAGAGAGATCTACCATCCGTTGGTTCACTCCCCAAAAGGCCATATCAGCCAGGAATGAGTCAGGCTTAAGCCAGTAAGCAGAAACTCCATCCAGGTCTTCCTTGTGGGTTGGTAGTGGGCCATCTTCCTTTAGCAGGAAGCTGGATTGGAAGTGGAAGGGCTGAGGGACTTGAACTGGAACTCCAACATGGGGTGAGTGTGTCAGTTCTTTAAGGAAGTGGAATGAAGAAGACAGGTAGACAGTCCCTTCTTCTGCTCCACTCCATAGCAAGCCCAGGTCCAGTAACTGGCCTAGGTAGAACATAGCAGTGAAGCTGTTTGCTACCGCCTGAGAAGTACCTACTCCAGCATGTGCTGCTACTAATGTGATTGACAGGTGTCCCAGCGCTCATCTCAGTACACAGAGGTTTGTGGGCAGATACAGCAGCTGGTCTTCAGGCTCCCATTGGAAAGAGTTAAAATATATTTAGCTCTCCAGCCTCTCAGACAGATGAAAGCATGTGAGAGTGTGCCGTCTGGGTTGCCACTTGCTGGAAATTCATCCAAAGCCCCAAAGTCCTTGGCATGGTGGTAGAAGTGACTCACTCAGAGAATGGAACCTAGCTGGTGACTCCAAATGTTTAAATATGCTTGAAAGCCATTTTGTAAAGAAACCAAGAGAACTTGGGGAGTATCCAGGGACTTAAGAGTTTAAGAAATAGCAAGAGGGAAAAGCAAATTAAATCTTTTAGGATGAATTTGTTATTTTCAGGTTGGCCATTGATCGTGGATGACGTGTTTGAAGGAGCAGAGGAAACAGCTGGAGTAGGATATTTGGGGAATAGAAAAGCAGCGCTGGGGCCGGCGCTGTTGCACAGCAGGTAAAACCTCTGCCTGCAACCAGCTTCCCATATGGGTACCAGTTCAAGTCCCGGCTGCTCCACTTTCCATCCAGCTCCCTGCTAATTGCCTAGGAAACGCAGCAGAAGTAGGCCCAAGTGCTTGGGCTCCTGCCACACACGGGAGACCCGAATGAAACTTCTGGTTCCTGCCTTTGGCCTGGTCCTGCCCCAGCCATTAAAGCCATTTGGAGAGTGAACTAGCAGATGGAAGATCTCTCCTTCTCTTTGTCTGTCTCTCTGTCACTCTGTCAGTGCTGGCTAACATCTGACATTCGAAGTCTATAGAAAGTGCCAGCATTCACGGAAGCCATTCACTTTCCTGGTTCCCTATTTCCTTCCCCCAGCAATTCTCTTGTCCAAGGTCAGAGGCCTCACCCAGAAAGCCGAGAAAAGAAACTTTGGTGAGATAGAAGACACACTTCATAAGCGGGATGGACTGTGACAAAAAATTCACACGGCAAAGCTCAGTGGGAAGCAAATGAAACCCTGTCTCGGATACGAAGAGGACAAATGCCTTATTATGCTAAAAAGCCTCACATTAAGTGTGTATAGCTAGTCGGAATAGACAGTTCTCATAGTCACAGTTTTTATTCATTGTTACTTAAAAAACTCTTTTGAGACTGAAGTTCTTTAAATATTGCAATCATTTCCAAGACTGGTTAAGAATGTCTGCTCTGTTGTAGCCTTACTCCAGAAACCCAAATGGCATATCCCTGCATCTGCATTTGTTTCTAATAAATATTTTGTCTCTTTCTGCTACTCCATCTCTTTTTCTTTTTCATCAAAAGGCTTAAATGCCAAAAAGTTTATAAACAAAATCATTGTGCAACATTAGTAATCCTATCATCTGACATATTTGGTGGTCCATTCCTTCATGTAATGAGGAGGACTATGTACCAGGCAGTGAGCTGGGACCAGGCACCCACTGCAGTGTAAAATCAGACCAACAAGTATTTAAGAATCTAAGGTTCAGGGGCCGGCGCTGTGGCACAGTAGGTTAAACACCTTGGCCTGAAGCACCAGCATCCCATATGGACGCCGGTTTGAGACCTGGCTGCTGCACTTCCAATCCAGCTCTCTGCTGTGGCCTGGGAAAGCAATGGAAGATGGCCCAAGTCCTTGGACCCCTGCACCCATATGGAAGACCTGGAAGAAGCTCCTGGCTCCTGGCTTCGGATGGGCGCAGCTCCAGCCGTTGCGGCCAACTGGAAAGTGAACCAGCAGATGGAAGACCTCTATCTCTCTCTGCCTCTCCTTCTCTCTCTGCATAACTCTTTCAAATAAATAAATAAAATCTTTAAAAAAAAAAAAAGTAAGCACTAAAAGAGGATGGGAAGGCACTTCCATGTTAAATACAGGGAGTGAGAAGACAGAGTTTGCATGACAGAAACCATACGCATTTCGGTTTTGCAGGAGTCTGGTATACCTCAGTGGGAATAATGTAAGAACAATGCTGGAAACTTAGGTGCAGGCAGATCACAGAAGCCTTGAATGCCTGCCAAGGAAAATTAAGTTCAGAAAGAGAAGCCAGGAAAGCAAGATTAACCTAGCTGCAGTGTGTAAAACTGATGAAACTGGAAATAGACTGGCAGCAGGGAGCCCACTTAAGGAGCTACTGGAATCATCCAAGCAAAAATTAAAGTTTCCCTTAGCTGGGTAAGGGTGGTACAGATGCCCCTGGGTAAGGGGGCAACAAGAGCAAGAAACTGGTGACTTTCCGGCAGAGGTTAACAAGTGAGAGCTTGTTCACATCACAGAGCGAGCGCACTGAGCTTCCATGCATGGTGGCACGGAAAGAACTGGTTCTGGTGGCAGAATAGGTCCTGGGACTCAGGAAAGTTGGGAATTCGTGGAAACAAGAACACTTTGGAAGCAGAAGATGAAGATCTGGGCTTTACATGTTCTATTTCTGAAAAGTCAGCTGGATATTTGGGAGCAAATGAAAGGTCATTGGAAATGTCAAACTAAGGCCCAAGAAAGAAGCAAGAACTGGAAGTAAAATTCAAAAAAAAAAAAAGAAAGAAAAATCGAGGATCCCTTACA
Source organism: Oryctolagus cuniculus (assembly GCF_964237555.1). Taxonomy (NCBI): domain Eukaryota; kingdom Metazoa; phylum Chordata; class Mammalia; order Lagomorpha; family Leporidae; genus Oryctolagus; species Oryctolagus cuniculus. The sequence continues at coordinate 160,314,339 of NC_091436.1, read as the reverse complement.
CACAGTCTTGGAATCAGTCATGTGGCTAAAACCAGGAACCAAATGAAGAGCAAAGTGAAGAGAGAGCTTGAAGACAAGCCAGTGTGGGGAGCCGAGAGGAGCCAGGGGAGGGAGAGGATAATTCTGAGCCATGAAATCCCAGCAGAGGAGACGCTGCGGAAGCTCGAGGTGCCAAATGCCACCAAGTAGGCCACTGGATGGACCACCGCAGAGTGATGGGTAACCCGTGTGAGTGCCATCTCAGTAGCCTGGTGAGGTCCTAGCACAGCCCATCAGGGTGGAGAGGATGGCGAGCAATGGAAGCAGAGCACATATAATGCTTTCAAAAAACAGACAGTTAGAGGAAGAGGGGGAAGAAGGCTGTGCTGGAAAGAACAGGTCAAAGGTCAGTCTCCTTACAGAAACCCCAAACTGAAGGAAAGTCCTAATCAGAGAAGACTGAAGACACGTGTAGGGAGGGATCCTTGGTGCTGCAGGTTTCCAGAGCAAACGAGAGGTGACATGGCAGCCCGGGAGACTAGACCCCTACAGAGCCAGGTAGAAGTTCTTCCTCTGAGACAACAGGAAGTGAGAGAAAACTTAATGAAAAGAAATACTACAGCAGAAAAAAAAAAAAAAAAAAAAAAAAAAGAGTAACTTTGACATTCTCCTGGAAACAGAGGAAGTCAGTTTCGGACTTCCAGTCCCAGACAGCTGAAGAGCTAGATGTATTTTTCCTATTTGTTTCTGCTAAGTACAGCTAAAGGCTCCAGGCATTCTATATGTAACAAATACAAGACTCTGAGGTTAAGAAAAAGAAAACAGACCGGCGAGGGAGCTCAGGACCCACGGAATGAGGTAGTGATGAGTCCTGCAGGTTCTCTGTTTCCCCATTATTGTCCAGATGTGGGACTTCCTGCTAATGGACATCCCAGGAGGCAGGAGATGACAGCTCAAGCAACGTGGGTCCCTTTGGGGAGACACAGACTGAGCTCCAGGCTGCAGGCTTCACCCTTGCCCAGTCCCAGTTGTTACAGGAATTTGAGGAGAGAACCAGTGGATGGAAGATCTTTCTGTTTTTTAATTTTTTGAATGTATATAAAGGAAACTAATTTCATGTATATCATATATATGGTTTTAAGAGCATAATGATGCTTCCCGCCCTATTCTCCCTCCCTCACTCACTCTTACCCTCCCTACTCCTTCCTTTCTTATTTTTTTAATTTTTACAATGACATACTTTCAACTTATAATCACAAACTTAAGTCTCCACTAAATGAAGAATTCAACAAGTAGTAGGTAGAAAACCACTGTAGAAAATCTTTCTCTACCTGCCTTCCTCTCTTTCAAATAAAATAGAAATTAAAATTAATTAAAATGTTTTTAAAATCAATTACATTTCTATTTAAAAAATAATTGAAATCATACAACATGTACTCTGCATAATGGAACCAAATTGAAAATCAGTAACAAAAAGACTTAGAAACTAAACAACAGACTTCTAAATATTCTGTGAATCAAAGAAACTATCTCAAGTACATTAAGGAAAACATATTAAACTAAATGAAAATCACAATAAAATACATCAAACTCTGTGGGGCACAGCTAAAGCAGTACTGAGAAGGAAATTTATAGCACAGGGATGGCACCGTGGCTCACTTGGTTAATCCTCCACCTGCGGCGCCGGCATCCCATATGGGTGCCGGGTTCTAGTCCCAGTTGCTCCTCTTCCAGTCCAGCTCTCTGCTGTGGCCTGGGAGGGCAGTGGAGGATGGCCCAAGTGCTTGGGCCCTGCACCCACACGGGAGACCAGGAAGAAGCACCTGGCTCCTGGCTTCGGATCAGCACAGTGCCGGCCACAGAGGCCATTTGGGGGGTGAACCAATGGAGGGAAGACCTTTCTCTCTGTCTCTCTCTCACTGTCTATAACTCTACCTGTCAAATAAAATTTTTTAAAAATTTATAGCACAAAATGCATATACACTAGAAAAGGGGAAAATCCCTTGTGACTTTTCAAAGCTCCCACTCAAGGACCTTGAAAAAGAGCAAGGAAACTCAAAGCAAGAAAGCAATAGTCAAGATAAAACAAAAATCAGTGAAATTTTAAAAAGAAATAAGGGGGAGGGGCATGTGTTTGCATTGCAATAAAGTCTTGGCTGAGAACATCTATGTCCCAGTTCACTTCAAGTCTCAGTACCCTTCTTCCAAGCCAGCTTCCTGCTAAGGTGCACCCTGAAAGGTAGTAGGTGGTAGCTCAAGTACCCAGGTCCCCGCCACTCATGTAGGAGACCCAGACTGGATTCTAGGCCCCTCTTTGGCCCTGACTTTGCAGACATTTCGGGAGCAAACCAGTGGATAGAAGATCACTCTCTGTCTCTCTGCCTTCCAAACACAAATGAAGATAAATTTGTTAATAGGAAAAAGGTTAACAAAAGAGTGTTGATCCTTTGAAAAGATCAATAAAATAGACAAAACTAGCAAGATTTATGAAGGAAAGCAGAAAGAAGGCACAGATTGCCAATATCATGAATAAAACTGTATCACTGCAGGCTGAGATCCTTCCCTGACTTACCACTGATCAGGCTCCTCTGAGCCCTCTCCTCAACCAGGCCCTACCTTTGGGACCTCCAAGGTCATCTCTGCTTAGTCCAGCTTTGCCAAGAATCCTGCAGGGTCAGTTGAGTGAAACTTCCCACCTTTAAGAGCCAATCAAATTCTTTTTCCCCTCACCCTCCATATCTTATCACCTGGGCCTGCCTCCAGCAACAGTCCCCTTAGGGAGGTTTATCCAGAATCCCCTTTACCTATGGCTATGGTTTGTCTCCCAAGGTGTCATGGGCTGGAAGCTTGGGCCTCAGTGTGACGATGGTGAGAGGTGGAAGCTTTGAGAGATGAGGCTTGAAGGAAGATAATTAAGTCACAGGGGCATAGACTCAGAAGAGACTAATGCCACGGGGTTGGCACCTTCTTTGGATAAACATTTTCTCTGCTGCCTCTCCACCACATTGCAAAGCAGCCAAAGGAGCCCCCAAGAGGCCTAAGAGGGGACCCACATTATGGTGCTTGCCATGCAGGTTCCGTATCAGACCACCTGCTCAAGTCCTGACTTCTTTGCTTCTGAGTCAGCTCACTGCTAATGTAGCGAGGAGAGCAGTGGGAAATGGCCAGATGTTTGGCCCCTGCCACTGCTGTATGAGACCAGAATGAAGTTTCAGGCTCCTGGCTTCAGCCTGGTCCAGTTCCAGCTGTTGAGGTCAGCTGGGGAATGAAACAGTAGATGTCACTCTGCCTTTCAAATAAATAAGTTAAATTTTGATATAAACAAAATTTTTAGAAATAAGAGGCTAAACAGGTGGGAGAGTATGAGCTTAGATGCTCAGCCTACAAAATGATGAGCCAGGGTCAAGGGTCACTAGTAAGAATCAACAAAGGGCAAAACTGGAGGTACATATATACGTAGAAGAATGAAATTAGATCCATACCTCTCATCATGCACAAAAATCAACTCAAGATGGATCAAAGGCCTAAATTTAAGACCTGGGACTGTGACATTGCTGGAAGAAAATGTAGGGGAAACACTTCAAGACATTGATGTAGGGGACAACTTCTTGGGTGAAACCCCCAAAACACAGGTGACAAAAGCAAAACTAAACAAACGGGACTATGTCAAACTCCGAAGCTTTGGCACAGCAAAGAAAATGATCAAGAATGAAGAGACATCCAAAAGAATTGGGGAAAAAAAACACCTACTGACAAAAGATTAATATCCCGAATATTAAAAACTCAACAACAACAACAACAAAAAAAAACAATCTAGTTGATAAATGGGCAAAGGACTTCAGTAGACAGTTCTCACAAGAAGAAATACAAATGGCCAAAGAATATATGAAAAAATGCTCAACATCACTAGCCATCAGGGAAATACAAACCAAAACCACGATGAGACATCACCTTACCCCTGTCAGAACAGCTAAAGTCCAAAATACAGAGAACAACAAATGCTGGCAAGGATATATAAGAGGAACACTTAAACACTGTTGGTGGGAACGTAAATTAGTGAAGCCCTGGTGCAAAATAGTGTGAAGATTTCTTTAAAAACTAGAAATAGATTCACCATATGATCCAGCAATCCCACTACTGGGTCTATACCCAAAAGATTTGAACAGAATATGTCAAAGAGATACTTCCACCACCATGTCATAGCAGCACTGTTCACAAAAGCCAAAATTTGGAACCAACCAAGGTGTCCATCATCAGATGAATGAATAAAGAAAATGTGGTAGATATTCACAAGGGGATATTATTCAGCTATAATGAAATTATACCACTTGCAGCAAAATGGACACAACTGGAGGACATAATGTTGGGTGAAATAGCCAGCCCCAGAAAGACAAATACTGCATGTTCTCCCTTATATATGGGAGCTAAAATTTAGAAAAGAGACCCAAAAAAAGTAAGAAAAAAGAAAGGTCTGCATTTATCAGTATTGCTACAAATATCATTTTGTAAAACTTTGCTTTATACCTTTGTGAAACCAAGAGTTAAGAGTGGTATACTACTATAGTTTTAATAATCTGTGATTACTTTAAAATTTACTGTACATGGGTAAAATGGGCACTTTTCCATTCAACTATTGTTTGTAGCCATTGTCTATAGTCCCACAAAACTAGAGTCTATTTGCTTTTCACTTGTTGAACTTGTTAACAAGTATCCAATGTATTTACTACAATGTAAACTTAAAATGTTATCTTAAAAACTAAAAGAGGAAGGGGAAAGGATGGAGGTGGGAGGGAGGGAAGAAAAGAGGGAAGAAAGGGAAATCACTATGTTCTTAGAATTGCATCTAAAGGCACACTGAATCTATTAAAAACTAATTAAAAATTAAAATCAAAGATCCCCCCCAAAAAAAGATCCACTAAGATACCTCTGATGTTTCCTTCTCATACTTATCTGTCTGTTGCCCCCCACCCTGCTCCTTGGACTATAAATCTCCATTTGTCTTGTTGTTTTCAAAATTAAAACTGACCTCTCTCTCCCACTGTAAAACTCCATTGCAGTAGCTTCTTCTGAATAAAGTCCGCCTGGTGGTTCCTTACCAAGTGTCCAGAATAATTTTTTATTTAACAAGATCCAAAAGTATAAGAATGCATGGGGCTGGCGCTGGAGCATAGCAGGTAAAGCTGCCGCCTACAGGGTCAGCATCCCACATGGGCGCCAGTGAGTCCCAGGGGCTCCACTTCCGATCCAGCTCTCTGCTACGGCCTGGGAAAGCAGTAGAAGATGACCCAAGTCTTTGGGCCCCTGCACCTGCGTGGGAGACCCGGAAGAAACTCCTGGCTCCGGATCAGCACAGCTCTTGCCGTTGCGGCCATTTGGGAAGAGAACCAGTGGATGGAAGACCTCCCTCCCTCCCTCCCTCCCTCTCTCTCTCTCTCTTTCTGTAATTACCTTTCAAATAAATAAATAAAATCTTTTTTAAAAAGAAAAAAATCTCCATTACCCAAAAGAATGGCTATGTCAAGCAAATTTGCAGCGCTGGCTTCAGGGAAGCGCATCAGAGCAGCCTTGCATTTGGGCTGCGATGAAAGTGCCATCCCTGTCTGGTTTCTGCCAGGGTGAGGCAGAGCAGAAATTGGATGGAATTAGCAGCCAGCAGAGCAGTGCCAGTCTTATTTCCCTTGGCAAAAAGCTGGATTGGAGGTGGAGTAGCCAGGACATGAACAGGAGCTGGATTGGAGGTTGAATAGCCAAGATATGAACTGGCACTCATATGGGATGCTGGCATCACAGGAAGTGGCTTAACGTGCTATACCACAACACTAGGCCCTCTACTTCAACTTGATATGAAGTCAGAAATCGATTAGAACTGATTATCCCTCCATTTTCAGGTATCGGTCACAGAAACATATCAGAACATCAACAGGAACGGCCAGTGTGATGGCACAGCAGGTTAGGCTGCCACCCGCAATGCCAGTATGCAATAATGGAACGCCAATTCAAGTCCCAGCTTCTCTTCTTTGGATCCAACTTCCTACTAATGCACCTTGGGAGGCAGTAGATGACGGCTCAAGTGCTTAGGCCTCTGTCACCCACTTGGGAGACCTGGATAGAGTTCTAGACTCTTGGTTTCAGCCTGGTGCAGACCTGGCTCTTGCAGCCATTTAGTAGTGAATCAGCAGATGGAAATCTCTCTCGCTCTCGCTCTCACTCTCGCTCTCTCCCTCCCTGTCTCTCTTCCTCTGTCTCTCCCTCTTTCTCTCTTTCTCTGCTACTCTGCCTTTCAAATAAAATAAATAAATCTTTAAAAATGAAAAAAGTGTATCAACATGAACACACATATACGCACAAAATCTCCATGTCCCAAGAGCAAAGCATTGTGTCCCCAAAAAAGAAAAAAATGCAATGGAGAAAGGGTGAGAAATACACATTTCAGGGAAGTCATAGCAGTAATAGCAATGGTAGTAGTGTTGGCCCTTTGCTAACAGTTCATTACAAAAGCCTCCCTTGCAAATGGGGGATGGGAGAGTAACTCAGGGAAGCCAGGCCAGAAGCAGAAGGGACCAGCCTGACTCTAAGGATGGTCCAAATTTAATCCCCCCCCCCCCAAAGGAGGATGGAAAAACTCAGGTCCAACTCACATACCCTTGGTTTCTTCTGTTTTCCTCAAATAGTTTCCAACACCCATTTGAAGTCTGCTGTTATTTCTGTAAGGAGAGGATTAAAATGAGAACATCCTTAAAGTGTTAATTTGCTAGGCTTTGCCATGACTGCTAGTGATGGTAATTATTTAAATGATACTGGTTAATTTGTTTTATTGTTTCACATCGTTTGATTTATTTGCTATTTATTGGTTCACTTATGTAATGAGTAGGGTTAGATTAATAGATTTTTGAATGTAAATTCATTTTCACTAATGTTTATGAGTCACAATTGTAGATGTGGCTTAAATAAATACACAACCAGGAATCAAGATTACAGTATATTTCAAGAGTAATAAAGTAAGGATTTAAATATGTTTCAGAAATAAGATATGCAGATTCACAATGAAAATTGCATGCTAGAGGTGGAAGGCACAACCCAATTCTCTCTCCTTTTCCTCTCGGCCCACCCAAAACAAGAACTGTAAGACCACAATCCCAGGTCATAAATATGTACACATGGAGTCCCGCTCAGAAAGGCTGCTGGTCAAGGTGCCCGGGCTGTCAGGTACCTGTCAGGCACCACCTCTGTTGCCTCTGCCACCTCACACCCCTCCAGCTCTCACAACTGCTCCTACTGAATCCCATGCCCAAGGGCGAATGAAAACAATAAATAGGAGGCTGGATTTTCCCTGCAAGATCCTTTGACTGCTCCGCACTGGAAAAATCACTAGGTTGTTTTGTTTTGTTTTTTTAAGGTACCTTAAAAAAAAAAACTCATGCAAAATGAAATTAAATGTTTGCTTTGTAATCTTGCTTTGTTATGTAAAAAAAATAAAATCCACACATAGTTTTTTCATAATACACATTTTCTGTGAATCTTGAGGACTCCTCATTAGCAAGGATTTCAAAAAATCTTTTGTGCTAAGGTAACTGTATCTGTTAATTCCATTTTCCATGAGCTTTTTGAAGTATCCTCATATAAAAACATAACTAAAATAAGTTATCACCACACGCAGGGCAGATTAACCTTCCCCAAGCACCAGCAGATCACTGAGCACATCCGAAGACCCATCCACTGAGTGGGGTCTGCGTGCCCAGGAAGAACCGAATCCACTCACATGGAGAAGTAGCAGAAATGTTTCTTTAGTGACCAGAGAAGCAGGCCAAGTGAGCAGGCAGCTGGGATGGCCCGAACTAGCCAGCCCACTTCTCAATATGGCCACATACACAAACCAATTCTCTCTGTGTAACGAATCACGTTGGTTCTAGGGGCAAGGTGAAGCACAGAAAGGTTAAATAGAATCTCCAATTTCCCCAGCGATTAATGACTATTATGGACTGAACGGTGTAAACCAACCCCCAGATTCATACATTGAGGTCCTAACCCTAGTACTTTATCACGTGACTGTATTTGGAGCTGGGGTCTCCAGAGGGGTGATTAAGGCAGGGTCTGTAGGGAGACCCCCAACGCAATGGGACTGGTGTCCTGATAGGAGGAGGAGATGGGGACACAGACACATGCAGAGGGAAGAGCCCGTGAGGACATCAGCAAGCCAAGGAGCGAGGTGTCGGGAGAAAGCAACCCCGCCCACATCCTGATCCAGACTTCCATCCTCTACAACTGTTAGAATACCAGTCGTCCACCTGTGAATTTGTGGGGGCAGTCCTAGCAAAGAAACCTGAGGAGCAGACTGAGGTCAGCACCACACTCCTCCCACCGAAGCAGGCCTCAAAGATCCCTTGTCTCAGGAATACACTGTTGGTCCTTGTGATTTCAGTACCAGAATGACTTTTTTTTTTAACCTAGAGGAGATTCTTGATTGTCTCTATATAACGGCACTCTTTTTGATTGTTATTATTGCTTGAAAGGCAGAGTTACAGAAGAGAGGCAGAAAGAGAGAGAGAGAGAATGAATCTTTCATTTTCTGGTTCCCTCCACAAATGGAGCATTAGCAGGGAGTTGCATAGGAAGCAGACTGGCCAGGACTTGAACCAGGGCTCCAATATAGAACGCTGGCATCACAGGCGGTAGCTTAACCCCCTGCACACAATGCCAGGCCCTAATGTCACTCGTTTTTGTTGCGACATTTCCTTGAATGCAGAGAAAGGGACACAATTACTTCTAGGAAGCAAATATTGCATGATGCCAAGCTTATTAGTCTGGCAAATCCAAAGGAGTGAGGCGCTTATGACCTGTAATTTTTTAACATAATCCTGTCTTCCTTTAAACTTTTCCAATAAGTAAGCGTTTTTTAAGAAAACAGTAAGGAGAGGGGCCAGCACTGTGGTGTGGCGGGTAAAGCCGCTGCCTCTAATGCTGGCATCCAAAATGGGTGCCAGTTGGTGTTGCAGCTGTTCCACTTCTGATTCAGCTCCCTGACAGAGTATCTGGGAAAGCTACAGAGGATGGCCCAAGTGCTTGCACCCCTGTACCCACATGGAGACCCAGATGAAACTCCTGGCTCCTGGATTAGGTCTGGCCAAGTGCCAGCCATTGGATAATTTGGTGAGTGAACCAGCAGATTAAAGATCTCTCCCTCTCCCCTCTCCCCTCTCCCTCTCTTCCTTTCTCTGTAACTCTGCCTTTCCAATACATAAATAACATCTTTAAGAAAATGGGGCCGGTGCTGTGGCATAGCAGGTAAAGCCAACACCTGCAGCGCCAGCATCCCATATGGGCGCTTGTTTATGTCCAAGCTGCTCCACTTCCCATCCAGCTCTCTGCTATGGCCCAGGAAAGCAGTAGAAGATGGCCCAAGTCCATGGGCCCCTGTACCTATGTGGGAGACCTGGAGGAGGCTCCTGGCTCTGGATCTGCCCAGCTCCAACTATTGCAGCCATTTGGGGAGTGAACCAGCAAATCAAAGAACTCTCTCTCTCACTTTCTCTCTTTCTGCCTCTGTCCTTCTGTAATTCTGCCTTTCAACTAAATAAATAAATAGAATGATAGAATTAGGAGGGAAAGAAAGAAAGAGAGAGAGAGAGAGAGAGAAGGAAGGAGGGAGGGAGGGAGGGAGGGAGAGAGGGAGGGAGAGAGGGAGAGGGGGAGAGAGGGAGAGAGGGAGAGGGAGAGGATGAGTCTCCCTAAAGCAGCAGACAAACCACTCCTTGGTGCTCACACAGCCCCTAGAACAGGTCAGGTTCCCAGATGCCAGCCTGGAAAAGTCTCAGACTGCAGAGCAGTGGGCATTGCCTCAGTGGGGAGAGAAGCCAGCATTAGACTCAAGGCTTCTCTAGTTCACCCTGTGAAGTTTAAAAGCAAGCCTCAAATGACCGAACTATCTCCAGGCACTTACTTACTTACTTCTTTATTTGGAAGGAAGAGTGACAGAGAGAAGGAGACAGAAAGGGACAGAGAGAGATCTTCCATTCACTAGTACTCTCATCAAATTCCCACAACAGCCAGGACTGGGCCAGGCCAAAGCAGGATCCTGCAACTCCACTTAGGTCCTCCCGCGTGGGTGGCAGGAATCCAAGGATTTGATCCATCATCTGCTGCCTCTCAGGCACATAAATGGGAAGTGGATCCGAAGTGAAGGCAGGATTCAATCCCAGGCACTTGGATATGGAAGGCAGGCATCCCGAGAAGCGGCTTGGCTTGTGTGCCACACACCCACCCTCGAGTATCTGAACTAGGTCTAAAATAACCAAAGAATGCTCAGCATGCAACAGGTCTCACGGTGTCACAGACCCGATCACAAATCAGCAGGCGCAGTGTTCCCTGAACGTTCCAGGTCAAGCCCCCTTTCACAGGGACATCTAACCTCTGTGATTAGACAGTCCTGTGGTCAGGAGGTTTTCCTCAAATTGTAAACTTTGCTATCACATTTCTTGGTTAATAATTGTATAACTGATAGATTGATGGTTTCCCCACTACATTGCAAGCTCTATGAAGACAAGGATGAAGTATATTTGCTACTATAATATCTGCGGAACACAAAGAATGTGTTAAATGTTTGTGGAGTTGGCCGGCGCAGCGGCTCACTAGGCTAATCCTCTGCACCCTGGATTCTAGTCCTGGTTGGGGTGCCAGTTCTGTCCCAGTTGCTCCTCTTCCAGTCTAGCTCTCTGCTGTGGCCCAGGAAGGCAATGGAGGATGGCCCAAGTGCTTGGGCCCTGCACCCCATGGGAGACCAGGAGGAAGCACCTGGCTCCTGGCTTCGGATCGGCACAGTGCGTTGGCCGTAGCAACCATTTTGGGAGTGAACCAACAGAAAAGGAAGACCTTTCCCTCTGTCTCTCTCACTGTCTAACTCTGCCTGTCAAAAAAAATTTGTGGAGTTAACAAATTAATGTAGAGCATGTAAGTGTACATAGTAAATTTTGTTGAACAATCAAGAAAAAAAATTACCAGGCATGCAAGAAATAGGAAACTATGACCCTTAATTTTAAAAAAATCAATCAAAACTGACCCAGAAATGATTCAGAAGATAAAACAAGTAGACCAGAATTAAAGCAGTTGATGAAATTATATTCCATATATTCAAGAAAATAAAAGACAAATGTAAGTATTCCAAAAAGAAACATGCATGATATTTAAAAGACCAAAATAAAACTCCTAGTTGAAAAAAATTGAAATAAAAACATATTAAGTGAGGTTACAAGAATGCCTCACAAATGTGTTGCTACAATTTTAAAGTACTTAGTACAAAAAAAAGTACTTAGTACCACGTCTGCCACTTGATGAACCACAGGTTGTTTAATTAATAACCACTGCTATTATTGATTATAGCCTAAATTCAGATTGGTATAATAATCACAACTATGGCTAACATTTATTTACCACTTACTTATATTCCATATTATGCTAAGGGCTTTAATTTAAACATCTATAAAAGATTCTACAAGTGAATTTTAGATATCAATAAGTAAATTTTTTCTTCCTGCAGTTAATAAGAATTGATTTCCAAACTTAACATTGGCATTCTAATTTCTCTATCTGTATCTCTGTTTACATTTTGCTTTTTTCTGGTTTTTTTTTTTTTTTTTTGGTGAGTTTATTTTTTCTTATAAGCTCTACCTTAGTAAAATTAAATTTATTTTCTTTTTTTTTTTTTTTACAGGCAGAGTGGACAGTGAGAGAGAGAGACAGAGAGAAAGGTCTTCCTTTTCCATTGGTTCACCCTCCAATGGCCGCCGCAGCAGGCACACAGCGCTGATCTGAAGGCAGAAGCCAGGTGCTTCTCCTGGTCTCCCATGGGGTGCAGGGCCCAAGCACTTGGGCCATCCTCCACTGCACTCCCGGGCCACAGCAGAGAGCTGGCCTGGAAGAGGAGCAACTGGGACAGAATCCAGCGCCCGGACCAGGACTAGAACCCGGTGTGCCAGTGCCGCTAGGCGGAGCATTAGCCTAGTGAGCCGTGGTGCCAGCCAATTTATTTTCTTTATGTTCTATTGATAACTCCTTTTTTCACTTTTTAACAATACATCGCAAATACACAAAGGTTAGAAAGAGAGACAGAAGGAGGAAACAATGTTTTTATTTCAGAGAATTTGTTTATTGACCATTAATGTTAATATTTCTTAATTAAGGATTCATTTATGAGTTTTGTCACAATCCTGTCAAAGCACGTAATAGAAAATATCACACAGAACTCAAGGATGGAAATAATAATTAACAAAACATCTAGCGACATTTTAAAAATTAATCCAAGCAAAATAACTCAAAACATCTTTGATTTGGAAGTCTTAAAAATGGAGAAAACCATTCTGATTAGTGGAGTGTGGACACAGAAGATAATTCTAACACAGTTGGGGGAAATCAGATCCTAAACTAAGAACTGCCAAGAAAACACAACTTAAATAAAGCGAGTCAGAATGTGAACATTGATAGCTGATCCTCTGTTGATGAAAAGGACAGTGTTCAGATGCGTTTGCCTTCATCAACTGCTCAGCCAGAGACAGACACGTAGGCAGCAGGGAGCATAGTTTCGGTGTCAGGAACTTACATCCATCATTGCGTAAAAGCGGATACCAAATATGACAGGATCACGAATCGTGAATCAGAGAAGGCAGAGCAGAGGGCAAGGGTCAAGACAGAAGAAAGGCCCAGGGAGAGCTTGGCCGGGAGCTTTGGAGAGACCAGGACAGCCCAGTGGATCAGTGCCACTCGGTGGAATAAGACACTCTGACGTGGCCCTACCACCCCACCCATGCTCTGCAGGAGAGCGTGACACCATCATATAAACACCAGGGCAACACTGGAGTAACTTACCAGGAATCTGTGCCATAGGCTTCTCCCTGTCTGGTGTCCAGGCAGCCACATCAACGTGCCCTGCTTGGGGCAGAACAGAACCCATAGTGAGAAGCCCACGGAGCACCATGCCTCACAGGTAACCAGCGTGCCCGTATCCACCACCTTCTCCTCTAGAGACCTCCAGACCAGCCATCTCCTTCCTTTACCTGCTCATTTCTTCTCCCACCCACTGTCACCCAGGCTCCATCTTCTCATCCTTCTAGAATAATCAGTAGATGATGTGATTTCAAACATATCCTACACCCTTTTTCCCCAAAGTGTGGTCCTTGAACCACAAGCAAGGGCACCTGCAGCCTATTAGAAATGCAGAAATTCAGTCCCAACCCATACCTGTGGAGTCAGAACTTGCATTTAAAATATTGGGTAGGGGTTGGGAGTTGGAGGTCAGAAGCTATTATCTTTGTACTTCACATAGGTGATATCTTCATAAAAAAAATTCCATTCCCAAAGAATGTATTCATCAAGGGAAATGCAATAGAGGAAAGGCACAATCGGGAAAATCATCCTTATTCAGAATGGAAACTCAGCATCCACAGGAAAAGGTGCATACAGGAATTGTTGAGGCTTCCAGGATGTACGGAACGAGAGTTTAAATGTATTCACTATCCTACCACCCTCGGGGTCCGTGCTGCCAAGTCACACTGTAAGTTAGTGCTGCAGCAACAACCTTCAGGTACTTTCAGGAAGACCTGCCTTGGAAAATGCCCACAATAGGCCCACCTTCTGCCAAATTCATTAAAACAGCAACACTATTTCCTTGCAAAGAAACTGTAAGACAGGCATTCGGTACAGTAGTCAACACACTGCTTGGGATGCCCACGTCCTGTGTTGGAGAACTTGCGTCAAGTCCCGGTTCCACTCTCAGTTCCAGCTTTCTGCTAATGTAGACCCTTGGAGGCAGTAGAGGATGGCTTAAGTACTTTGGATCCTGCCACCCACATGGGAGACCTGGATTGAGCTCCAAGCTCCTGGACCTAGCCTATCCCTTGCCCCTGCTGTTACCAGCATTTGGAAAGTGAACCAATGAAAAGAAGGTCTTCTCTCTCAAAAAAAAAAAAAAAAAAAAAAAAGTCTAGAGTTATAAATGCAGAAAGCAGAATCATATTTAACTGGTGGTGACAGAAATGGGGGAGAGCCTGAATAAGGAGATAAGGTAGAGGAGAGGGGTCCCTTATGCTCCTAATAACTTATCACTTCTTTCAAAGACTGTATCTTCTCTAGATATCGTCAGAAGAACTGGGTCAGTTTCATTTGCTTCAAGCATTTTCCGAGCTAAAACCTAACCAGGTACAACACTATTGAAATTACCAACTCCTTTGACTATGTTGCACAGACGACCCTGAGCACAACTAGCTGTTATATTGCTCAGCTCCCAGGAGCCATGGAGAAGATCTGCCTTGAAGTACAAGTTCATGGTCAAGTAATGAAAGTGCTGGGAACAAATATTCCAGTCTGTTGCAGATGTCCTTAGAGGAAACCATGTTTGCTAATGATTGTGTGAGACAGTCAACTGATGGAGCGTCAAATGTAAATGGACAGTTCAAAGCATCTGCATTGCGATTAAAAACAAAATATAGGCCAGCACTGCGGCTCACTAGGCTAATCCTCCTCCTTGTGGCGCCGGCACACCGGGTTCTAGTCCCAGTCGGGGCACCAGATTCTGTCCCGGTTGCCCCTCTTCCAGTCCAGCTCTCTGCTGTGGCCAGGGAGGGCAGTGGAGGATGGCCCAAGTCCTTGGGCCCTGCACCCCATGGGAGACCAGGAGAAGCACCTGGTTCCTGCCTTCAGATCAGCGCGCCAGCCGTGGCGGCCATTGAAGGGTGAACCAACGGCAAAAGGAAGACCTTTCTCTCTGTCTCTCTCTCTCACTGTCCACTCTGCCTGTCAAAAAAAAAATATATATATATATAGCCACATGGTGATTTTAGAGCCTTGCTATAGCACATGTAACAGAGAAGTGCAAAAAGGCCACTCCCATGCAGAGAGTTTAAATTCCATAAGGTATTAACAAGAAAAAAGTCACATACAGAATATTTTCCATAACTCCATCTCTAGGATATTAGCAACACTCATAAAGTACTTCTGTTCTTCACATTGATTCTATACAAGCCCTAATTTAATTATTAGGGCAAGTGGAGTCATTAGCATTACCATCATCATCATTATCTACAATTCACAGATGGGAAACTGAGGCACAGGAGGATTAATTAATTAGCCTAAGTTTACATGGCTAGTAAGTTGGAGCTGGGATTCAAGCTTGGGCCCACTGCCAACTATGAGCTAAGCCACTATACTGTTCAGCTTCCTAAATCCTCAAGAGCCAGCAAGCCCAGGTGTATATGGGCCAACTCCCTTGGGACAGGGAAAAGCAGACCCTACAAATCTTTTGAACATCTGGCACCTTCATTCTGAAACTCAGAAAAATGAATTTGTCAACACTTGTCCAGCTTCTTCTGCAGATGGTCCAATCTCAAATCCCGGCTCTGCAATTAAAGAGCCATGTGACCAAAGACAAGTCATTTAATCTCTATACCTGACTTATAAAATGGATGTAATAATGATGGTATCTATCTCATAAGTTTATTTTAAAGGTCACATGAGTTAATACCTTTATCACTATTTGACCTAAGCCAGCAGCCATATGACAAATGACATGTTAGCTAGTGTTACCCCTGGGTGGAGGGCCCACGCCAGAACCCTCTCCATGTCCCCCTGGAACTGAGCATACAACAGATGTCAGGAAGCATTGCTGAGATCCATTAATCAACAAGCGAGGCTTTCTGAAGGAGGAAGCTCTCAAGCAAGGCCTCCTCTGAGGATTGTGATCCAGATAAGCAGAGAGAAAGCAGAAAGACACTTGAGGTGTAGGAGAGCTGGAGGGGCTGCCCCAGGAAGAGCCAGGGTAGGCTACGGGGACGGCACAGGGTCAAGGCTGCTGGGGTCAAGGATTCCTGGAAGGGAATGGGAAATAACAAGGAAAAGCAGAGTGGGGTCAAAGGTTGGAAACCTTGAGCACCCCAGCTTTCCTGGGCCTGTACCACGCTCATGTGTGTTCTCTGCAGTCTCCACTTCTATGTGGTTAAGAAGCTCTGTAGGGGAGCAGGCAATGTAGCTCAGCTAGTTAAGCCGTGACTTGGGACGCCTGCATCCCATATCAGAGTGCCTGGGTTTGAGTCTGGGCTCCGCTTCCAATTCAGTTTCCTGCTACTGCACACCCTGGGAGGCAGTAGGTGATAGCTGAAGTACTGTGTCCCTGACACCCACATGGGTATTCAGCTTTGGCCTGGCCCAGCTCTGGCTGCTGCAGGCATTTGGGGAATGAACCAACAGATGGAAGATCTCTTCCTCACTGCCAGTTATATATGCCAGTTATGACTCCCAAGTCCCATACTGGAATACCTGGATTAATTCCCAGCTTCACTCCTAACTCCAGCTTCTGGGAGGCAGCACGTGACAGCTCAAGGTCTCTGCCACCCACCTGAGAGACCTTGGCAGAGTTCCCAATTCCCAGACTCGGCGGCAATCTCCCCCGCCCCCAGGCAATCACAGACGCTGGGGAAAGAACCAGTGGGTAGGAGCACGCTCTGTCTCTGTCTCTCAGTCCCTCTGCCTCTCGAATGAACTAAGCAATTAAATTAAGAAGCTTTGTAGATGTGGTGCTTAATACCCCTCTATACTTGTATTATGAAGTGCTTTTAACAATAAGAAAGTAATATGTATATTATTCATATGCAATGTAGAATATCTATATAATAATTTACATAATGGTTAAGATCATTTATTAATTTATACTTAATATATATGTAATTAATTTATAATAATAATCTATATGGTAATATAATAAAGGTTATATAATAATTGCATATAATTATATTTTATTGTTACATAGTACTTTAAACTTTCTGTGATATTTATTATCTCATATAACAAACATCCATCTTATATAATACATAAATATTATGGATTGCAATATGTGTAAATATATTATCCATTATTATTGAACACTTCTTCCAATTTAAATCCACACTGAAAGCCAAGAAAGTAACTCATAAATCAGGCTCGTTACACCTTGCAGTGAAGAAAATCAATTAGTAAGGATTAACTAAGTAAGGCGGGTTTATTTGCACATCCTCTTCATTTTCAATCTATTTCCTATCAGTAGCTGCATGGAAATCAGTCCTGAACAGAATCGCTAGATTTAGCTAATTCTGAAGGATACGTGATGCATGACAGAAAATTTCAGTAAGGGATCCGCCAGCAAAAGGGTTTCCATGGGCTGTGGGTCAAATGCTCACCAAAGACGGCTCAGGGCACCTGTGGAAATTTGAATGCTGCAATTCTGAAGATCACAAGAACACACACACACACACACACACACACACCAAGCGTCTGCCAGGCCAGACGGACCAGAGGCGGTCATGGCTGGTCCTAGACAAGCTTTCCCAAGGGAGGGAGGCAAGCAGGAGGCAAACTCGGACCCGACCCAAGATCTACTCGACGTCACTACAGCCGACAGCTTGTGACGACTGTGACTGTCATGCTCCTTTTCCTGGTTTTCTCCATAGGTGGGACGTGGGCAATGGCAAAGGGAAAGATTCAGGAGCTTTTCATCCTGTGAAGCTTTGAGAAAGAGGAGTGCAGACTTTTAACCTCAAAGATCATTCGTGAACAGGTCCGCGCCCCTTTCACAGATGCACAATCATCTGTAGTAATAAAAGGATCCCTCCAACCTAGGATCTAGTCACATGCATCTTGAAAAATAAATCCAGATAATCCCTCGGTTAGAGAGGAGTCAGGATGGGTGCTGACACTTTTCTCATTGAATGACACTGACTTTTATTTGCGTCTCTTCAAGGTTCTCTGTGGGGAAAAGATACATTGATTCAGAATGGGATCATTTCAGGGCCAGCCTAAGGAAGACTGTATGTGTCGTTTGTGACAGTGTAGCAGGACAGAGTACACACCACCCTTGGATTGTCACCTTGCCAGGAGCACACGTCTCGGCACTCAGTGTGTGCTGATTCCTCCCAACCATTTTCACTCCATCATGCTGGGCAGTTCTCCATGGCCATTCTGATGCAAGCAGGCTGGCAGGCAGCATACTGCAGACTGGAAACCCCTTCTATGGACACCATCCTACCTCGTTATCGGCACTTCGTGGATGCAGGATTGCTATTTACTGGAGCTCTCCTTCAAGATCCTGAAACTGGGCATCATTTCTCTCTGCCATCATCCTACCAGGGCCGGTCATTTCCAACTATCATTTGCCCTGTCATGTTGGCACGAGACGCAGAAGCAAAGCAGAAAGTGGTGCAGGCTGTTATTTTGTTGTTATTGCCTTCCGCATATACAGACGAGTCCCTAGTGCCCCTTTCCATATCTAAGTTCAACATTTTGGGCACAGGACCCAAATCCAGTAACATGCAGTTATGGAGTAAACAAGGAAATGAATCACAACAGCACTGACGAAGCCAGAGCTCCAGGGCCAAGTCACCCCATAGCACGCCCACACCGATAGGCATCGTAGATGTAGCGGCTGATTTTATTTAAAGCTGAGGGATGCGGGACTCAGACTGCAATAGGGAAGGGCCATCTGAAGGCAAATGCATGTTTTGCAACTTAAGCTGGTGTGATCTGTAAGCCTGGAGTTGCTGAAGCTTATGTAAAACCACATATCTTCCAATGAGAGCTGTAGTTCCCGCCAACCAGGGACACTTAGTGAGAACTATATGGCAGTCCTAGCTTATCCACGTTGCCACTGAAACTCCAGAGTGCAAACCAAGCTGATGGAGAAAGAGGAAGGCAACCTGGAAAAAACCATTTCCTCCGGCTCCAAGCTAGGCCTGACGCTCCTCTGCTGTTGGAAGCACACAGAGCCTCCCACCTGCTTTCTATTTCCGGGACACTGGCTTGCTGCCCTTCCTGACCCACGAAGCATCCACAGAGAACCAGGCGCTCTGGACTGTCACAGCACAGCATCTGCCACGCGAGAACCTCAGTTCACCCCTGGCCCCTCCTCATTCTGCCATTTTGTAGGCAGAAATAGCAGAGTTAACTTCGTGGTGACAATTATTTGAGAACCAAGTAAACTGTACAAATTTGTAAACTCTTGCGTGGCTAAATTAAATGCTATTTTAACTAACAGTTAATAGTGTTGACTGCTGTGTAATAGTAATTTTCATTTTTTACTGTATCTAATGACATTCTGATGACTGGAATTCTCTGTAGGGATACCAAATCATTATATTAAGGATGAGTGATTTTAGTATGCAGTGACTGATCAGTACAATAATATGTAGACTAATGCTTAAGCTAGTAAATTAAATCATTTGCACTACAGTGTTTGTCAACTAGAACACGGATTCTATTACGCCATTATATTATAATGTACAGCCTGCTTAAAGTAAAATAACAAATGAGCATCCTAAATTGGTAACGCATTAGTAGGATGATTTGTTAAGAGGTATAGAAAAGAGAAAAACAAGAGCTGGCTTCCTGGTGTAGCAGTTTAAGCTACTGCTTACGATGCCAGCATCCCATATGGGCACCAGTTTGAGCCCTGGCTGCTCCACTTATGGTCCAGCTCCCTGCTAACATCCTGGGAAGATCAGTGAAAAGATGTCCCAAGTGCTTGGGCCCCTGCACCCACATGGGAGACCTGGAAGAAGCTCTTGACTCGTGGTTTCAGCCTGGCCCAGCCCTGGCTACAGCACCTATCTGGGGAGTAAAACAGCAGAAGAAAAATCCCTCTCTCTCTGTCCTTCCTCTCTCTGTGTAACTGTAGCTTTCAAAATAAGTAAATCTTAAAAGAGACAGAGAGAAATAGTCCTAATCAGCCCAAACTCATCAACTCCTTATGGTAGGCAGCCATCAAACTACAAAGAAACTTCAAAAAGTTTGTGGAAAAGTGAAAATAATTAGATAAGTTTCAGGGTTGATGTTTAGCCTGCAGTTAGATGGCAGTTAAGACACCTGTGTCACCCTTCACAGAACATGGGTCCAACTATCAGCTCTGGCTCCTGACTCCAGCTTCCTGCTAATGTGAACCCTGGGAGGCAGCAGCGATAGCTCAAGTGATCGGGTGCCTGCTACTGCTATCCATGTGGGAGACTTGGCTTCTACCTTCAGCTCAGCCCAGCCTGGCTACAGCAGGCCTGTGAGGAGTGAGCCAGGGGATGGCAACTTTCTATGTGTGTGTCCATCTGTCTGTCTGGATGTCTCTGTCTCTATGCCTTTCAAATAAATTTTTAGACATTTTTAAGGCAAGTTTATTTTTGGTGAAAAAAACTGAAGTCTGTGCATAGTTTTTTGTTTGTTTGTTTGTTTGTTTGACAGGCAGAGTTAGCCAGTGAGAGAGAGACAGAAAGAAAGGTCTTCCTTCCGTTGGTTCACCCCCCAAATGGCTGCTACAGCCAGTGCACCGCGCTGATCCGAAGCCAGGAGCCAGGAGTCCCCTCCCGGTCTTCCTTGCGGGTGCAGGGCCCAAGGACTTGGGCCATCCTCCACTGCCTTCCCAGGCCACAGCAGAGAGCTGGACTAGAAGAGGAGCAACCGGGACAGAACTGGCACCCCAACCGGGACTAGAACCCAGAGTGCCAGCGCCACAGGCAGAGGATTAGCCCAGTGAGCCATGGCGCCGGCCAGCATAGTTTTTTCATAATATGCATTCTCCAAGAACTTTTTGAAGACGCTGCATAAGTTATAGTAGGAAGCCTTGTAGACACCTTAAGTGTTGGTTCAGGAGATTTGCCTTGTGTAGGGAAAGAAAGGTAGGACTTCAGGGAAGGCTTGGATAATCAAGCAGAAGAACCGGGGTTCTGTCAGCATGTGAGACAAAATGAAGAAACAACAGGACTGAAAGAAGAAACCTCTCCCTTCCAACCTTTGACTGTCCATGCCTGGGGGCACAATCAAAACCGTCTCCAACTGCAGCCGGTGCTCCTCCTCCCCGGTCTGAAAGCCATCACAGCTTCCCTAACTCTCGAACTAGAGGCCCTTCACAATCATTGAATGCTTTCAACTCAGCCTCTCCAAAAAACTAAAGTTCAGCGTCTAAGATAAAAGATTGATCAAACTGGAGAGAGACTAAAACATTCAAAAATCAAACAAAAAAAGGCTTATCTTACTTTTGTGAATGCAATTTTTTCTGCCTTTTTTTCTTTTTAGATTTATTTTATTTGATTTGAAAGGCAGAGTTACGGAGAGAGGTCTTCCATCCGCTGGTTCACTCCCCCAAATGGCCACAATGCTGGGGCTGGGTCAGATCAAAGCCAGGAGCCTGGAACTCCATGTCGGTCTCCCACATGGGTGGCAGGGGCCCAAGCACTTGGGCTATATTCCTCTGCTTTCCCAGGCACATTAGCAGAGCACTGGATTGGAAGTAGAGCAGCCAGGATTCAAACCAGTGCCCACATGGGATGCTGGCACTGCAGGTGGTGGCTTAAGCTGCCCCCCAACAGTGGCAGCCCCTCTCTCTGCCTTTCTATTTCTTCTATCAGAAATGCTCATCTCATCTTTTCTTATAATCCAAACTTCTAGACTTTCTTGGATCTCAGCGATTCTCAGTCATCAGAGCACTCTTTGGAATAAACATTAAGGAAAACATTGCAGGAGAGAATTGGCAAACACAGGAAGGTGAGAAGAAGGAGGATTTTCCCACTTTTTCCTAAAGCAGAAACTATGGGATGGGGTGCAGAGAGGAGAAAATTTGATTCTAAAAAACCCAATGTGTTTTATAGAGGAAGCTTTTAGCATGAGGTCTACCCTGTTTAATGCAACTCAAATGCATTTAACTAAGCACTTGCTAAGGATCAGTTAATAGGAGTCGAGCACAGTGTAGGTCCTAGATGAGTATTCTTGAGTCACTCTCCTCTAGAAACCCACAATGGAGTAGAGGAGAAAACGTGGAAATCAAGAATTACTACAAAGCTCTTGTGTCTTAAGGCACGGACACCTAGAACCCCAAGAGCGCCCAGAAGAGAGACCCTAACTTTGTCAATGGAGTGTATGAAGGGCTTCCTGCAGACTTCACCCTACACGTCAAACAGGAGTTGGCCAAATTAAAAAAAAAAAAAAAGGAAAAAAGGGCTTGCTATAATGTTTTAAAAAGCTTAGCATTTTAAGAAAATGTAAGATACTAACCAAGATGCAGGAGAATAGCAAGGGTAGCCCCTGACCTCAACAAGAACTAGGTCATGGAGAGTATTTTGGGCAGGACACCATACGCCATAGTAAGGTGACCATAGATCACACCTGTGCATTGCAGTATCATTCCCTGGCCATGGAGAAAGCTTGAAAGAGTGCAAAGGTACAAACAGATAAGAGTCAGAAAATGATGGTAATAGTTACAACAGATGATATGAACATGCAAGGGACAGCAGGACTAGCAAGGCAGAACTAGAGGGCTAGAGTCGTGGGTTAACACTCTGCCTCCAATCCAGCTCCCTGCTAATGCACCTGGGAAGGCAACCAAGATGGTCACAGAGCTTTGCTCCTATCATACGTGAAAGAGACCAGGATGAGCTCATAGCTCACAGTTTTGGCCTAGCCCAGCCCCAGCCAATTGGGAAGTGAACCAGTAAATGGAACATCTCTCTCTCTCTCTCTTTCTCTCTCTCTCTCTCTCTCTCTCTGCCTTTCTGATAAATAAATAAATCATTTTTAAGACAGAAACAAATACATTTGCAATGTGAAATAGTAGGTACTGATGGGGATATGGATTCGATACAGAGCAAGATAACTAAGTAAATGAGTACTAGGCATGATACAAAGAGGTTATTCACTGGTTGCATTCATTCACTATTAAACTTGGAGAAAATTCTAATATAACACTACTAGGTATCATTCTTCAAATCCAGGCACTTTACCCAAGATGCATTTCAGAGACAAATATTGCCGTTGAAGATGACCTTGTTCGTGACAGTAATCAGCGGGTGTGCTCTCTACTAGGGATTGCAACATTCCTGCTCTAGACAAGCTGGTTGGCTCAGGAGTGGGTTCCCGACTCAACAAACAAGCTGCTCCAGCACACGACCTCTCCCAACAGGCGACCAGCCAAACCTCCCAAATTCGCTTTCAGATAATTTTTAAGACACTAAGAATGAATTACTAAATCTACAGTGAGGAAAAAAGCTGAGAAAGAGAAGATCACCAAAGAAGGAAGCCGCCCAGAGAAGAACACACACCTGCTACCGAAAGGGAAACACACTTTGCAGTGGTGCTAGAGCATGTGGTGGGATGTGCAGGCTGGGCACTGCGCAAGAACCTCTGAGAGAACAAGCAAGATGGAAGCCAGCACGCACTTCACCCACCAAGCCAAGCACACATGCTTGGTGCAGCAACCACCCAGAGGAGGGCTGCAAAGTCCCCAAAGTGGCAAACGGTGGGCCAGTAGGATACAGCCCAACTCTCTCAGTAACGCCTGGCTGTGCTTATCTCGCACTATGCCTTCCACAGCAAAAACTGCTGTTTAAGGCATGTGAGAGACACATGCATTTAACAGATGTTTTGGTTTAATCAACATAGCAAATGTTTACTTTTTAAAAGATTTATGTATATATTTATTTATTTATTTATTTATTTGAAAAGCAGCATGGAGAGAGAGCAACAGAGGGGGAGAGAGAGCGAGAGAGAGAGATCTTCCATCGGATGGTTGACTCCCTGGATCCCCACAACAGCCCGGGGCTGGGCCAGGCTGAAGCAAGGAGCCAGGAATTCCATCCGGGTCTCTCACGAGCGTGGCAGAAACTTAAGTATTTGAACCAATCACCAGCTGCTTTGCAGACAACATTAGCAGGGAACAGGATAGCAAGTAGAATGGCCAGGACCCAAACAGGTACTCAGATATGGGACGCAGCTGTCCCAAACGGCAGCTTAACCTGCTCCGCCACGTGCGTGCGCCGTGCGTGGTTTTAAGCAGAGCACACAGGCCCGCTCCATTGTCTTACTCAGGTGATTCACACATTCATCTCCATTGCTTCTGTTGAAGGCAATTGAGTTTGCACCGCTGAGTGAGAGTACCTGCTGTGACTCTTTTCCTTCCCCCTAGAAGACCCTACTAAGCATAAAGAAGAAAATACAGAGAGAGAGGGGAGAAACAGAAAGAGAGGTCTTCTATCTGCTGGTTCACTCCCAAAATGGCAACCACTGCTGGAGCTGTGCCAATCCAAAGCCAGGAGCCAGGAGCTTCTTCCAGGTCTCCCACGTGGGTGCAGGGGCCCAAGCACTTGGGACATCCTCCACTGCTTTCCCAGGCCATAGTAAGGAGCTGGATCGGAAGAGGAGCAGCCGGAACTCGAACTGGCTCCCATATGAGATGCTGGCACCACAGGCAGAGGCTTAGCCCACTACACCACAGTGCCAGCCCCAAAAATAAATACATTTTTAAACTTAGAAGAAAATGTGAGTAGAGGAAGATTACCTAGATGTACAAAGCCAAGATAATAGCAACGTGTGGACTTGAGGGACTGCTGGCACTGAACAAGCTATCCAGTTCCGTTAGGATTCACACACCCTACCCTGAAAAGCCTTTCACAAGGCGTGCAACCTCACCTCAGTTCCATCTCAACACCGCCGCGCAGATCCTGCAGGGGTAAGGCCTTGTTGCTGCCCAGGGCTTTAGTACATTTTGAGGCTGGGTACTTTACAAGTAAAGTGTCTGTAGCTCACAGTTCTGGTGGCTGGGAGGGCCAAGGAGCACAGCACTGGTGTCCCGACCAGGGCCCCTGGCTGCGCCACAGCACGGCCAAACCAGAACCAGCAGGGGCTACTAGGTGTGGGGAGGCCTGGCCTTCGAACCAGGAGCTCCTTCGAGGACTAACTTCTTCCTGAAGGTGGAGCCCACGTGACCCAGTGACCTTCCACCCGTCCTGTCTCTTAAAGGTCCCACCCCCGCAAAATCACCCTCTTCGGAACCCTACTCCACAGCACATGAAACTCTGGGAACCACGTCCAGCCTTAGCAGGTGCCTCTCTGTTCAGCCTTCATTGCCTCTGATTTCACCTCATTTGCTCTCCTCCTAGCTCATTCAGCTCCCACGGTGGGCTATCAGACCGGGATACAGGATTGACACAGGGGACAAGGTGACCTGCTGTTCTCCAAACACTTGGCATTAGCACTTTCTCATTGTCACCGCCTTGCCTACAATAGTCTTTCCTATGTATCAACATGTTTGAACCCCTCAGCTCTATCATATCTTTGCCCAAATAGCACCCTCTCGGTCCAGGCCAGCACTGGGGGGTTAATGCCCTGGCCTGAAGCGCCGGCGTACCATACGGGCAGGCACTGGTTCAAGACCTGGCTGCTCACTTCCTACCCAGCTCTCTGCTATGGCCTGGGAAAGCAGTGGAGGATGGCCCAAGTCCTTGGGCCCTTGCACCAGTATGGGAGACCCGGCAGAAGCTCCAGGCTCCTGGCTTCGGATCGGTGCAGCTTTGGCCATTTTGGCCAACTGGGGAGTGAACCATCGGATGGAAGACCTCTCTCTCTCTCTCTCTCTCTCTCTATAACTCTGACTTTCAAATAAATAAATAAATCTTTTAAAAAATCACCATCTCTCTAAGGCTTTCCACATTGACCCTATTTCTTTTTTTCTTTTTTTCTTTTTTTTTTTTTTTTTTTTTTTTGGACAGGCAGAGTGGACAGTGAGAGAGAGAGACAGAGAGAGAGAAAGGTCTTCCTTTACCATTGGTTCACCCTCCAATGGCTGCCGCGACCGGCGCACTGCAGCCGATGCACCGCGCTGATCCGAAGCCAGGAGCCAGGTGTTTCTCCTGGTCTCCCATGCGGGTGCAGGGCCCAAGCACTTGGGCCATCCTCCACTGCACTCCCGGGCCACAGCAGAGAGCTGGACAGGAAGAGGAGCGACCGGGATAGAATCCAGTGCCCCCACTGGGACTAGAACCTGGAGTGCCAGCACCGCAGGTGGATGATTAGCCTAGTGAGCTGCGGCGCTGGCCCACCTTGACCCTATTTCTAAACCTCAAGCTGCACCGGTCCTGTGCACTCTGGTACTCTCCCTACCCGTTACTTGTTGGACATTTTCTTCCCGTCCTGATACCACCTGCTAGCACATGTCCACTCTTCATGTGTATTTCTCCCCTTTGAAGTGTCAGCTCCACTTGGGCAGGAATCTTGATCTCTCTCATTCATGCACAGTGTCTGACACTTAGTAGAGCCTTAATAAATATGTTGAACACATGAATCAAGGCTTACTCTGGCCAGATGCTGAAATGTGAGCCTTAAGAGAACTTCCCTTCTCATCAGATTTACTGCTGTTAACAATTCTTGAAGTGAGGAGCCATTCCTATACCCATTTCACAGATGAAAGAACTGAGATGTGGAGAAAATTAGAACAACTCTATGTTCACACAGGGGATAGATGGCAGCACCAAGATTCCAACTCCTTGCTCCAGATTCCATATCTAAACTATGAGAAGCAGCTTGGATGGTGACTATAGTTCAATGGAGACAAAACTAATACATGCGTTCTTTCAGTCACCAGTTTTTCTGAAAGCCCTCAACCAATAGCTTTTCTGGATTGTGACACCCTAATCAAAGACAGAGGAACTGAAGTAGTGAAAGAAACATAGAGAAGAAAGTAAGCTATTACATGTATGGGGAGGGCAGGCACTGTGTCTTAGTGAAGCCACCACTTGAGACTATCACATCCCACATTGGAGTGTCTGGTTCAAGTCCTGGCTACTCCACCCTCCTGGTCCACCTGCTAATGATCCTGCTACTGCTCCTGGGAAAGAGCAGATGATGGTCCAAGTACTTGTGTTCCTGCCACCCACCTGAGAGATCCAGATGGAATTCCTGGCTCCTGGCTTTGGTCTGTCCTAGCCCTGGCTATTGTGGGCATTTGGGAAGTGAACCAGGGAATAGAAGGGAGTTTCTCTCTCTCTCTCTCTCTCTCCCTCTCTCCCTCTCTCCCTCTCTCTCCCTCTCTCTCCCTCTCTCCCTCTCTCTGTGTCACTCTACCTTTCAAGTAGATGAAAATAAATAGCTAAACAAATAAATCTGTTTCAATGCATGGGGAGGAAAGACAAATATTATGGGGCACAGTTTACTGCCCAAAAAGAGGACGCCCACAAAGATCAATAATTGAGGTACTTTTTTTTAGTGCCTCCAAAGTGAGTGTGCACTATTTTTTAATCAATAGCTCAAATATGGCTCAGGTTGAATCAGCAGGATTTTTTTAATGTGTTTGTCTAACTTCCATAAGAACTTCAGTTCATGAGAGCAGTGGCCACCACTTAGCTGTACTTGGGTTCTCCCAAGAAGCTAGTACTCTGCTCTGCTGGATGAGAAAGGAGAGTACTGGCAAATGTAGCATAAAACAGAGTAGGGGCAGGGGACGTGGATAGATGAACTCTTCCACGGCTTCACATGGGAAAAATCTACTTACATACATATTGCTATATAGTGATGGTTATCAATGCATGCTGAACTGGAAATTAAGTGATATCTTTTCAAATAGTACCCAGTGAAAAATGTGTGAAAAAAGAAAATATTTTTTCTTCATATTTCATGCACCTAGATGATCTTTCAAGATAGTAAGGGGTTGGCATTGTGACACAGCAGGCTAAGCCGCACCTGCAATGCCAGCATCCCATATGGACTTCGCTCCAAGCTGCTTCGCTGCTGATCCAGTTCCCTGCTAATGCAGCTGGGAAAGCAGTGGACAATGATCCAAGTACTTGGGCACCTGCACCCATGTGGGAGAACAACATGAGGCTCCTGGATCATGGCTTCAGACTGGTGAGCCCCAACCATACTCGCCATCTGGGGCGTGAACCAGTGGATAAAAGATGTCTCTCTCCCCTCCCACCAGAACACTGACTTTCAAATAAAGTAAATTTTTAAAAAATATTTTAGATGAAAAGAAATATTTTAAAAACTAGGGTTTTCCATCAAAGTATATAATTCAGTAAAAATATATAAATTCAAAGTTGCCAAGTGTAGGATACTGTTGCATACATTTAAATTTAATCAAAATTTTATTTTATTATTATTGTTATTTTATTTGAGAGGCAGAGACAGAGAGAACTCCCATCTGCTGGTTCACTTCCCAAATGCCCACAACAACTGGGGCTGGGAATTCAATCCAGGCGTCCCACTGGGTGGCAGGGACACCACTGTTTCCGTGGTCACCTGCTGCCTGCAAGGTGCACATTAGCAGGAAGCTGGAGTTGGCAGCAGAGCTGGGACTCAAACGCAAGTACTCCAATATGGAGGTGTGGGCATCTTAACAACTAGGTCAGACTTTCAGCCCTAGTCAGATTTTAGAGTCATCACAGCTGGTATTGTGAGTTTCAAAAAATGTAAACCCAGTTTTCTCAAAATTACTCCTAAGTATTTCCTTCACATCTTCTGAATCTACCAATAACATGGTATAAACATCTCCCTAGATTTGTTTGTTTTGTTCTATAAAGTAATTGCCTAACTCCATTTTCTCAGATGTTAACTATTTCCTGCTAATGACATCACAGTGCTAATACTTTGCTCTCTAACTTTGACAGGCAAATAAGGCCTTGACTAGATTACCTTAAGTAAATAAATGTGTGCAGAGAGAGTATCTAGCATTGTGTTTTATTTTAGCCCACAATGCATAGACCAATATTTTAAAAGGATCAACAATTTTGCCTCGTACCTTAAATGGAGACTTTTGCCACAGGACACCCTTGCAGAATGAGTTTAACATGACCAGATCTGATTTTGGGAAAAAAAAAAAAAAAAGTCACATGACATTACAAAAACAATTTTTTAAAATTTGAACAAAGATATTTTTTAAATTCCAGGAATTTTGTTGGATCTCTGATGATCTGAAACAGGTTATTAAAACATGTAATTTTTTAAAAATTGCATTTAATCGGGAACCAGGGACACTGCATTTCATGTCGGTGCTCTCTCAGTGCTTAGAATGCAAGAAAGCAGATGAGCAGACGAGAGCATTTCCTTCGCCTGCATATTTCACTAATTTGTGTTATTGGGTGATCAGATATCCTTACTTAAGGGATTAGCCACTGCTGTACCATTTTATTCCAGTGTTCCAAGAATTCCTTTGGAGATTAAAAACAAATCCTTGGAATAAGGATCCAATTTTTTTAGTCCAAAATTACTTCTTGGGACACCAGTGCAAAACATCAGAAATGAGCTAATCCCTTTAGAAAGGGATATTTGATAACTCAATAGCACAAATTAATTGTGAGAATGCTCAGGGAATCCAAATGCATTATAATTAATTTAATTCTTAAGAAATACATTGAATAATGTAGTTAATCCCCATACATGTAACCTAGTGGAAGGAGGGTGGGAGCCCGTTCTTGCCCTTCTTTGATTTTTCTGAGCCAAGAAATCAGCCTGAAGTTCCAAGAAGCGAATTTTATCTTTGCAGCTCTACAGGCTACACGTATTCCTTTGTAAAACATTGCATACGCGTATAAACTCTATTGCAAAAAGGCAAATAGCATTTTCAGTGTACAAATACGCAGAGACAGGTACAGACAGATGACTCCTACGACGCAGCGTAATAAAGTCTGTGCAGTAGAATGACTGTGTTCTTCCCGTCAAGGGAAACAGTCACATCATTGAGAAAAGAGTCTATGTGGTGAGCATGGTAAAAGCTGAATGCATACATTGTCGTTCATGGACCTAATGACTCATTTTATTTTTGCGCCAAGAGGTCCGGAGTTACGAAAGCATTGTATTTTAAGTTGTGAATTTCTCATTACAGAAATGTTTTATGTACTGTTGCATTCAGATTAACTTTCTTTGGTGATATCCACCACCACCACCACCCACCACTGCCCCCTATACCCCACCCAAAAATTTAGTTATCAGGCCTAGTTTATGGCATTCTTAGCGTGCTTCAGTGGGAGACATCTAGCAAGTACGATTGGTAGAGTCTCAACTATATCAAACAATATCTTAGCTACTCATGCCATCCAGCTTCTTTTCGTTTTTAAGATTAAGATTTTTACTTATTTATTTGAAAGTCGGAGTCAGAGAGAGAGAGGGAGGTCCTCCATCTGCTGGTTCACTCCCAACGGCCACAATGGCAAGGACTGGACTGAGCCAGCGGGTGCAGAGGCCCACACACTCAGGCCATCTTCCACCACTTCTCCCAGGCCAACAGCAAGGAGCTGGATCCGAAGTGGAATGGCTGGGACTCGAACCAGCTACCATATGGGATGCTGGCATTGCAGACAGCAGCTTTACCCGCTATGCCACAATGCTGGCCCTGTCCAGCTTCTTTTCAAAGACTGTCAACGTTCTCAAGCCCTTTTTATTAAGACCATCAGCATTCCACAGCCAAGCATTAGCAATCTAGAAGGGAATTGGGAGTGAAATGTTTCTCCTCCACTAACATTACATACGAACAACCAAAACCGTAAAACCAAATATTTATTTGGTCAACAGCTGGATATTCCAGGTAAGTAGTTTCAAACAATACGGCCAATTCTTATGACTTCTCCATCTAATGATAACCTCATTTTTTTCCTCTTTTTTTTTTTTTTTTTGTTTTTTTTTTCAGAGGGAGAGAACTTCCATCCGCTGGTTCATTCTCCCAAATGGCCACAATGGCTGGGCTGGGCCAGGCCCAAGCCAAGAAGTCTCTGTGGTCTCCATGGGAGGCAGGGATCCAAGCACCCAGGCCATCTTTGGTCACCCAGGAGCAGTAGCAAGGAGCAGTGGAGACTCCAACTGCCACTCCAACAGGGGAAGCCAGCTTCATACCCTCTGTACCGCAAAGCTAGCCCTCCTAATAACTTGAAGAGGAACGTGGAAAGCCATTCCATGCCAGCAATCTTCACACCAGCTCCAACTTGCTTGCTTCTGGGACAGTTTCTGGGAACGCTAGCAGAGAAAAGCAGAGCCCTGATTCCCATCCTACTCCCACTGCTGTCTGTGTAACTCCAAGGATTAAGGTCAACGTCCCCCCATTCGTCCAATGAACAGCCATTGTTCCTTTGGTGCAAAAGTCATGACTGGCCACTCTGTGCTAAGCCACACAAACATGTAACTCATGGTCCTGTCTAGTTCCAGAGGAAGTAACCATCAAATGGAGGGAGAGACAAGAGATCAGAAAACAATAAGATTAAATAACCACGAAAGGTGACTACAGTGACAACCACAAACTAGGTGACCCGTGAGTGGGTCAAACAAGGAGCTTTTATAGAGGACACTTGGAGGTCGGCAGGGCTGCTCAGACACTAAGGAGAAAGAATTATTATGCCGGCGCTGCGGCTCACTAGGTTAATCCTCCACCTGCGGCGCCACACCCCAAGTTCTAGTCCCGGTTGGGGCGCTGGTTCTGTCCCGGTTGCTCCTCTTCCAGGCCAGCTCTCTGCTGTGGCCCAGGAAGGCAGTGGAGGATGGCCCAAGTGCTTGGGCCCTGCACCCGCATGGGAGACCAGGAGGAAGCACCTGGCTCCTGGCTTCGGATTGGCGCAGCGCGCCAGCCATAGCAGCCATTTGGGGGGGTGAACCAACAGAAGGAAGACCTTTCTCTCTGTCTCTCTCTCTCACTCACTGTCTAACTCTGCCTGTCAAAAAAAAAAAAAAAAAGAATTATTATGCTTTCCTATTTGTGTGTCCACACGCTTCCATTGCAAAAGGTGGGTGCTGGATTAAGCACTCTTATCACTCTTAGCACTCTCTCACATCTCCTCTAAGTCCTGGCATTGCAGCCATTTGGGGAGTAAACCAACAGATGGAAGATCTCTCTGTCTCTGTCTCTCCGTCTCTCTGTAACTCTACCTTTCTAGAAACTAAATTAATCTTAAAAAAAAAAAAAAGCAAATCTAACAACTGCTGAGACAAAGATGATTGTCTTTGCCATTCTTCTCTTTGTCTTATTTTAGGTGTCAAATAATTTTGGGGCTGGCGATGTGGCACACGAGGTTAATCCTCCACCTGAGGTGCCGATATCATGGGCACTGGGTGCTAGTCCCAGTTGCTCCTCTTCCAGTCCAGCTCTCTGCTGTGGCCTGGGAGCGCAGTGGAGGATGGCCCAAGTGCTTGGGCCCTGCAGCCGCATGGGAGACCTGGCTCCTGGCTTCGGATCGGCATAGCTCTGGCCGTTGCAGCTATTTGGAGAGTGAACCAATGGAGGGAAGACCTTTCTTTCTCTCTCTCTCACTGTCTGTAACTCTACCTGTCAAATAAATAAATAAATAAATCTTTAAAAAAAATAATAATTTTGCTAATAGATCCCGTCATTCTTTACCAAATGGGGAAAGCAACCTACGTTCACCATCTTTCTGAAGTGTTTTGAAGACAAATTAGTTCAATCCAAAAGGACCTGGCATTCCTGGAAGAAGCATGCTCCAGACCAGGGGGTATGATCCTGTTACGTGGATCAGCTTATGTGACTCGGTCCACAAGTCATCGCTTCTCCAGCCACAGAAAACACACAGCTAAGTACAGCAGGATCTGAATCCATGCACTCCACATTCTTGGATTCAACCAAATGCAGATTTAAAACATTTTTTTTTTAAATCTTGCATCTGGGGGCCAGTGTTGTAGCACAGCTGGTTAAGCTGCAGCCTGTGATGCTGGCCTTCCATATCTGACTGCCAGTTCATGTCCCAGCTGCTCCACTTCCTATCCAGCTCCCTGCTAATGCATCCAGAAAGCAGCAAATAATGGCCCATGTGCTTGGGCTCAGGCCACCCATGTGGGAGACCTGGACGAAGCTCCTGGCTCCTGCATCAGCCTGGACCAGCCCCAGCCATTGTGATCATTTAGAGAGTGAACCAATGGACAGAAAATCTCTCTCTCCCCCGTACTCTGCCTTTCAAACAAATAAATACATCTTAATAAAACAAAAACTTCTATCTGCACTGAAGATTTACAAACTTTTTTTCTTCTCATTATTCCCTAAGCAACACAATATAGTAGTCATCGTGGAGTACTTACATTGTATCAAGTGTTATAGGTGATGTGGAAATAATTTAAAGTATATGGGAAGATTTCCTGGGTTCTATGCAAATAATTTTACATAAAGCACTTACCCATTTCAGGAGTTTGTTATCTACAGGGACCCTGGAACCAGTCTCCCCAGGATACCAGTGGAGAACAGTGTTGTAAAAGTGTCTGTTTTAGTATATCCCCCAGGATCTGCAACACAGAGATCAACAATGCCACAAATGAACACACTGAAGGCAAGAGGCCCATGTTTGGGATTTTAAGCTATTGGAGGTGCAAAAGTCATTAACATCCTACCTGCTGTGACCCATGCTGCTGGCCAGAGAAAAGAAGACTCTCTGTCTGGGAATCAGTTATTTAATATCTTTCCACATAAACACATATAACATAAACAATGATACCTATCATGGAGGAGATATGTAAACCTGAGAATTCATCCCCAGGGCTGTTCAATGCACAAACGGGACACAAACCAGAATGCACAGGCTTAAGAAAGGACGGAAATCCTGACACAGGCTGTAACAAGGATGAGCTGTGAGGACAGCATGCTACGGAAAAAGAGCTCAACACACAAGAACAAATATTGCATGATTCCACTCGTAAGGCATACAGGATACTTTTGTGAGAAATGGAATTAAAAGGTAAGTTTAGGGGTGAGTGTTGCAGCACAGCAGGTTAGGAAACCACTTTTGATGCCCACATCCCATACCAGAGCACCTGGTTTGAGCTCCAGCTACTCCGATTTTGACCCAGCTTGCTCCTAATGCACATCCTGGGAGGCCGCAGGTAATGGTTCAAGTAGATGGGTCCCCTGCACCCACAGGGGAGACCTGGATAGAGTTCCTGGCTCCTGGCTGCAGCCGGGCCCAGCTCTTGCTATTGCTGGCATTTAGGGAGTGAATCTGCAGATAGAATCTCTCTCTCTCTCTCTCTCTCTCTCTCTGTCTGAGTCCCTCTGCGTGTGTGTGTGTGTGTGTGTGTGTGTATGTTGCTCTACCTTTCAAATAAATAAAAGCATTTTTAAAGTTTATTTGCATATAAAATATTTGAAACCCACACATACGAAGGAGAGGTCTTCAAAAATTCACAAAAATATACATCATGAAAAAAAATCAGAGAAAAAAAGTAGAATGATGGGGGCTGGCGCTGTGGCATAGCAGGTAAAGCCAGGTGGAGTCCCAGCTGCTCCACTTCCAATCTCGCGCTCTGCTGTGGCCTGGGAAAGCAGTGAAGATGGCCCAAGTCCTGAGGCCCCTGCACCCGAGTGGGAGACCCGGGAGAAGCTCCTGGCTCCTGGCTTCGGATCGGCCCAGCTCCAGCAGCTACAGCCATTTGGAGAGTGAACCAGTGGGCGGAAGGCCTCTCTCCTCTCTCTCTCTCTCTCTGCCTCTGCCTCTCTGTAACTCTGTAAATAAATTAATTTAAAAAAATAAAGTAGGATGATGGTTTCCAGGGGCCAGGGTCAGAGGGAAATGGGAATGTATGTATACATAATGGGTGCAGTGCTCTAGTTTTGCAAAACAGAAGTTCTGTAGATGGATGGTGGCAATGGGTGTCCAGTCATGCATACACTTAATGCCAGTGAACTGTAAACTTAAAATTGGTTAAAATGACAAAATTTAAGATGCACATATTTTATCACAAGTTTAAAAAGCAGAATGCAATGGAAATGTGTACAAGGAGATGATATGACATCTGGGAATTGCCTGAAAATATTAAAAGAGAAATAAACAAGGTATAAATTAAAAAAAAAAAACTGCTAAAACTGAGTGCTGTGCACAAAAAGTCAATCATATACTATTTCTCTGGTTTATGTCTAAAGGGTCCATTATTATAAAAAATAGTTTCATCACTGGGGTCAAGATGGAGGAGTAGGCTTGGGAGCCTTGCCCCTGGAGACTTGTGGATGACTGTGGTGGGCTTCACAATGGGTACCTTGGGCAGTGGTATCTCTCAAGCAATGGAAGGTTTTCACAGTGTTCCAGTGGGAGTAGATCACAGCCTAGGTGGGAGTCCAACAGCCATTAAAACCAGGGCTCCTCTATGATGTTAATTGAAAATAGATCTTAGTAAAAAATAAGAATGAGAACAGGAGAGGGAGGAGGAAGAAGGATACGAGGGTGAGTATGGTAGGGAGAATCACTATGTTTCTAAAGTTGTATTTATGAAATGCATAGAGTTTGTATACCTTAAATAAAAGGTTGTTTGGGGAAAAAAAAAAGACAGGGTTCCATGATTGGCAGGTAGCTTAGCAGTTTGGGGAGGTCTGTTTTCCATGATTGACCCTAGTATGGCTCAAGTCAGAGGGACAGAGACCCCTGGAACTCCATCACAAGTGGTGCTCCAACAGGAGCCATCCTGGCAGCGAGAAATGGACCAGAGGCCATGGTAGGGACGGCTGCAGGGGTGGCATTCTCTCTCCCAGCTTTAATGGAAGGAGCTGGAATCTTGTTGACGAGATTTGCACGTGCACAGCTTCCCAGTGGTCCTCAGTTTGCCTTCAACCCAGTTACCGTCCTCGCTATTTGGAGACTACCGACAGTATCAGCAGGACTTGTCTCCCGGGATTTCTTCAACAGAGTGAACTGCAGGTCAAGAATTGCAGAAGACCAAGCTTCAGGCTTTGTAAGCCGTAGGCAGGACAGCCATGGCCAAGCAGGCTACAAAGAGACATTGAGCAATTTTCCTACTTAAAGGAACATGTGAAGTATTAAAAGATAAGACATTCATTTATTCCACACTTGGATTGCATTTGTGACCAAAATTAAAAACTCCCAGCGTTAAAAAGAGAATATAGGTGCTTAGAAGACAAAGGACCAAAGGGCAAGTAGTGGCCCATCGTTTTCTGGGGACTTCTCTGCCTGGTCTGGTGCCTTGTGTTATTCAAAAGCTCCTGGAAAAGAGAGAGAGAAAAGGAAGGAAGAGAGAGGAAGAAAGAAGGAAAGAGAGAGAGAAAGAAAATGAAAACTCAGAATATAGAGCATGATCACAATGTTGCTTTCTTTAAAGGAATATCTTCATGTACTTTTACATGTCTGAACAGTACTGCATATGCAGGCACTGCCTTTGAAATAAAATGAAATTGAATTTTAAAACAAGAAGAGTTCTCTAAGTAAGAGTCCTGTAACAAATGACCCTCGATTGCACAACATTCTGGAAAAATGACATGGGGCAGCTTGGGCTCCATCTCTGAACTGCAGAGTGGGGTCAGGGTTCCGGGCCTCTGGGGTCTGAGGATCTGGGGGTTTGGAATTCACCAGGCGGTGGCTCCTGCTCTTGGGCTTCTGGAACAGACACACACACACACACACACACACACACACTTTCCTCCATAGTTCCCCCTCCCTGGGTTAGATTGATGAGGGCCCACTACGAAGCCCTGGGTCGACCCCTGGGAGTGAGGCCAGCCAGGGCCAGCAGCCGGGCTCTGCCCCAGGCGATCACTGCAAAGAACCCAGACACAGAGGCTGGAGAGAGCTGGGGCAACTCACCCTGGGGCCAGGCCCCTTTTAAAAAACCAGCTCAGGGACTAGGTTCCAACTGTGGCTTTTGCATTACAATCGGCCCAAGGCAGAGGGCATGAAATGGTCTTGATGTGTAAATTTCGTGTTTTGCAATGAACAGTGCGTGCTAAGATTTCCTACCGATATACAAACAACTTAATTTCAGGTCTTCTGCCCTGTTATAGCATTTATATATTTCATGGTCTCCCACAAAATAACAATGTGTGCCCGCTCGACCATCCCCAAAGAATCCTATGGGGTTTTTTTAAATACACACCACATATAAAAACTATTTCTCTCAACATCTATTATGGTTACCTATGAAGTAGAATACAACTAAGAGGGTGGATTATAACAATTACTAATGAAAAAAGGCCAAATGACATTCTCCTTCTTTGCAACGAGAAAAATAAGCCGATCCAAAAAGTTTTGGGATGCCCCTCGTGCAATCATTACGGCGGGGTGGGGGATACCACCCCAAATGGAATTTGCCGACACCCTGACTCCCGGCAAATCTGCAGACTGGTCTGAGCCTCCTGAGAGGCCAGAGACTTCGATTTGTCAGGCTTCCAGTCCCAAGCAGGTGACCCAACATGGACAGGGACAAAGTGACCAGAGAGAGAGGTAACTGGGTATTTCTCCAAAATAGCGAAAGGCATTGCTTGTCTTTCATTTTGCATGTAGATTCACTTTTGGCTCTTCAGGGGAAAGAGGGCTCAATGCACTTGACCTGAGGGTACTGCTCTGCAGCAGAATCTGATCTGGGCTATAATAGGGTCACAGCGTGGGGTGATAACCTCACTCAGCATCTCTACCAGGTGCAGAAGCAAGCACAGGTGCACAGGACTCCCAGTGCCTGCGATGCCTCCCCACCTGCTGTCCCTCCACACTCTAAGAATGCGTGATGGGTGCACAAAGCAGATGGTGACCGTCAAGAAATAATGGAGAAAGCAGTGCTTTGCAGCAAATTCTTTTCTTAAAAGATTGGTGTGCTTGTCTGTTTGAAAGGCAGAGGAACAGGGAGAAGGGAGAGACAGAAACAAAGAGAGATCTTCCATCCCCTGATTCACTCCCCGAGATGGCTGCAACATCCCGGGCTAGATGGGGCGGAAGCCAGGAGGAGCCAGGGACTCCATCCAGGTCTCCCCACGGGGGCCAAAGCTCGTGGGCAATCTCCCACTGCTTTCCCAGGAGCATAGGCAGGAAGCTAAAACAACAGCAGAGCACCTGGGGACTCCACTACTCCACTGCACCACAATGCCAGTCCCTAGGAACCAATTCCATTCCTATATCATCATCCTAAAATCCTAGGAAAGCTTTTGAAATAAAAAATAATAGTCTATCACAGGCTTGTTGGTTTTTTCCCCTGCATTCTGGTCATATTTTAGCAGTTTTATTAGATTATACAGTAATCAGTGCCACCTATTTTATGATGCGACTGATAGTGAATGACCCAATCACTGACCGCTTTGCTGTGATTGGGAGATAAGCTCTGAAGGGCAACCCCCTGGTTTGAGGCCCACCCTCAAGCAGACTGTGGACCTGGAGGAGGTGCCGTGGGCCAAAGGACTCCACCCTCCAGGGACGAAGCCCTCACACCTGCAAGAGGAAGGGAGCAGTCACTGCTCAAGTCCCTTCCAACTCCTGCGTTCTGCGACTCCATCAATAAGTATTAGATGACAGCTTGGAGTCCTCCAGGGGAAACCTGAGCCGGCAATCCAAGTCCGCAGAAACAATGACCCGAACAGAGAGTCAGTTTCTGAAATGAGAAATATGCAAAACCGCTGGGGAAGAGGAGACAAAAGCCCTGACAGCAGGAAGCTACACTAAGCCGCTTTTCCCAGCCCTGGTTCTGTCCCAGGCGCTGCTCGCGGTTCCGAGAGATCTTCTCTCTTCTTCCCCACGCTGGTCTGTGCACCTTCCACACCCCCAGAAAGGACACACATGTCACTCACGTGATATTGATCCACGTGTCCTGGTGCTGCATTCTCGCTCACTTATCACCTAGACCGCTTTCGGTTCTCCCAACAGCCGCACCGTCAGAATGCCCTGAAACACAAGCACATATTAAGAGCAAATGACTCCTTTTAAGACGCTGACCTCAAGTTCTAGTTTACTAACCCAAATGACTGGAGTGGGGCATATTAGTCCTTTAACCTTTTTTATTACGCATATACATGAAAACAAAGCAGGGATTATTTTTTTTCCCGGTGTATTTTTATCTTCTCTTCCCTCTGGCCTTTTTCCATCGCAATTCAGAGAACGTGCATAATAGCTCTGCTCCTTTTCCCTCCTTTCCTCTTAGCAACTGTCATCCTTTTAAGGTTAGCCAACCATGGGGCTATCATTATACACCAGCAGCCCAGAAGAAAACAAGAAAGCAAAGAAAGGGAAAAACGTGGGGGAGGAGCGTTTAAAGCGTCTCATAAAATTAAATCTTAGATTTAAATTCTCCCCCATATTTTATTGTCTTTTCTTTTCTTTTTCCTGTGGTAAATGGTAATTAGAGCCAATAATCTTTTGCTGAGAGAGTACCTTGTCTTCACAGTGTTTATATCATCATCATCAAAGATCTGCCTTAAGGCCCTGGCGTGTTAATAATTTAAGGTGTGCACCGCCTAGTTATAGCAGGAAGCCTAGTTATTGAGTTTGTAAACCAGCCGATGATTTATGGGAACACCTTGCATGAGTCATGCTCATTAAATAAAATACTTCACTTTAATAAGGAACATGGGGTAAACAGTTCTTCCCGTTACAGGGTGAGTGTGCAATTGGAAATTGTTGAGTTTTGTCACCAGGCTCACCGATGCTGTTTGCGTCTTAATCGTGTCGGTAGGGGCAGGGCGAGCCGTGAGCATGTGCGCACGCACACGGAGTGTGTGGCCCGCGCCCTCCCTGGCAGGGGCATGTTGAGTCCTCTGAAGGAGAGAATGGTAAATCTCTCTCTAAAAGGCTACTAATTAAGAAACCAGAAATGTTCGTGGAAATGAAATTACAAGAAAAAATCAATATACGGTTGTTAAATGTAGCCCGCATTTAAGAGCCATAACCATATTTTACTGTTAAACACTATAGTTTGCTCATTAGGAATTTCTAAGCAGCCTGAGACAGCAAAAGCCAAACATAGCCTTCTGGCCTGTTCAAAAAGAAAATTTGTGCACAGGGCGCACTTTTATTATTGCGTGTCCCATATCTGGGGCTTTGAGATAAAAATGTTTGAACCGTTTTGTTGGATGTCGGTGCATAATGCTTTCTCACAAACCCAAACTGGGGACCACTTGCATCTCTTATACTCTGAATTAATAGGAGCGCGCAGTTGCCACTGAAAACAATGAGCAGCGAAGCTTGTTCGGTTTCACAGGTTTCTGTACGAGAGGAATCCAAAAGGTCATGGAAAATGCAATTAAAATATAAATTTTCTCTCTTTGCTATTCAAATAAATAAATTTAAAATAAAAGAAATTTAGGATTTAGGTGTTCGGCCTAGGGATTAAGATGAGGGTGCTCCACATCAAAATGCCTGTGTTCAATACCCACCTCTGACTCCTGACTACAGCTACAGTGGACCCTGGCGCAGCTGGTAAACCACCGCCCACGACACCAGCCTGAGACACCAGCATTCCGTACGGGCCCTGTTTGAGTCCCATCCAGCTCTCTGGAAAAGAAGCAGAGGATGGCCCAAGTACTTGGGCCCTGCATCCACTTAGCAGACCCCGATGAAGCTCCTGGCTCCTGGCTTCTGCCTGGCCAGCCCTGGCGGTTGAGGCCACTTGGGGAGTGAACCAGCAGATGGAAGAGCTCTGTCTCTCCTGCTTTATCTCTGTAGCTCCGCCTTTCAAATAAATAAAATAAATCTTTAAAAACATTTTAAAAAATAAAATAAAATAGACCCTAGGAGGCAGCGGTGATGGCTCAGGTAATTGGGTTCCTGCCACTCATATGGGGACCTGGATTGAGTTCCCAGCCCCAGCCTCAGCCCAGCCCAGGCTGTTATGGGCACATTGAGAATGAACCAACAGATAAGAACTGCTGTGGCCCGGGAGTACAGTGGAGGATGGCCCAAGTCCTTGGGCCCTGCACCCCATGGGAGACCAGGAGAAGCACCTGGCTCCTGGCTTCGGATCAGCACGGTGCGCCAGCCACAGCCGCCATTTGGGAGGTGAACCAACAGAAAAGGAAGACCTTTCTCTCTGTCTCTCTCTCTCACTGTCCAACTCTGCCTGTCAAAAAAAAAAAAAAAAAAAAAAACTCGCTCTCTCTTGTTCTCTCTTTCCTTCTGTCTGTCTCACTGCCACTTTAATAAATACACTTTTAAAAAATAAATAAAAGAGGGGCTGACACTGTGGCACAGCGGGTTAAAGCCCTGGCCTGAAGCGC
Source organism: Oryctolagus cuniculus (assembly GCF_964237555.1). Classification (NCBI taxonomy): domain Eukaryota; kingdom Metazoa; phylum Chordata; class Mammalia; order Lagomorpha; family Leporidae; genus Oryctolagus; species Oryctolagus cuniculus. The sequence continues at coordinate 160,273,652 of NC_091436.1, read as the reverse complement.
CGGCATCCCATATGGACGCAGGTTCTAGTCCCAGCTACTCCCTCTTCCAATCTAGCTCTCTGCTATGGCCTGGGAAAGCAGTGGAAGATGGCCCAAGTCCTTGGGCCCCTGTGCCCACATGGGAGACCTGGAAGAAGCTCCTATCTCCTGGCTTCGGATCGGCACAGCTCTGGCCATTGCAGCCATCCGGGGAGTGCGCCAGCGGGTGGAAGACCTCTCTCTCTCTCTCTCTCTCTCTCTCTCTCTCTCTTTCTTTGTCTCTACCTCTCTCTGTAACTCTTTCAAATAAATAAATAAATATCTTTAAAAAATAAATAAAAGATAAATTTAGTGCAAAAATTTGGAAATCCATGCACATGAGAAGCCTTCGAAAAGTTCATGTAAAACATGTATTACAAAAAAACAGTGTGGATTTCAACGTAAACTTATCTTTAATTCCATTTTTCCATGAACTTCTTGAAATACCCACATATAAAATGAGTTTTGATACTTGGATGTGCAGATTCTTGGCATGATTTCTTGGGTACTTTAGAAAAACTTCCAAAAAGGAAAAAAGAAAAAAAAAAGAGTAGAGGAAGGCAAACTGAGTGTCAGTTCCAGGTGTTTGAACCCCTTCACCTCCGTATCCCGTTTGTTAACCACTGGGTCATTTCTGAGCACTGCACAGAAGTGCTTTATAACAAAATCAGTTATATTCATTTCACACATGTAACATAGTCAGTGGTTTTATCAGCTTTCTTTGGAAAATAAACACATCCCGAAAGGGAACTGCAGCTGCAGATGGTAAATAGGTGTATTTTGTGGTCTCTGTTTTTCCCACAGAGAAAATGGTTTTGGATTCCAGTGTTTGCCTCCAGGAATCCTACCTGGGTTTGGTCTGATGCTTCTTTGCCCACACTGTGAACGGCGTGACCGTGTGGCTTCCATATTCAGAAACACTTCGAGGACGCTTCAAAAAGCTCAAGAAAAACAGAATAAAAGATAAATTTATTTTGGTGCAAAAAAGTTTTGAAATTCCTGGCCTGGGAAGGATCTTCAAGCAGTTCATGGAAAATGCATATCAGGAAAATACTAAACATGAATTTTGAATTTTTTTCTTCAGCTCCAAAGTAAAGTTATCGTTTAGTTCTATTTTTCCTTGCACATTTGCAGTACCCTCATACAGGCTAGATTTAACTTCTCAGGACAAGAGAACTGCTTTTAAATAACCTAACCCTGCTTTTAAATAAAATGTTACAGTTTGCTTTTACAGTTTATGATATCACATTCCCTTTGAAATGAAAGAAGAATTATAGAATAATACAAAAATTATGCACAACATAATGGTCTTGGAAAATTTCTGCACAATAACCTCAAAACCATAGAGGTACATCAACATGTTTTTAGGTATCTTACGAATCATAAACTACTCAGTTTCCCAAAGATATGTATTTTATTTTTTTTAGGCACAAAACGTTATAAAGTACTACATTATTCATTTTTACTTGCTACCTTTCCTCTCTGTGGCACAGAAATCTTACACAGAAAAATAGTGTCAAGTTGAAACACTTGATTCAAATATCTTAAATTCCAATATCATTAAAATGTCATGGCATTTTCATAATTAACTCTTATAAGACAGATCATACTGTGAGCCTTGAGCAGATCAAGAATAGGTATTTGCATTATTTTCTAGATTATATGTAACAGCATCACGTAATTAAGTTCTCACTAAATAATGACTGAATTAATGGGCTCCATGCTTTTATCCCCTGCCTCTTAGGTTTGGCCATGCCTTCTGTTCCTGTAATGGCCTGCAGATCTGATCTACACATAATTTTGACAAATTCGGCTTTGATTTCAGAAATGTATGTCTTCAAAATTAAATTAATTGTGAGGGCATTTAAAAAAATCTGTGCATGTGTGTGTGCTGTAATAAACTTACTTTAAGACAAGGAGATTTAGGCCACTGAGATGCTAAGAAATAAGTCAGTGTCACATAATTTCTGATTGCCTTGGGTCTCCTAAGAATGAAAATAGCACTGTCATTCTCAGTGTTCCTGTAATACTTTTTCCTCCTTTTAGGGCCTCAGAAACTCTTTTCCAAGAATGCTGCACACCTGCTGGCAGGAGCTGATCCCTGGGAGTAGAAAAATCCTGGGCCACAGTGCCTATCACCACTCCCAGAGTCCAGGTCCCTGAACCCCACTCCCACGAGGGTTCCCAGAACAAAGTCACACTCCAGGTGCCTGACCCCCTTGGTAGGACCCAAGATCAGTCTTTGTCGCCACCAGTTTCAGAGTTAAGGTGATGAATAATTTGGTTCCTGGAACCACGTCCTCCTTTTCTGTTCCTGCACTTTCACGGAAAAGTTTCTCCAAATAAGAGCAGAACCTGAGCGTTTTGGGAAACATTTGTTTGCCAACCCGGGGGCTGCATTTTGTACTCAGGCACCCGACGAGCTCTCTGCTGGAGCCAGCATCTTCCACGCAGAGAGCCGCCTCTGACGTCAGCCAGAGCCTGGCCTTTCTGAAGATGGGAGGCAAGGATAATAGTTGCAGAGTCAGCTTTGCAGAATTTCACTCTTCTCCTCTTGGCCACAGAGAGAATGAGAGACCTGGGACCCACAGAGCTGATGTGTTCACAGGGGATCCCCCTGTCCCATGCGCCCACCAACTCGCAGAAATCAGTCTCTAAGAAAACCAGGCGAATCACTCAGGATGGCCTCGTCCCCACCCCTGTCCGATAGCATCTCAGCTACTCCCCGCAAAGACAGAAGCCAGGGAATAATTTTTTTTTTAAATACACCCTTTCCAATACAGGATGTGTTTCTTACAGAGCCAAGAGGTAAGCCCCACAAACGACAGATTGTTCAATATTTACCGGCGAACAAAACGCAAACCCAGCAAAAGAGCAGATGGGTCAAAAAGCACCCAGTCCAGGGACCCATTTGATATTAAAGGTGCATCTGCAGTGCTTTCTAACCCAGGGGACCCTGGGGTTGAAAAGAATGCATCGTTTCCTGTGCTATAAACAGCAGAAACTGCCAGGTTGGGGATCTTTTCTTTTAGAAATAAAAGCAGAGATAGTCCAGGGGGAGATAAGATCTGTAAGACCTGGCATGAGGAGTTCACCTCTTTTTTTCCCCCTTTATTCTGTCAAAGGACAGTGACCGAGGTGGGGGGTGGGGTGGGGGAGAGCTCAGCTACCCTGGATGGATAGCTGCCCTTTGTGCCCGAGGGCCTGAGCAGATTTCTTTACTGGAGATGCAATCAGCTCTAACCAATCAGTGAGAAGGGTTAATCAGCTGATCGATTGGTCCCTGAGCAGCCGGGACCTGGCTCCTCTCTGACTGGCTCTGGCCTGGCCTTGGGGCAAGAGGTTGGGAACTTTTAATTATCCACAGCAGCTACTGCTCTGATTGAATGGTCAATGGGTTTACTACTGAGGCGGCGCTGCTTGAATAATAATAGAAAACAATGTGAACGCTGGCGAGTGCAGAGGCCCAGCAAAGGCACTGGGGGATGCAGAATGCAGGTTAAGACGAGTTAATTGCCTGGCAGAAACCACATTTCAAAAGTCTGGAAGATGTTTTCTCCAAGTGGGGTAGGTGCCGGGAAAGAGAGCAGCGAGATGGCATTTTTTTTTTTTTTTTTTGTGACTCTTCCGCTCTGACCATGGCTGGCCACACATTGTGCCCCAGGACAAAGGATAACTTGCTTACCCCAGTGGTTAAAAAATGATCACGGGAGGACATTTGTATTTTGACATTTGCAGGCGCTGTCAGGGTTTAATTATTTTTCATTGTGAACTTCATTGAAAAGCAACCATCTTCCCCTCCCCACCCTCACTAAGTGGAAGGCACTGGTTCTGCATTGGGCCGCGGTGGGTGAGGAGGGGAGTGGTACTGGGAGATGGGAGGGCAAGATTACATCATGTTGAGAAGCAGAGCTTTGCAACCTGGGTTTTCAAAAGCTTTGCTCTTTCTCGTAGTGTGAAGATCTTTCTCCTTTATGGTTCCCAAACAGAATAAATCACTCGCTTAATAACTCCCTGTAATACCCTGATGTCTCTTGTCCCTGATAAAACAGCACACTTAAGGCGGCTCCCTCTTCCCTGGGAGGAAAAAAAACCAACAAGTCCTCTAGAATAAAAATGATATCTGTGTCCCGGGCCTCTGAAGAGTGTTACAGTGAATGCCAAAGCCCTAAAAGGGCAAAATAACCAGCCAACAAGTCTGCGCGCTGGCAGGGAGGTTAGCAAAAGATGTGAGCAATTTCCTAAGGCCGCTGAAAGGGATGTTTGGGTTCAATTAAAAGGAATGAAAGAAAGAATAGAACAATTAATTTGGCACAGAGGCCCGTGTGAGGAAGGGCATAGAAGCAAAGCCAAGGAGAACCCTTTGGAAGGTGTCAGCGGTGTCTTGATCAAGACCCCCAGATGGTCAAATATCAGGAATCATCCTATTTCTAAGGATTCCATGTTAAAATTTTTGCCTTTCTCCAGTGATCTCATGCAAACACAGAGCGTTCATCAGGCTGCGCCGGAGTCATTACTATTTATATTACCATACCCTGGCTGTGTGCAGTCAATTCATAATTGTCCAGTTTTTCTAATTAATCACAAAAGATTTTTGTTTTGCCTGCAGCTAGTTCTGGGGTGACTCACGACAGCCAGCCAAAGCTCATACATCAAACACAGGCCCTTTCTCACTCCGGCCTTCTGCTGGGGAATGCGGCTCAGCTTCTCCACCAGAGAGGCGCGCACTGGGCATGTGCAGCCCCAGGCGCAGGAGAAGCCGGAGATCTGTCCTCTACTGTGTGACTTGTTATTTTTATCTGATGCTTGCATTCTCCGACCAAATCAGATCCAGAGAGCACAGCAAGCTTTCTAAATTCAGAGCCCTGCTCCTCTGACTTCATTCTCTCTCTCTCTCTCCTCTGTCTTCCTCCCCTTTTTCTTTTATCATATTACGACTGTAGCATGTCCACAAAGATCGGGCTATCACTTTTCATATTCTTCAGTTCTTTTCTTGGTGCCCTTTGAGGGAGGCAACAAGAAAGAATGTCACCAGGAAAAGAAAGAAGAGAAAGAAACACCAGTCTCTGTGTCGGATCCCCATAAACCCATGCGACAACTGTGCAGCGGGAAATACCTACTTCAAGGCAAAAGGTCTTTGTGAAAGGCGCCTGCAGGTGTTCAGCAGGTGACCAGGTAGAAAGGGGCTGGCACAAACACCCTCCAGGATGGCTAGCAAGCAGGCCAGAACCACAGCCGGCCTGAGGCAGGACAGCCAGATATGCCTTCTAAAAATGATGAGAGTCAGCCGGGAAGGAGGCAGGCCGCCACTGGCCCAGGGGAACTGCGCTGCATGTGACCGATTCCAAGGAGAGATCAGTCTATTGAAAGATCTGCTTTGATCATAGCACGTCTCCATGGGGTCAGTACAGGGCTGGCAGAAAGCTTACAGCCTTATGAAACCCTCAGCATCCAATCAGACACCGTGGAGCCATCAGAGGAGGCCTGGTTGCTGGTTTTATATGGAGCACAGCATTCTGTATCTGTGGGTTCCAAGTCTGCACAGTCAGCCAACCACAGATAGGAAATGTTCAAGAAAAAGGGCCGGCTTATCCTCTGCCTAGAGGCGCCGGCACACCGGGTTCTAGTCCCGGGCGGGGCACCAGATTCTGTCCCGGTTGCCCCTCTTCCAGGCCAGCTCTCTGCTGTGGCCAGGGAGTGCAGTGGAGGATGGCCCAAGTGCTTGGGCCCTGCACCCCATGGGAGACCAGGAGAAGCACCTGGCTCCTGGCTTCGGATCAGCGTGGTGCGCCGGCCGCGGCTGCCATTGGAGGGTGAACCAATGGCAAAGGAAGACCATTCTCTCTGTCTCTCTCTCTCACTGTCCACTCTGCCTGTAAAAAAAAAGGGGGGGGGGCACGATCTTACTTGACATTATTCCCTAAACAATATAGGATAACTATTTACATAGCATGCACATTGCATGACAGAGAGATGATTTAAAGCCCATCAGCGGATGTGCATATAACATTCAAATACTACACCAGCTTACATGGGGGACTTGAGTGTCTGCACAGTGCGTAGGGGGTCCTGGAATCAAACCCTGCCAGATATCAAGCGGTGACTATATGGATTGATTTTGCCGACCTCACATATTCATTAATTTCTTTTAATTTTTGATTAATTTCGTTTTTTGAAAGGCAGAGACACAGAATGGTCTCCCATCCACTGGTTCACTCTCCCAAATGCCTGCATCAGTCAGAGGCAGGAGCCCAGAACTGAGTCAGTTCTTCCATGTGAGTAGCCGTTACCTAACTGCTTGCGCCATCATCTGCTGCCTCCCAGAGACGTCAACAGGAAGCTGGAATTGGCAGCAGAGCTGGGACTCAAACCCAGGCACTCTGGGAAACAGGTGTCCTAACAGCTGTACCGAATGCCGGCCACATGTTCCTGACCTACTGTTACAGTAGATACATTCTGTGCAACACTCAGTAATGCACATCTCTTGTGTAAGACACTGTTCTCAAGGCCACATGGCTCCCGCCTGCCTGTCTCTCCAAGCCTCACTTGTCCTCTAGGTCTAACTAGGTATCGCCACCCCCGAGAAGTCTCCCCTGGCCGCACACCCCCATGCCCCATCGCAGACCTTGCCAGACATTTGACCTCTTTTCTGCTCTCCATTCAAAACCTGGGCTGCCTCCATCGCAGCAAATCTCACACACTATTGGCATAGCTTGTGCACCTGCCTGGTGCCCACACGTGGCCAGGGCTTTGTTTACTCTCAGCTCAGTACACGTCCCCACGTGTGGCTCCAGGTGAGAAATATTCCAGAACGGAAGAGATTTACCACAGGAGGGAAAGGTCATGGTACGCCCCAAGGATGGCGATGACTGAAAACAACCTTCTACATCTATTTCCCAACTCCCTTCCCTTTTGAGGGTTTCGCTCACCCACCCATTCCCTCACTGGTAACCTATTCTATTGACTCTTCAGAGAATGCTGTCTCCCAGGCCAGCTCCACATTCCTTACATACCGGGATCAGAGTTGATGTTGAGTTCATTTTGAATCATAATAACAATAAAAATAAAGAGTGCTGTTATTATCTCCTGATTAGGGAAGGCCAAATATACCTGGGTTTGTCTTTTGGCCTTTTCCTCTTCTGAAACCTATTAGCATATATGAGGGGTTGGTGGTGGTGGGGAGACATCAAAGGGATAGCTGCCTGTTTGATCTAATTAGTTCTTTTTTTTTTTTTTTTTGGTTCTTGACAAAAACACTGCAGAAGGGGAATTCCAGTTCGCCCTTGGATCTGTGAGGTAAATCCCAGGTTTTCTGGAACATTATGGATCCTTGATGGATAAAGAACTTGGTGGTCACCAGCCCTTTGGACTTCCTCTGCATTCGGAAACTTGGATGGAGCACGTGCCCTCCATGGAGCCTGCTAGTCTTCTGGGGAGACCAAACCTCACAGGCTGTTAAAACCAGGTCGGCATCCTGAGATGCTGATCACAGGGGTATCACTGGAAATCAACTGAAGGAACTGATGTGGCCTACTGGGGGAGGGTTCCCTTTCAGAGGGGGTGACCAGGCTAGAAGTGCTGCAAGCAGATGGACAGGGAGGAGCTGAGCCCTTTTGCCAAAGAGGTGGCAAGATGTCCACAGACGGGGCACAGAAACTGAGTGGAAGACCAGTCCCCAAAAGGCGTGCTGTCCCTGACATCACCATGCAGAGTGCCCGCTAAACCTCTGAAGAAAGCATTTAATTGTGTCCTAAGGACAATGGAGAGCATCGAAAAGGAGGTTAAGCAGGTTCGTTGAGAACTTGAATTACATTGTCTTCAGGGAAACAAGGTAGTGACCAGGCAGCTCCTTTCCAAGCTCAGGGGAGAAATGATGGTGTCCATGGATAGAGGTGAAGGGACAGGTTTTAGAGCTATTTAGATGTTAGAAAATGCAGGGTGCCGGCGCTGTGGCATAGTGGGTAAAGCCACTGCCTGCAATGCCAGCATCCCATATGGGTGCCAGTTCAAGTCCCAACTGCTCCACTTCCAAGCCAGCTCTCTGCTGTGGCCTGGGAAAGCAGTAGAAGATGGCCCAAGTCCTTGGGCCTCTGCACCCATGTGGGAGACCCAGAGAAGGCTCCTGGCTCCTTGCTTTGGATCAGCTCAGCTCCGGCTGTTGCAGCCAACTGGGGAGTGAACCAGTGGATGGAAGACCTCTCTCTCTCTCTTCTCTCTCTGCCTCTCCTTCTTTCTCTGTGTAACTCTTTCAAATAAATAAATAAATCTTTAGAGAGAGAGAATTCAGGAAACATGTACAGTGGAACTTTCCTGAAAAAAATAAATAAATAAAACAGCAACAACTAAGATTCTTTTATTGGGTATTTCAAGCATCTAACTCCTGTTTTTCTGCCTCTGTCCCAATAATTCTAAATTTAGGACAAACAGGTTGGGGTGAAATTGAGGCAACCCACTGTCGCAGACTGAACCACACAAGCCCCAGCTAAGAACATCTTCTCGTTGATCTCATACCGCTCGGCACCTTGAAATTGCTCATTGGCACCTGTTTGGAACCAAAGGAGACCTTACCCAACAATCTGGATTCTCTCCCTCCCAACCAAATGCAGAGGCATCCCCTCACCACTGCACCCTTCGCCCAGTTCCAGCAGGTCCCCAGCAGCCTTATAGATGTGCGCTCCCTTCTGCAGACTTAAGTATCTCCCTGGTGAAAACAGTGAAGAGCGGAAATGGTACTCTGTCCTCCCTCTGCAAGTGCCATGAGAAAAGCCATAGTCATAGGACAAGCCAAATTGAAGTGCTCAAAAGGCCAACGCCCCATAACCCCAGAAAATCCTTAGAGCATCATCGTGGGCCTCCTCCTCCGCCTCTGTCCCCACTGAAGACAACAATAGACATCTGGACATAGGCAATGACTGACTGCAGAGAAATGCCACCAATGACCCTCAGAATATAGCCACCCAGAAAGGGAATCTACTTCAAAATTCTAGAGGCAAATTTATATTACCGGAGAGTAAAAGCATGTTAGAAATTCAAGGATAGTCACTGCGGCCCAGCCAGTTAAGCCTCTGCTTGGAACACCCACATTCCATATCAGACTGTGTGGAATCAAGTCTTGCTTAGGCTTCCAATCCACTTTCCTGCCAGTGTGCACACTGGGAGGCAGAAGATGATGGCCCATTCTACCCACATGAGAGACTTAGATCCAGCTACAGACTCCTGGCTTTGGCCTGGCCCAGTCCCTGCTGCTGTGGGCATTTGAGAACAAACAGGTAGAAGAGATCTCATTCTCTCTCTCTCTCTGCCTGTCAAGTAGATTAAAATAAATAAACAATTTTTGCAAAAGTTTTTAAAATATCAACAGCAACAGTGTTTCACAGGGGCCAGTGTTGTGGCGTGGCCAGTGAGACCACCGCCTGCAGTGCCAACATGCCACATGAGTACCAGTTCAAGTCCCAGCTGCTCTTCTTCTGATCCAACTCTCTGCTATGGCCTGGGAAAGCAGTGGAGGATAGCCCAAGTCCCTGGGCCCCTGCACCCATGTGGGAGACCTGGAGGAGGCTCCTGGTTCCCGGTTTCAGATCGGTGCAGTTCCAGCCATTGAGGCCATTTGGGGAGTGAACCAGCAAATGGAAGGTCTCTCTCTCTCTCTCTCTCTCTCTCGCTCTCTCTCTCTCTCTCTCTTTCTCTCCCTCTGCCTCTCTGTGACTGCCTTTCAAATAAATCTTTTTAAAAATTTCATATTGATAACCTAGATAATTCTGGGCAGAGCTAGGTACCTTCTCAGGTTCCTAATTGTATTTTTTCCCACTTATTTATATGTCCTTGACCATCAAAAAGTATTCTGAATTCTTAATCAGAGATTTTTTCCCTGATTAAAAAAAAAATAGCTACACAGGTGACTTTAATGTTCATATAAAAGAGATCTCAATGCTAAATCCCAAGCAGCTGAATAAAAGAGCAAACCCCCTTCCTATCCCTCTGAAGTTTTCAGAAATGAAGGGAGTAGCTTTTTGAAAAACTACCATTTGTATTGAAAGCTGGAATCTGTGTGAAAGCAAAAAAATCCTAAACCCAATCCACCCCTTCCCTTCATTTAACTGAGATAATGTGTCTGGAATAACAAACTTCCAAGTCAGTGCAAGAATATGCAAAGCTTCCTAGAGCCTATTGAGAAAAGATTTGGGGCTGGTGTTTGAGTTAGCAGCTAAGACCCTACTAGAACTCTCATGTCCCACACTGGAGTGCATGGGTTCAGACTCCAACTCTGCTCCCAATTCCAGCTTCCTGCTGATATGTGTTGGACTCAGTAGGTGGTGGCTCAAGTACTTGGGTCCCAGTCACCCATGTGGGAGACCAGGGTGGAGTTCCTGACCCCTGGCTTTGGTCCGGTACAGTCCCTGCTGTTGCAGGTATCTGGGGAATGAGCCAGCTGATGGGAGCTCAATCACTCTAGCTCTCACTCTCAAATAAATAAAAATAAAAATGCTAAGAGACAAAAAGAACAGGGGCCAGCGCTGTGGTACAATGGGTTAACACCCTGGCCTGAAGCGCCGGCATCCCATATGGGGGCCAGTTCGAGTCCCGACTGCTCCACTTCCCATCCAGCTCTCTGCTGTGGCCTGGGAAAGCAGTGGAAGATGGCCCAAGTCCTTGGGCCCCTGTACGCACATGGGAGACCTGGAGGAAGCTCCTGGCTCCTGGCTTCGGATCAGCGTAGTTCTGGCCGTTGTGGCCAATTGGGGAGTGAACCAGCAGATGGAAGACTTCTCTCTCTCTCTCTCTCTCTCTCTCTGCCTCTCCTCTCTCTGTGTAACTCTAACTTTCAAGTAAAATAAATAAGTCTTAAAAAGAGAGAGAGAGAAAGAAAAAACAAAGAACTCCAGAGTAAACACAAACACCACTCGTGTGGGGCGAGGAGGTGGTAGAGGAGAATTACTTCAGTTTCACTCCTGAATACCAAACATAACAAATAAGCAGGGATAAGAAAACATTGCAGGAGCAAAGTTCCTTTTTCTTTTTTTTTTTAAGCTTTATTTATTTACTTGAAAGTCAGAGTTACACGAAGAGAGAAGGAGAGGCAGAGAGAGAGAGAGGTCTTCCATCTGCTGGTTCACTCCCCAGATGGCTGCAACGGCCGGAGCTGTGCCAATCTGAAGCCAGGAGCCAGGAGCTTCTTCAGGTCTCCCACACGGGTGCAGGGGCCCAAGGACTTGGGCCATGTTCTACTGCTTTCCCAGGCCATAGTAGAGAGCTGGATCGGAAGTGGAGCAGCTGGGACTTCAACTGGTGCCCATATGGGATGCCGGCACTGTGGGTGGCAGCTTTACCCGCTACGCCACCGTGCCAGCCCCAGGAGTTCCTCTTTCTAATCACTAAAAACTTTCCTTCTTTCCTCTTTACCTCCCATTCCAGGTTGCCTCCCACCCAGGGAGGGAATCTGCTTCCCTCTTTTCCATGAGTGGGAGCCTGACTCTGAAAGGGACGGTCTCAGGAAGTCTCACTTGTTCCGGTTGGGAAAATTCAAACATGGCTCAAACATGGCTCCTGGTTTAGTCTGCAGACCTGATTCGGCACAGTGGTTAAGATGCCTCTTGCATGCATTCCGTACTGAATTTTCTTGGTTCATGTTCCAGCTCCGTTTCTAAGTCCGGCTCTCTGCTCATGAAAGTGAGAGGCAGATGCTGGCACAGGTGGTTGAGTCCCTGCCACCCACATGGGAGCCTCAGATTGAGTTCCTGGTTCCCAGCAGGCAAGAGATCTCTCTCTCTCTCTCTCTCTCTCTCTCTCTCTTTCTGCTTCTCAAACAAAATTAGAAATAATAATAATTAAAAAATAAACTCCAAAGACTTGTTCTTCAAATGACTCTTGCTGGAAAGGATAGAAATTAGGACTGCCATCTAAATTTTAAAAAGATAGCATCTTATTGAAAAGCTGACATCTCCTGCTATTTTTTCTTTTAAAATTTAATTGATTTGTTTTAGATGTATTTATCTGAAGGGCAGAGTTACAGAGAGAGAGAAGGAGAGACAGCGAGAGAGATTGTCCATCCCACTGGTTCATTTCCTAGATGGCTACAACCTCCAGGATAGAGCCAGGCTGAATTCTGGAACCTGGAACTTCCTCTAGGTCTCCCACATGGGTGCAGGGCCCCAAGCACTAGGGCCATCTTCTGCTGCTTTCCCAGGTGCATTGGCAGGGAGTTGGATAGGAAGTAGAGCACCATGACTTGAACCGATGCCCATATGGGATGCCACCACTGCAGGCCGAGGCTTTAACTCCCTGAACCATAGCACCAGCCCCAAATTTATTTCTTTGAGAGACAGAGAATGCATTCCCATTCACTGGTTCACTCCCCAAGTGCCCACAACAGGGAACAGGGAGTTGGAAATGCAATGCAGGTGACCATGTGGGTAGCAAGAACCCAACAAATCAAGCCAGCATTAACACAAAGCTGGAGCCAGGAATTGAACCCAGGCACTCAGATGCAGGATGTGGGTTTTCTAAACCTGCATCTTAACCTCTTGGCCAAACTCCTGCCCCTTCTGTTACTCTTGAAAAGTCACACATGAGTCAGGATAAGGCAGGAACCCAAAAATTCAAGTCACTTCAATTCAGACCCTGTGATTTTTCATGCGCTGGCCAAGGCTGCAATTACAGAGAAGGCTCTCCATCACCAGTATTCTGGAATGAGTCATCGGATGAACGGTGAATGGAGCTATGACTGAATGTCTGCTCTTCAGAGACAGAGAGAAGTGCATGGAGGTGGACTTTCTGCTGATTTATGAGCATTCGATCAGATGAGGGTAATGGCAAATATGCCTATCATTCTTACAACACCACATGGACAGCAATCACCCTCCAGGACTTGGAGAAGCATCTCACAGCACACAGGGAACCTGAGCGGCGGGAAGGAAGTTCAAAGTGACTTCCTGTCAGCCCCGCATTAGTGGAGCTGTAAGATGAATGTTACGTCTTGAAATGCGGAGCATTTTTCTGCCTGCTATGATTAACCTTGCATGCTTCCAAGCAGCACAGGGTCCTGCAGGAAAAAAAAAAAAAAGGTTATAACAAGTGGATGTTTGAGGGTAGAGACTGCTATTGAAGGCAGGTGGAATTCTATTTGCTTCCTTTAACCTTTCTTTGTGCTTGCTATCCACTACTGCTCCTTCCCAGTTACAAAGACTTCACAAATGCAGCGGCTAAAGGTAGTTGGGTTCAGCCTAATGTGAGGGAAGAATGAAGTGCCTGCAATGCTTAAACCAATGCTCCTCTAAGTCGGTGGGGAGGGGCCCTTCGGAGAAGCACTGGCTGGCTTGTCCCCAACGCCGATTACAGCATCATCAGGGACTTCCTCTTTTGCAGTATCTTCTTCTCTTAGTGTGGGTCCTATATTCTGATTTTCTTTTTTATCAGGCTAAAGAGGATATATTTTATCATAATGGCTTTGTAGCCAACACGTACAGGCCAACACCAATAGGGCATTACGAGTTAAAGAACTGTACCTCAGGCACCATTTTACGAGAACTCGTGTTTACATCAAACAGTACCTCCTAAGTACTTTACATTAAGCGTGGACAAATCATTTGCCTGAGGATTAGGTGTTGTGCATTGAAATGTAATCCTTCTGTTGATTTTTTTCTTAACTGCCAAACCAAACATGGTCAAAGAAGCGACTGTAAATGCTGCAACAGGAGCAATCTTACCCACAATGCAAGCAGCAAATAAAAACCCAGGCCAAAGCTGGTGCAAGACAGCAACTTAACTTGCAGTGGTTCGTTCGTATGTGCATGCATTTCTGTGGTGCCCAATGTACGTCCCTAAGTTTGCTTTCATTGCTAGAGTGAATTACATTGCATTCTCAAAGCATTTGAGGTAGGAAAAAGAAAGCTGTACCCAATAGAAGCCAGTACGAAGACTTCCCAAATTTCCACCAACTTGGCGTGCTCCAAAGTACAGCTGTTCCTTGATATCTATGGGGGATTGGTTCCAGGACTGTTCACAGATAACAAAATTCATGGATGCTCAAGTCCCTTCTACAAAAGAGTGCAGTATGTTCATAAAACATGCACACTTACCCCCTTCCACTCTAAGTCATCTCTAGGTTACTCCAAATATCTAATACAGTGGAAATACTTGTTACACTACATTGTCTGGGGAATATCAACAAGAATAAAAAGTCTATACATGTTCAGAACACACAATTTCTTTCAAGTATTTTCAATCCACAGTTGATTGGATTTGCAGATGCAAGAACAGGGCCTGCTGCAACGCACTTGGCTCTTCTCGGTTATCCAGGCTCTGAACGGTGGAGAGGGAGGGAGAATTCTACGGTGCAAGACCACTGGGCTACTGATTTTGGTGTCTCAGGTTGGGACCATATTATTTAGGGCACTGTAAAAATGATTCATAAATAATCATCAGGCATATTTCTTTTTTTAATATTTTGTTTATTTATTTTACAGGTAGAGTTACAAACAGTGAGAGAGAGAGAGAGAGAAAGATTTTTCATCTACTGGTTCACTCCCCAGATGGCCGCAATGGCCAGAACTGAGCCGATCCGACACCAGGAGCCAGGAGCTTCTTCTGGGTCTCCCGTGAGGGTACAGGGGCCCAAGGACTTGGGCCATCTTTTACTGCTTTTCCAGGCCATAGCAGAGAGCTAGATCGGAAGAAGAACAGGCAGAGGATTAACCTGCTGTGCCACAATGCCTGCCCCTGGGCATATTTTTTAATTAGAGATGTGTTACATGCTCTCTAAGGTTTTTTTTATGATAAGATTCATCTTATAGGAAGTCCATCTAACTTAAAAATTTTTCAAATGAAATTTTCTATTATTACAAATCCTAGTCTTACTCCAATTCTGCAAATGAAGCTTTTCCAAGTAAACAGGACAGTAAGTCAGCATAACGTGACAGATGGGAACGAAGCTGGCTTCATGAGTTTGACTCTTTGTTCTGCCATCTGCTTACTGTTTAATATGGCCATTTACTGACAGTCTCTGAGCCTCAGCTTCCTGTAAAATGGGAATAATACTGAAAGCTAGCTCTTAAATCGCTGTGAATATTAAACAAGAGGCTTTTCTCCTTGTTTAGCATGAACTATGGTGGGAGGTGCTGTTTCCTGTCCAGCTCTCTCTGTGCCTCCCAGACTATTTTTCCATCAGAGCAGAAACAAGTGGAACGAAGAGGAACCTTGATCGTAGGAGACAATCTGGCGTTGATAGGTGGTCCTCTCCACACACACCTTTGCGACCCAGGTAGAGTCAATCAGCTTGATGCCCCAACATCATAACTTCTCTCCCAGCCTAACTGCAACACAGGGCCTTCTCTCAATCTAGGTGCCAACACCAGGCCGCCTGGACAGGTGTGCTGAGCAGCAACCTGGGGAAGGCAATGCTGTCAGCGACGGTAGACCCTCCGTAAACTTGCACTGCAGAAACACACACTGAAAATCGTATCTGTTCTCATTAAGCAAAGACAGCAATCCTAATGGAGAATCTTTGGAATGCATTAATAATCCAACAGACAGGGTAAGTTACTGAAGGTTTTCTTGGATTCATTCATTCATTTTTCCAAACCTCTGTTGATTGCCCAATATAGTCAGCCCTCTCTATCCAAGAGGTTCATATCCAAGGGTTCTGCATCCATGGATTCAATTAACCAGGGGGATGAAAAAATTTGGAAAATATAAAGTCTATACTGTACACTTGCAGACTGTTTTTTCTCATCATTATTCCCTAAACAATACAGGATAACAACTATATCATAGCATTTACATTGTACTGGGTCCTTAAAAAAAAGATTTATTTATTTATTTGAAAGGCAGAGTTACAGAGGCAGAGGCAGATGGAAAGAGAGAGAGGTCTTCCATCTGCTGATTCACTCCCCAGATGGCTGCAATGGCTGGAGCTGGGCCGATTCGAAGCAGGTGCCGGAAGCTTCCTCCAGGTCTCCCACACAGGTGCAGGGGCCCAAGCACTTGGGCCATCTTCTACTGCTTTCCCAGGCCACAGCAGAGAGCTGGATGGGAAATGGAACAGCCAGGGTGGCGACACTGCAGGCAGTAGCTTTTGTACTAGGCCTTAAAAGTAATCTAGAGATGATTCAAAGTGTACAGGGAATGTGTATACATTAGATGTAAATACTACACCATTTTTATAAAGGATTTACATCCACAGATTTTGTTATTCAAATCCTCCAAGAATACCAAGAGACAACTCTACGTAGCAGACATTGTACTTGCTGCTGGATTACACAACTGGAGGAACTGCAAGTAGATCCCCTCATTCATTCCCTCCATCACACACATATTCTGTCACTTAGTTGGAGTTTATGTGCAATCCCTGAGCCAGACACACAAGTAGGTGAGACAAGTGCAACCTATGCCTACAAATCTTTGGTCAACAGGTTTCGGAAAATGACCAGTACCTTGGAAAATACACATTCAATAATTATGTGGTGTTAATTATTTGAAAAGTCGAGCGACAGAGAAGGAAAACAGAGAAAAATATCTTCCACTCACAGATTCACTCCCCACATGCCCACAACAGCTAGGTGTGGAACAGGTCTCCCACGTAGGCAGCAGGGACCCAAGGACCTGAGCCATCATCTGCTTCCTTCCCAAGCACATTAGCAGGAAGCTGGATCAAAAGTGTAGAAACCAGGACTTAACCCAACATTCTGAAATGGAATACGAATGTCCCAAGTAGCATCTTAACCCACTGCACACAATACCCATATCTCATTCAATAATTTCACCTGAGAAATTAGAGGAAGCCATTCTTGTCAGCAATATCCAGGTGGTATTTTTGCTGTGGGCCTTAATCCAACCAAGTTAGAAACCAAAGAAGCTAAAAATGTTCAGAATACTGTTCTTTGCAATCTGAAATCAACAGATCGTTTTCAGGCCCACTGTAGACTATCTCACTGAAGATCTGCAGAGGAGGGATCCTGGTTTTTTTGTTTTGTTTGTTTTTTGACAGGCAGAGTGGACAGTGAGAGAGAGAGACAGAGAGAAAGGTCTTCCTTTGCCGTTGGTTCACCCTCCAATGGCCGCCGCGGCCAGTAGGACTAGAACCCGGTGTGCTGGCGCTGCAATGCGGAGGATTAGCCTAGTGAGCTGCAGCGCCGACCTAGCTCCTGATGTTTTAATGTAGAGGATATCAGTCCTTCTCAACCTTGAATTTTCCCAAGTCTTCTCTACAAGAGAAACATTATGGTATTTAACATTGTATAACCTTTGTCTTTTATACAGATAAGAGGGTTTTTTTTTAGCACTTACCTCCCATGGAGTTCTCCTAAATGTCACAAATCCTTTGAGAAATGGTTGGGAAGTGAATTTGTATATGTAGCTCTCACATCTATACCTCGTTACACAGAAATCTGCTGCTTTACTGTTGGAGAATTTAGAAACCAGAAAACAGACTGGATGTACTCATCCCACAGTCTCCTTACATAACTTTCAAGTCTATTCAGTCATTTTTCCAGTAAGCACGCCCCACCCCTTACTTCACCTACTGAAACAATGAGACTCAACCTCTTCAATCTTTCTGCATTTTCTCCAGTAGAGGAGCCTGCTTTAGAAGGCAGCCACCTTGTTATTGCTCTGCAGAACAAACTCTGAGTAATCAAAAGGAGGTGCACATTTGCTCCCCGTGGAAAATAATGAAGTGCTATCTTCAACCCAACGTGACCATTCCTTAAACTTTTCTACTTTGCTAAGAAAGCACAATTCAGTTATTTCATGGTTTGAATTATCAAATGTGGTTTTAACACATTTGTCCAAAGAAATGATGTTGGCATTGCTACCTGCAAGCACATGTTAGAGAAGAGCTTGAGAATACAGCTGCTGTGCAAGCAGTTTGCACCTGCAGTCCATCAGATGCTGGAGACTTTGAAGTCTTGCTCCAGTTAATCACTCCTTCATCTGCAGCACTTTGGTATTTGTACACATTTCTATTGGTGACGTTAGTGCCGTGTTTGTGTTCTTGTCCATCTTCTCCACTGGCCTGTGAGCTGCTGGAGGGAATGAGCCATGGCTTACTCAGCTTTGTAGCTCCAGAGTCTGGCGTGCAACAAACATATTATCAAATTCAATGTGCCCGGGATTGTCGTGCTTCCCTTATGGAACCTCACCTATCCCTTGCTCAATGCAAATTATTAAGGAAGCCAGGATACATTGTTTACTGCCTTGGATGCTGCCATTTCCTAGTTCTTTTCAACGCGATGTTTACAACCTATGCTGAGTCCATTACTGCATTTCTCAGGCTTTATTCTTTTGTGATGAGGTCCTGTTGGCCTGGATACCTCTTGCTAGAGGTATGGAAAGGAGGCAGAGAATATCTATGTGGCACAGGAAAGAGTGAGTCCCTGGTTGCGGGCAGCCCCAGGCAGGGCCCTGTTGGAGGACGTTGTTTTGAAAACCTGTACACTAATATTCCTTATAACCTTCATTGGGCGACCCAGGACAATGTCCCGAGGCAGAGGGAGTATTCCAGGGCAGCGGGGACAAGTCAGTGAGGACAAGTCTGTGTGCCTGTCGCCCTGTGTGTACTTTCCTTCTTGACCTCTGACTCACTCCCGAGGTTGAGCAAGTCTTCTACACCCTCTGTTTCTTCACCTGTGTAATGGGAATGATAACAGATGTGATGTGACTGATACCATTCGTTGAAAAGGGGACAAAATTTAAGGCAATTCTGTTGGTATTTAGTGCCACTAAGAATTTTTAGGGTCCAAAGTGACAGTGAAGACGCTGGGGCATCCTTTCTCTCTCCCAAGAGAAATTGTCAAGAGAGCACTCAACCACACTTCAGACAATCACCCATTTAAGGCTCTGCTACCCATGTGCTCTGGTGAGAACCCCCGAGAACATTCAGAAGTGCGGTGAGCCTCGGAACATGAGGCGGCTGAGCAGAATGAAAGATGGAAGAAGCGCTCCAAGTCCCAAACCAACGCTTTGATAGTACTCAAGGTCCTGTGATGCGCACAGACCACATGGTTAAGCAGAGGCGAATCCTGAGACGCCATTCTTCTGAGGATTACTGACAGGAACCTCACCCGCCCTTCTGTTACGGTGGCAAATTGAGAAAAGCTTTCTGAGACGCAATGTAGGTTATCTTTTACAACAGACTTAACTGTATGTAGATAATCTGACCCAGAAACTCCACTTCCAGGAATTCTTCACAAGAAAGCAATCAGAGAAATGCACTACAATTTTGCCATAAAGATGTTCAGAGAAGGATAACTTACAGTAAGAAAAAAATGAGAAGCAGTAGATACACACAATAATAGTTGATTGATTAAGTAAATGATTGTACATACAAGGAAACTTCATTAAGTTGGTAGAAGATGGAATTAAAGCATAGGTTTATTTTGGTATAAAATTTTGAGATCTATGCATTCAAAGGGTCTTCAAAAAGTTCATGGAAAACTTATACTATAAAAAGTATGCATAAATTTAAAAATTCTTTGTATCCAAACAAGCTTATTTATTAATAAACTTTTTGATGCCACCTCATATACACAGGAAAAACTATGCATCAAAAACTACATAGTAAAAGTTTGTGTTATCAGTATGCTAGATGAAGAAAGGAAGGCAGCAAAACCATGTACTTAGGATCCAAACCACATAAAAGTTTTCAAGGGGTGCAAAGAATCACCCAGGTGAGGCTGACGAAGGGTCAGGAAAGCGACACTGGATGCTGTCATAGGCACATCATCTTTTGCTGAAGTCTTCAAGGACTATGTTTCCTGGTACTTAACAAGCTGTAACTTGACATGCTCTCATATATTAGATGTTTGAGTTAAGGTCACCAACTGGAAGAAGTTAAAACAGGGGAAAGGGGAATAAACTGGAGATCAGGAATGAGGATTGCTGGGAAAAAAAAGAGGAATGGTCCAAAGGGTGGAGTTCAAAATGAGAATCCAGATAGAGATAGGAGTGGAATTGGGCGGAGTTCTGGAGATGAGTAAGAGATAGCTGGTAAACTCTGACTCGGGTGATTTCAAGATGAGACTTCTAAGAGATAACAAGGGCAGGCACTGATAATAAAACATACCCAGGACTCCACGAGAGGTGAAAGTAAGGTGATTACCAAGACAGCACATGGAATCACGATTATGATGATTTTATACTTCTATAATTGACAAAATGAATAAAAACCATGTGTGACATCCCAGCAGGTCGAGTGTAATACCTGCCGTCTACCACCTTCCTCCTTTCCTTATCCAGCACCGTGTCATGGAAGAAAAATGGGGCTACAGTTTCCCACGGCCAGGTTCAGAGGACAACTTTGCCTTTGACTTCCCGACTATTCTGAGACTGCATTTTGTCATCTGCTAAATGGGAATTATAAATGGTCACCCGCTGCACAGGGCAGTTATGAAAACAAAGTGAGTATCTGTAAAGTGTCTGTAATGTGCTTTCAGCTAACGTCTGCTTCTCCTAACTCATCACCGTGGTGCCAGTGTCCAGCAGAACTGGAAAAGAAAACAAAATCTGGCAACGAGAGACTAAGGAGACCAAGTCCACCTTCTGTCTTGTTGGGTTTTATGGTTGCCATGGTTTTGACCTAGACATCCTTCAGTCCCACATGATCTCCTGTTGGCAGGAGCTGCCTAGCATCCCACACTGCACATACTTGCTCCACCACACAAATGCATCTGGCGGTTTAACTTAAGGTCTTGTTTTTAGCGTGGAGCCAGGGATTTGTGCTCACAGGAAATATTTGTGACTCCCAACACTCTTACTTTCCTGTTCTAGAAAAGAAGTGTCTCTCAGCAGTGACAGTAGTCTGTTGACCACCTCTAACCAATTTCTCACCAGCCTGCGCAACCACTCCCAACCCCAGTCCCACCTCCAACCCAGAGTGGCCCCAACGCTTAGTCAAACTTTCAGGTTTGTTGCAGTCACTGTATACACTGGCTATATCTTTAGCATGGTGTCTGTCCAGGCTACTTTGGGTTGCATTTCCTATTAGCTTCCTTGAAATATCAGCCAATATTAGAAACATAGGCTCACAGATATCCAGCTTAGAAGAGGATTTTGTCAAAGATTCCATCAGAAAATTACTGTATTTTTCTGTATTTTGAATGTTAGAAAGTTCTTTTTTCGAATACATTGAGATATGTTCACTCATTGTTTCCATTTATTGATCTTACTTTCACCTCAGATTACAAAAAAAAAAAAAAACTTAAATTTCCTCCTTTTCTTTCACAAGCCCCAAAGTCCGTAATAGAGACATGATAAATGGAATTATCCCTAATTTCCATGGACTATTGTTAGAGGTATACTCTACAAGCAAAAAAAATTCAATAATGGCTATAACTTCACAGCTTAGAGAACATCTGTGTTAACGCTTGTCTGGACTGTTGAGGAATATTTTTTTTGGTTTTGGGGGGTTTCATTTTTGTTGTTTTTTTTCTGTGCAAATTGTTGAACTCTTTACTTAGTATAGTGTTGGTATTGTGTGGATAAAGTTAATAAAAAATGGATCATAGTGGAGAATGGGGCTGGAATGAGAGAAAGAGGAGGAGAAGGGGTGGGAGAGGGGGCAGGAGAGTGGGTGGGAGGGTGGGTATGGTGGGAAGAATCACTACATTCCCAAAGTTGTACTTATGAAATGCATAAACTTTGTATTCCTTAAATAAAATGTTTCTTTGGGGGGGAAAATAAATTTTAAAATATTTTAAAAAAATGAAAACATCTGTGCTTACAATAGCTCACAGTAAAGTTTCTGGGAAGCAAATCAAAGTAGGAAAGGATTAATGACTAATATAAAAAATAAATAAAAACAAGGATAGAGGAGCAGGGGTTGAGATGCCATATTGGATGCCCACAGCCCATGTTGGAGAACATGGTTTGAATGTTGGCTCTGCTGCTGATCCAACTTCCTTCTAATGTATCCTGGGAGGCAGCAGGTAATGACTCAAGCACTTGGGTCTCCACCACACACCTGGAAGACTCAGGTCAGGTTCTGAACTCCTGACTTCAGCCTGGCCATCTCTAACTATTGCAAGCATTTGGGCAATAAAACAGTAGACGGAAGTCAGTCTCTCTCTCTCTCTCTCTCTCTCTCTCTCTTCCTCTCTCCCTCTCTCTCTCTTTTTCTGTGTGTGTGTGTGTGTTTCTCTGCTCCTTAAGTGAAAACAAATAAATAATATTTTTTAAAGATTTATTTATTTGGAAGGCAGAGCATGAGAAAGAGAGGGAGAGAAAGAGAGATAGCTTCTATCTGCTGGTTCAATCCCCAAATAGCCACAACATCTAAGGCTCAGACAGGCTAAAACCAGGAGCCAGGTACTCCATACAGATCCCCCACATAGGTGGCAGGGACCCAAGTCCTTGGGCCATCACCTGTTGGTGCATTAGTGTGAAACTCCATCAGAAGCAGGGCAGCTGGAACATGAACTGGCACTCTGTCTGATATGGATTGTGCTACATTGTGCTTCTATGAGTGAAAAAAATGTCCAAATATAAAAGGGGGAGCAGATAAGGAAGTTTTCTGTCCTTGTTTTATTCTGTTAATTCTCCAAGTATTATAGGCAGAACTGTGTTGCCATCAAATTCATGTCAAAGTCTTAATCCATAGGCCCTCAGAACGGGTCTATATTTGTAAATAGAGTCTTTTATCATGATTATAAAATTAAAATGAGGTCATTAGGGTGACCTCCTGGGTCTCCCTATCTAGTATGAGCAATGTTCTCATAAGAGATTAGGACACAGACACACCCAGTAGGAAGACCATGTAAGGACATAAAGAAAAGACACAATCTACAGCCAAAGAGAGGCCTCAGGAGAAACCAGTCCTGAAGACACCTTGCTCTTGAACTTCTAGAGTCCAGAACCAAGAGGAAATAAATTTTTGTGAAGTCTCTCAGTCTGTGGTATTTGATTATGGCAGCCCTAGCCAACAAATATACCAAAGATTCTTGACAAGGAGAGCTGCATGAATTACCAGCCAGTGTGCTGAAGGCTTCTGCACCTTTGTATGAGGATATCCATGGTCAGTCACCAGAAAATCAACCTTGTCTGTCAGCCACATTCTCCAAAGCATAGAGCACTGGGTGGAGTCCACACATGTCCCCTAACTTCCTTCATCTCCCTCCTGCGTGTGCCTTGCCTGCAGGCTGAAAGACCCAGGAGGTCACTGAGACGTGGGGATGATTCCGTATGGGAAACCTCACACCTCCAAAACACACACTCATAAATGCCACTCTATGTGATGGACTCTGGGGACAGTGAAGACGAGTGGAACACCCATCTTCCTTTTTTTATTATTAAAAAAACTTTACTTGAAGGATATTCAATGAATTTTATTTACATAAAAAGTACTAATTTTAAATGCACAGTTTTATGTACATATTTGTACACTGGTTTACATCAGAAAAACTACCACTCCCATTTTTTACATATGGAAACCATGTTATTTACCACATAAAATCTCTTAAATGTTTCTTCCTGTATTATAAGTTTTATTGTTATGAAAGATCTTGTTATATGCTTGAATCCTAATAAAAATGCTGCTTTTTATTTCTATGACTTATAGTTTCCGTGACCTTAAGCCCTTTTATGCTTTGTTTTCCACAACTGTGAATATGCTTGGTTACAGACTGATTTTTTTTTTACCCAATCTGAATCTTTTAAATTCAGATATTTAGGGGCCAGTGCTGTGGCATAGCGGGTTAAGCTGCCATCTGCCGTGCCACATCCCTTATGAGCGCCTGTTCTGGACCTGGTTGCTCCACTTCTGACCCAGCTCCCTGCTAATATGCCTGGGGAAGCAACAGAAGATGGCCCAAGTGTTTGGACCCCTGAACCCATGTGGGAGACCCAGAAGAAGCTCCTGACTCCTGGCTTCAGCACGATCCAGCACGGGCTGTTTCAGCCATTTGAGGAGTGAACCAGCATGTGGGAGATGTCTCTCTCTGTTTCTCCCTCTCTCTCTCTGTAACTCTCACCTTCAAAAAGATACATAAATTTGTTATTAAACAAACAAAGAAGATGCTGCCTGGGACACTCACATCCTATACGGGAGTGCCTGCCTGGATTCCCATCCCAGCTCCGCTCCTGATCCCAGCTCTGTGACAGTGCCTCCTAGGAGGTAACCGCCCAAGTCCCTGGGCTCCTGTCACCCCTGTGGGAGACCCAGAGGAAGTGCCAGGCTCCTGGCTTTGGCCTGGCCCAACCCCTGCTCTGTGTCTCTTTGGCTTTCAAATAAATGAAAATAAATATAGAAACACAATTTTTTTTAGAAAAGCAATATTCCTATTAGAAAGAAAGAAAGAGAGAAAGAGGAAATATCTAGGTTTCCTTGATATTACATTTCCCCAATTATGCCAGGTTTTCCCAAACTGGTAGATACAACCCTTCCATTCATGCCTTCCAAGAAAATTGTTTTCTGGTACCTTCTTCCCACAGCTTTTCTTTCAGATCTTTGAATGAAATGTTTTCAAGGAATCAATAAATGTAGATCAAGCCCCTGCTTGATCAGATGTGGTAATAACACCTGCTTCTTAGGGACTTTCAATCTAGCAGCAAAAAAAAAATTCAGCACATCTAAAATTTTAGAATAGGGTCTTGTGTAATGCGGTTTATCTGCAGCATGTAGCAAGTGTCTATTTGATAGGCTGCATACCCACGTGGATTCAGGTTCGTGCCTGTATTTGCTCACGCTTTTGTTTGTCCCTGGCCATTGGTCACCATTTCTAGATATCATTGAAGAAAATACAACAGGAGTCCAGGAAAAGAAGCCCTTTAGGAGAAACAGGTGTGGAGGCAATTTCAGGGAGGAAATTACCTGGATCTCAGGAATTCAGAGAACATCTCACAGGAGATCGTGAACAATGGGAAAAGATGGACAAGACGTAAGCGGGAAGACGTGAGTCAACATTGCTAGACTCACGTTGACTCTGTTTTCTCCCAGTGTTTCTTTATTGCCCATCAGCCCCAGGAGCTGGTCACTTTCCGCCTGCCTGCTTACGTTCCATCTGCATGATGGTCCCCTAGCCCAGCCCCGCAACACCTCTTCCTCTCTCCCTCCTGTCTGGAATTCACTTGGTACAACTCCCCAACCTAGTTCAACCCAAGCTGCCACCTGCTAAGTATGCACCCCTACTAAACATGACCAGAAGAAAGCACACAATTGTACCCACAGGTTGCATTTTAAATTTAGGTTTTATTTGAAACCCATGAACAAAAATCCTCAAGGGCTTTGCAAAACTTCCTAACAGTAGTAGATGTCCAAGCATTTCAGTGTCTCACCCTCTGCAATTACTACTTCACAGCTTTCCCTTGCTTCCTAAACTGTAAAAGACTTCCTCTTCATTCCCTCTCTTTGAGGGTGCTGAGTTTTTTCCCCAGAGAAAACAGCAACACTAAGACTAGATCCACCTTGCTTTCTCCTAACCCAATTCTTCCACACAACCTGCATCCCTGACTCTCTATCTGTATTTCCTGCCTTTTGTGGGCAACATTCATGGCCACCTGTCTGCTTCAGGTTTAGCAACTCCTACTGTCTCCTTTTTTCTTGATTTGACTGTTTCTCTTTCTCTTCTGAACCACTTCTGCCTATAAACAAAAATGTTTTCATAGATCTCCTCTTAAAAATAATCCACCCTGACTCCAAAAATCCTCCCTTTTTTTTGCTCCCCTCTATAGCAAAACTTGAAAGAATTGTCCAGACTTGCTGTCTTTAATCCAACTCACCCTGAATCCCATGCCTACCACACAATGGAAGCTGCTTATTTAACTGAACCTCTCAACGGAATTTAGCATGGTTGACACCTGTTCCTTCTTGGAAAGTGGATTTTAGGACTCCTCACCCTTGTGAGTTTCCTCCTATTTCACTGCCTATTCTTGAACTCAGCCCCCCTTGCTAGCCCCTCTTCTTGTTACTGTCCATAAAAAACCAAAGTGCGGCCGGCGCCGCGGCTCACTAGGCTAATCCTCCGCCTAGCGGCGCAGGCACACCGGGTTCTAGTCCCGGTCGGTCGGGGCGCCGGATTCTGTCCCTGTTGCCCCTCTTCCAGGCCAGCTCTCTGCTGTGGCCAGGGAGTGCAGTGGAGGATGGCCCAAGTGCTTGGGCCCTGCACCCCATGGGAGACCAGGAAAAGCACCTGGCTCCTGGCTCCTGCCATCGGATCAGCGCGGTGCGCCGGCCGCAGCGCGCCGGCCGCGGCGGCCATTGGAGGGTGAACCAACGGCAAAGGAAGACCTTTCTCTCTGTCTCTCTCTCTCACTGTCCACTCTGCCTGTCAAACAAAAAAAAAAAAAAAAAAAAAAAAACCCAAAGTGCTTCTGTGCTCCATCTCAGCCTCAGGGCAACCGATCCCTCCCCAGGTGTTGTCTTCTGAACCTCTCTCTGGCTTTAAATACCTTGTGTCTCCCAAAGCATATCTCCAGCTCTGGTCTTTACCTTACATTCCAGACTACTGTATCGCTCTAACACTCAATATGGTCACTTAAAATATCAAAACAGGGCTCTAATTTCCCGATCTACACCACCTCCTCCCCTAATTGTCCTCATCTCAGAAAATGATTCCACAAATCACAAATCACCCTGGTGCTTAGACCACAAACCTAGAAGTCAATCTGACTTTTTTTTTTTTTTAACAGGCAGAGTGGACAGTGAGATAGAGAGACAGAGAAAGAGGTCTTCCTTTTCCATTGGTTCACCCTCCAATGGCCGCCACGGCCGGCACGCTGCAGCCGGCGCACCGCGCTGATCCGATGGCAGGAGCCAGGTGCTTCTCCTGGTCTCCCATGGGATGCAGGGCCCAAGCACTTGGGCCATCCTCCACTGCACTCCCTGGCCACAGCAGAGAGCTGGCCTGGAAGAGGGGCAACAGGGACAGAATCCGGCGCCCCGACTGACCGGGACTAGAACCCGGTGTGCCTGCGCCGCTAGGCGGAGGATTAGCCTAGTGAGCCGCGGCGCCGGCCACTCTGACTCTTTTCTTTAGCTTCTATGGCACATCCAGTCCATTAATGTCAAGCCCTGAAGGCACCTTGCTCTCCTGCTCAGCTCTCGCCAAAGACTTCTCACTGCACTTGGAGTCCAACTCCAAGTCTGTGTTACAGCTCCCAAGTCTCCAGTGACCCAGCAACTGCCTGCTTCTCCTGTCCTCCCTCCCCCCAGCTAACCACTCCTCTCCAGCCACACCACTCTTTCTGCTGTTCCTTACCCCGCACTTGTTCTCTTCTACCTCTTCCTGCAATGCTTTCTACCACTCCCACCACCACCACTTCAGGTCTCTGCTCAGATGGGCCCTCCTTGGAGTGACCATCCTGCCCACGCCATGGGAAGTAAAAATAATACCCCAGTCACACTCCTTATCCTGCTTTCTCTTCATCCCAGCACTCATCACCCTATGAAATCATATCTTTTATTAATTTGTTTACTTATCATTTATCTCTTCCCTGCTGGAATGTGTTCAACACAGGAAGCAAACCTTGTTTGGTTTGTCTATCACTATGATATAAAACCCAAGAGGAGGAGTTTAAAAAATATTGTTAATGGCCGGCGCCGTGGCTCACTAGGCTAATCCTCCACCTTGCGGTGCTGGCACACCGGGTTCTAGTCCCGGTCGGTCGGGGCGCCGGATTCTGTCCCGGTTGCCCCTCTTCCAGGCCAGCTCTCTGCTGTGGCCAGGGAGTGCAGTGGAGGATGGCCCAAGTGCTTGGGCCCTGCACCCCATGGGAGACCAGGAGAAGTACCTGGCTCCTGGCATCCTACATCACAGTGTGAGTTTGAGCCACAGCTGCTCTGCTTCGGATCCAGCTTCCTGCTAAGGCGTCCTTGGAAGCAGCAAGATGATGGCTCAAGTGTTTGGGCCTCTGCCACCTGCGTTGGAAACCCCCATGGAGTTCCAGGCTCCTGACTGTTGTAGGCATTTTGGGAAGTGAATCAATGAATGAAACTTGTACTCTCTCCTTTTTTCTCTCTCTGCCATTTAAATAGATTAAAAAATAAAATAAAATTTTTTAAATAGTGTTAGGCAAAAGAGGGAAGAAAGGAAAAAGGAGAGCAAGAGATGAGAAAGGTGGAAAGGGTCAGGAGAAGGGAGAAAGGGAGAGAGCAGGGGCAGGGATCTGGTCACTTCCGGGCATCCATCCAACCCAAGTCTCCCAGAAACACCTTCATGCTACCAGCTTCAAGAAACAGCTGGTAGGAGCCCGGAGTTGTGGGGTTTCCAATTCTGTCCCAGGATGCAGCCGGCACCAGGACTTGGCTCTCTTGAAATTAGTCTGTATGGTTGCCAGATCTGGATTCCCATCTAGCAGGTGCATTCTTGAAATGGATTCAGGCACTCTGCTGCTAAAAATACCTTTTGGAGAGCAGATATGCTAATGAGATTGCCTGGCCCACCTGGGAGCACTTAGGAATGGGAACTCCTGGAGGTCGAAGCCCAGCCCACTGTTACCTGCAGAAGAAACTTAGTATAAATAAAGCAAATTCCCTGTTTTTATGAGACCCTCGCACGACAGGTAGGTATCAGGGCGACCCTAGGACCACATCCACAGAACACTAAAGGGGCCACATTTGAAGACACTGTCGCATTGCAGTTCCCGGCTCACTGCTTTTCAGTCACCCCTACCCTAAAAACCCTCTGTGGTCACCACTCATCTACCAATCAAATCCCCCCCCCAACCTTCTGCAACCTCCCCTAGGAAGACCCTCTGGCCACCCTCCCCTCTCCACAAACGCCTTAGACAGGCCACCCTTCTCCTGAGCCTCAGCAGGGAGAATGCTTATTCCCTGTTTAAACCGCTCTTCGGGCTTTTCCCTCTGTCTTGATCTGCGTGCACTAGATCAGAATGCCTTAGAGTGGTAAACTATGAAAATTTATTTGTGCTGACATTGTGGCACGGAGGGTTAAGGTGCTGCCTGTGACACCAGCATCCCAAACGGGTGCTGGTTAACACTTACAATCCAGCTCCCTTCTAACGCATCTGGGAAAGCAACAGAAGTTAGCCCAAGTGCTTGGGCCACTGCCACCCACGTAGGAGACCAGGATGGAGTTCTTGGTTCCTGGCTTGGGCATGGCCCAGCCCTGGCTATTGCAGGCATTTGGGGAGTGACCCAGCACATGGAAAATTCTCTCTCTCTCTCTCTCTCTGACTCTGCCTTTCATATAAATAAATAAATCTTTAAAAATTGACCTGAGCAGTAGAAATCCTCTCCCACGTAACAACATAGTTTTGCAAAGGTACACCCAGAACTTTCACTCCAGGCTCCCCAGTAAGGCCTGTGACCGGGTTCCATCACCTGGGTCAACCCGTACCTGCTCACACTGGCCACAAAGTTGGGTGGAGCAGGTCAGCAGTGCTGGAACCGAAGTGGAGCAAGAGCTGGGGAGCACAAAGAGGGAGGCAGGTGGCCTGGGAGCCGGGAGAGCGGCGTGGAAGTCGGGGCTCTAGCAGGTGAGACCACACATGTGGCTCTGGGGGCACTGTGTTAAGTGAAATAAGCCAGGCAGAGACAAGCGTGGCACAATCTCACTTCTACATGGAATCTGAAAAAGTCAGACTCACAGATGCACAGAGTGGGAGGGTGGTCGCCAGCAGACAGGAAGTGGGAGAAGTGGGGGACTGCTGATCAAAGCAGTTGCAGTTATTGGATGAGTAAGCTCTGGGCATCCAGTCAACAGCATGGTGACAAACTTAACAATACTTAATTGTTGTTTGGGTTTGTTTTAAGACATTTATTTATTTGAAAAACAGAGCAACAGAGCAAGAGATATCTCTGCTGCTCACTCCCCAAATGGCCACAATAACCAGGCTGGGGCCAAGCCAAAGCCAGGAGTATGGAAATCCATCCAGGTCTCCCACAGGGGTGGCAGAGACCCAAGCACTTGGGCCATCTTCCACTGCCTTGCCAGGTACATTAGCAGGGAGCTGGATTAGAAGCACAGCAATGCATCTTGAATGGGTATTCTGACATAGGATGCCAACATTGTGAGCGGCAGCCACAGTGCTAGCCCCAACAATGTTTGGCATTGTACACTTGAAAGTTGCTAAGGCAGGGACAGTGCTGTGGCCCAACACAATGCCTCTGATGCTGGCATCCTGTGTGGGTGCCGATTTGAGTCTCAACTGCTCCATTTCCAATCCAGCTCCATGCTAATATACCCTGGAAGGCAGCAGAAGAGGGTCCAAGTCCTTGGGCCCCTGCACCCACATGGGAAACCCAGAAGAAGCTCCTGGCTCCTGGCTCCTGGCTCCTGGCTCCTGGCTTCAGATCAGTTCAGCTCTGGCCTTTGTGACCATCTGGGGAGTGAACCAACAAATGGATGTGGTCTCGTCTACCTCTCTGTCTCTTTGCCTCTGCCTCCCTGTAACTCTGCCTTTCAAATAAAATAAATAAATCTTTCAAAAATATTTTTAAAAATTGTTATACAAGTGAACATTTGGCTCAGCAGTTATGATGCCGCATGTTGCAATGCCTGAGTTCAAGTTCTCTGCTCTTGATTCTAGCTTCCTGCCAATACGCACTTTGGGAGGCGGCAGTGATGGTACAAACAGTCAGATCCCTGCTACTCCTGTGGGAATTCTGGATTGAGTTTCTGACTCCCAGACGTTTGAGAAGTGAACCAGAATATAGGCTCCCTCCCTCTCTCACTCATGCTCTATTCCTCTCTTGCTGGCGCACTCTCTCTCTCTCTGCCTCTCAAATAATTTTTTTAATATTTGTTTATTTATTTGAAAGTCAGAGTTACACAGAGAGAGGAGAGGCAGAGAGAGATGCAAAGCCAGGAGCTTCCTCCAGGTCTCCCACATGGGTGCAGGGGCCTAAGGACTTGGGCCATCTTCCACTGCTTTCCCAGGCCACAGCAGAGAGCTGGATTGAAAGTGGAGCAGCCGGGTCTCAAACCGGTCCCTATATGGAATGCTGGCACTTCAGGCCAGGGCATTAACCCACTGCGCCACAGCGCCAGCCCCTCTAATAATTTTCAAATATATTTTTCTCACATATATTATTTGTTTACTTGGTCCAACCATGAGTTAGTACTAATTGCTACTCTTAAGTAATTCTCTTGTTGTTCTGTTTAAATTACAGCAGTTATGTCACAGGAAAGTAAATAAGACAGTGGTATATAATTTTAAGCAAATGCTTGTTCTTCATAAACATAAAATAAGGTAAATAAAAAGAACCTGTCAGGGGGAGAGTTGAGAAGGGAACCTACGCCAAGACGAAAGGACTGGAATGGGAGAGGTGACGGTGTGGGTGAGGGCCGAGCACACAGGGGGCTGCGTGGGCCAGTTTCTCCAGAACTGCTCCAGATGGAGCTGCAAAGCCTGGCCACAGGAGCCCGTCAGGGAGACAGTGGAGCATCGATTATGCACTGTCTTGTGGGTTTCAGGAGCTTGAGCTTTGTGGTACACCAGAGAACTCATGGAGATTTCTTGAACTTCAGTTTTCAGTGAATTACATTGGCAACAGATCAGAAAATGGACCTGTCTTGGTCCGTGCAGGATGCTAAACCAAAATAGCACAGGCTTATAAACACCAGCAATGCATTTCCTACAGTGCTAGAGGCTGAGAAGTCCACACCGAAAGCACAGAAGATTTGGTGACTGATGAGAACCTACTCCCCCGTTCCTGGGCCACAGACGGCCTCCCGGGACCTCTTTCTAAGGGCACGAATGCCATCGGTGAGGGCTCCGTCCTCATGTCCCCCTCCGCTCCCAAAATCCCATTGGGGGTGAGGATTCCACACAGGAATTTTAGGGGAACACAAACATTCAGACCACCAGGGGGGTAGGCTGGTGGAAAGGGGAGACCAGCAGCAGGATGCGGCGTAGCCCAGGTGAACGGGGAGGAGCTGAAGCCAGAGAGGCAATGGGACGCGAAGTGGGCCGTGAGATCTGAGAAACGCATCGAAAAGGCATGCACACGTGTGTGCTGTGTTATCTTCCAGTAAGATCTTTCCGTGACTCATCAGATGTGGAGGCTGGGGGAGCCGCATGAATAAGGATGACGCTGAAGTTTCTGCTCCGAGGTAGGTGGCAACGGCATTAATCAAAACGGAAGAGGGGGCAGGAGGAAGGCCAGCTGGCTCAGGGAGGAGTCCAGCACGCGGGGTTTGGGAGATACTGCCCTGGAGGTGCCCGTGGGACCTCAGGAGCAGATGGCAGGGAGAGGCCACAGTTGTGAAACCCACCCAAAGAGGGGAAGGAGAACTTGCAGAGCCAGCTGAGACAGGCCTTGCTCCTTCAGGAAATACGGGACACAGAAAGGAGAGTGACAGCGTAGCGTCTTGAGATAGGGGAGACGGAGGTGATTTTGTTCAAAGAGACATGGGCGCATTGGTGGGCTCAGAGACAGGAGCTAAAGAAGAAGGGGCGATAGAATGTTCTAGAAAGAATGACGGGAGGTAGAAGGAAGGAAGGGAGTGACAGAGGGAGAGTATAGTGCCCAGGGAGCAGAGGGTTAACTTCAGAGAGGAGGGCACATGCCATTTTCTCAAATACAGAGAGAGGGACCTACAAGTAATAGCATGGGTAAGCCAGATTTGAAAGTAGAGACAAGAGAGGTTACTCTAAGGGTTTCTGTCCTCCCGGAGGGAGGAGACAGGGCAACAGATGCGGAGAGGCTGCGGAGTGGCAGGAGACCAGCTGGGCAGTGGAGATGAGGGGCCTGCGTCTCCTGGGCACCCACTCCACAGGGCAGTGATGGGGATGAGCCCGGGATGTCTCCTGGATGTCTCCGGGAGCCTGGCTACGCCACTGAACCTTACAGGTTCCATCACTTGCTCACTGTAATCCTTGAATTACCTGGGACAGGCCCAGAAGAGAACAGTGCCGGGCAGTGAGGACAGCTGGGGACCTTGCCTGCTCGCCCTCCCACTGCTGCTTCCTCCTTTGCTGCCGCCAACAAGGGCGACAACCACAGCAGGTGCCTGCAGCGCGTGGGAGGCGGGCACCGGCTCCTTCAGACCTTCCTGTGGGCATACCACGGCTTCCGCCTCCACCGCGCTGCCCCGCCCAGTTCCCACCAGCGCAGAGATGTGGTTATCAGCAGAAAGGGCAGAAAGTGACTGCTTGTCATGGGGAAATCTGTTTGTTTTGAATATTTAATAATAAGAGTTAACATTTATCAATCTCGGACCGTGAGTCAGATGTCTTTCTACACAGTGCATGTATTAACTTACTTCCTTCTTACCCTACCCCATGAGATGAGGCAGCACAGTTCCTGTGAATATATACTGCTATTATCATGCCTATTTTACATATGACAAAACTGAGGCACAGCGTTTTTGCCTAAGGTCAGACAGCATAGGTTGGAAGTACCACATTCAAATCCAGGCTGCCTGGCTTTGGCCTCCACTTTTTATCCGCATGCCGGTCTGCCTTCCCGTAAGAGAACAATGTATCTGGAAACCTAAGACTTATCATTTAGAAAAGCCCTTAGAGAGGCTGACACTGTGGCATAGCAGGTAAAGCCTCTGCCTGCAGTGCTGGCATCCCATATGGACAAGGGTTCAAGTCCTGGCTGCTTTACTTCTGATCCAGCTCTCTAATGTGCCTTGGAAAGCAGCAGAAGATGGCCTAAGTCCTTTGGGCCTTGCACCCACATGGCTCCTGGCTTTGACCTGGTGCAGGCCTGGCCATTTAAGCCATTTGAGCAGTGAACCAGTGGATGAAAGATCTATAAATCTTAAAAAAAAAAAAAAAAAGCAAAGACCTTAGAAATAAACTGTCCCCAGTCTCACATCAAGCAGAAATCTCTCCACAGCTTGGATAGTCCAGGACTTGACTGGCACCTGGTCCATGGCTCAGTAGATCTAACTGGAACAAAATGTTCCAAAATCTTGCTATCAGTCCTCCCTCCCTGGGGAAGCCATAGAAAATGTGGCTATGCAGGTAGTGAGCTCACAGCCCCCATAGTGTATGCAGGACAATGTCCACCCCTGGATGTGCAAGGCAAAGGCCATTCCCTCAGTGAACTAGGAAAACCAAGAACAGCATAAGCCTGCAGATGATGCTTAATACGTGACCTTGGGAGGGGGAGGGGTTCCCAGGATAGAGGATCTCAGTATCCTTAGGAAGTGGCTTCCGCCAAGTTCTAGACACCACAGAGCTTTTGCCTGCCTGATGCCACCCAGAGGGAGGTCACAGCCATGCCAGACCCATGCCAGAGCCACTCTGACAGCAAATCAGAAAATGTGGGTCAAGCTTTGTTTAGGTTCAGACATGGACACAAAATTACTGTCCCCTGACACGCACCTCTCCAGGCAACTCTTTGTAATTTGCTGCTGAAAGTGCAAGATGACTGGAGAAGCAGCTTCCTTGTCCCCATGAACCAAGGGAAATCCTTGATCTCTGGTTCTCCTTTGGGCTAGCAGACTGCACAGCATGCCTTGCAAAGCCGGCCTTTTGTCAATTACCTCTGGGCCCTTAGAGGAGCTCGGAGGGTCTGTTCCCACCTCCCTCTGCCACCATATGGGCGGCAGTGATGTGAGGAGGGAGAGGGCGTGCAGGGAGACAGCAAGGCAGAGGGACTCGGGAGGGAAGGCCCAAGCTAGCGGTCAGCCTCGGCTGGCCGGGGGACAGCAGCCTGGGGTGACCATCCAGAAACAGCAGCAGCCCCATCAAGTACCTGTGGTGGAGGCTGCACTCCTACTGTGTGTGCGTGTGTGTGTGTGTGTGTGTGGTGGGGGAAGAACAATCAAGCTGAGACAGGACTGAAAACTCAGGAAACTATAAATAAAAAGCAAACTTGAGCCAAATCTTTTCACACGAAACGAAATAAACATATGGAATCAGTTATCGGAACAAGCAGCTGAAGCGAAGGGCAGAAATGAGTTCAACAGAGGCCTGCTTTGTTTGCTGCAAGAGGAAAAGAGCAAAGAGAACTTGCAAGAGAGGACTACATAAGACTGCCGCTCCTTCTTCCTCTAAGCCACCTATTCACTGAATCAACAAAAATTTTGGTGAGCACCTACTAAGCACCAGACACTGCTAGTCCCTGAAGATAAAAAGAGCGAATAAAACATGGCCCTAGCTCTTACATTCCTTGCAGACTAGTGTTTTCATTGCACAAAGCTTTTGTGATTTGATGGCACTTTTTTTTTTTTTTTTTTGAAGGGCAGAGGGACAGAGACAGAGAGATGATCAAAGATCTTACACCTGCTAATTCACTCCCAGATTCCCTCAACAGCCAGGACTGAGCCCCGCTGGAGCCAGAGACCCGGAACTCAATCTGAGTCTCACTTAGGTAACAGGGACATAAATCACCTGCCGCCTCCCAGGGTGTGCATCATCAGGAAGCAGAGCCAGGACTCAAACCCACAGCACTCCACTGTGGGATGCTGGCGTCCCAAGCAGGGTCTTAATCATTGCACTAAATCCCTAACTGCTCAGGTTTATGGCCTTTAAAAATTTTATCACAACAACTGATTTAAGCATCTCGAGAGATGCAACTCTAATGGGCAAAAATCATTTATAATTTAGTACTCTATAAATTTAAAAATTAAACTTTATCATTTCACAGATCCTGGGCCCTAATCAAAAGACACAGTCGGCCGGCGCCGAGGCTCAACAGGCTAATCCTCTGCCTTGCGGCGCCGGCACACCGGGTTCAGTCCCAGTCGGGGTGCCGGATTCTGTCCCGGTTGCCCCTCTTCCAGGCCAGCTCTCTGCTATGGCCCGGGAAGGCAGTGGAGGATGGCCCAAGTCCCTGGGCCCTGCACCTGCATGGGAGACCAGGAAAAGCACCTGGCTCCTGCCATCGGATCAGCGCAGTGCGCCGGCCGCAGCGCACCGGCCACGGTGGCCATTGGAGGGTGAACCAACGGCAAAGGAAGACCTTTCTCTCTGTCTCTCTCTCACGGTCCACTCTGCCTGTCAGAAAAAAAAAAAAAAAGGACACAGTCAATCACACACTCTCCCTATATATTTTCTTAGGATTTATTTATTTATTTATTTATTTATTTATTTATTTGAAAGTCAGAGTTACAGAGAGAGAGAGAGAGAGAATGGTCTTCCATCTGCTGGTTCACTCCCCAAGTGGCCACAATGGCCAGGGCTGTGCCAGATCAAAACCAGGAGCCAGGAGCTTCTTCTGGGTGTCCCACATGAGTGCAGGGCCCCAAACACTTGGGCCATCCTCTGCTGCTTTCCCAAATGCATTAGCCAGGAGCTGGATCAGAAGTGGAGCAGCCAAGACTTGAACTGGTGCCTATATGGGATGCTGGTGTCACCAGTGGTGGCTTTACCCACTACACCACAATGCCAATCCCAAAAAAATTTTTTTTAAGATTTAGTTATTTATTTGAAAGGCAGAATTAGAGAGAGAGAGAGAGAGAGAGAGAGAGAGAAATCTACCCACTAGTTCACTCCTAAAACAACTATAACAGCCTGGCCTGGATCTAAAGCCAGGAACCTGGAACACCATCCTGGTGTCCCACATGGATGGCAAGGCACCCAAGCACTTGAGCCATCTCCTGCTGCTTTCCCAGGTGCATTAGTGGGGCGCTGGATCAGAAGTGGAGCAGCTGGGATGCCGGCTTCCCACTTCACCACCACAACTGTTCCTCCCCCTAGAGATTTAAATACACTTGGAAGAAGGGAAGCATGTTCCAAGTCCTTCTGATGATCTGGGAAAGATACACAGGCAGTCACCAAGTTTCAGAATCTTTCTTTTTCTTACCTCCTTGAACAGGTTGTGTAAGTTCTCTGTACCTTGGTTTCTCCGCCTGGAAAACAGGGATAACAATGTCTACCTTTAAGGACAGCTGTACGAAAGTACTTCAGAAGGTTCCTGAAAATGAAATTAAAAAGTAGAGCCATTTTTGGTGCAAAAATCTTTTGAAATCCATGCATACTTTTTCTAAAATACCTATATTCCATGAACTTTTGAAGATCCTTCATATGCATGGATTTCACAAGTGTTTTTTGCACCAAAATGACATTATCCTTTTTTTTTTTTTAAGATTCATTTAATCATTTGAATGGCAGAGTTACACAGAGAGAGAGAGAGATCTTTCATCTGTTGGTTCATTCCTCAAATGGCTGCAATGGCCAGAGCTGGGCCAATCTGAAGCCAGGAGCCAGGAGCTTTTGCCTGATCTCCCACACAGGTGCAGGGACCCAAGCATTTAGGCCACCATCTTCCAATATTTTCCAGGTGCATTAGCAGAAAACTGGATCAGCAGTGGAGCAGCTGGGACTCAAATTGGCGCCCATATGGCATGCAGACAATGCTGTGCCACGGCGCCCACCCCAACCTTATCTTTTTTTTTTTTTTTTTTTTTTTTGACAGGCAGAGTGGATAGTGAGAGAGAGAGACAGAGAGAAAGGTCTTCCTTTGCCGTTGGTTCACCCTCCAATGGCCGCCGCGGTTGGCGTGCTGCGGCCGGCGCACCGCGCTGATCCAATGGCAGGAGCCAGGTGCTTTTCCTGGTCTCCCATGGGGTGCAGGGCCCAAGCACCTGGGCCATCCTCCACTGCACTCCCTGGCCACAGCAGAGGGCTGGCCTGGAAGAGGGGCAACAGGGACAGAATCCGGCGCCCCAACCGGGACTAGAACCCGGTGTGCCGGCGCCGCTAGGCGGAGGATTAGCCTAGTGAGCCGCGGCGCCGGCCCCCAACCTTATCTTTTAATTCCATTTTCCATGGACTTGTTGGAGTACCCTTGTACAAGGAGCAGGAATCATGCACAATTGGACTTCCCTAAATCTTTCTTTCCTGGCCTGCCACAAACAATTGCTCACTTGTACTCTGAGAATAAAAAGAATGTGCGTGTCATAACTTTGAAAGGCTGGCTGGGGATAGCTGGGTGGTGAGCAGTGGCTCCATCCATTTATATCAAGATAGACTCTAGTTTGAAAAAGCCAGGCACGCCCTCCCAGGGCTTAAAGCATTGCAATAAAAGACTTGAAAATATTTAGTCATGAGACAGTTTCAACAAGAAAGCAATCAACAGGAGTCCTGGCATTTTGAGGGGTAATGAGTACATTTTGTGATTTGGATAGAATTTGTGCAAGAGAAAAAAAAATTACTGTCTCCCAAAATTCTGCCCCATAGATTGATTGATAAGAACTTGTCCAAACTCAGTCAAAAAAGTGAACTTGAACCAGCCATTCTGAAAGAGAAGCATCCCGTGTGTCCTACCTTTAGTATCCCACCACCAGAGGAGACACACGCATGTTTGACAGGTAACCCGGAGAACAATGGCCTCTAGCTCCATGGGTGTTCCTTTCCCACCTCCCCAGCTGGCAGCATGCCTGACCGAGACCATCACCCACAACAAGACTTTACAACCCGTCAGTCTCGGCAGAAAGTCCCCACCCACACGGAAGAGCTCACCCCTGTCCTAACCTAGTATTATTCCCTGCCTGGTGAGGAATGTTTGTTTTTCCATTACAGAAGCATGCATAGTTCCCATGGGTGCTAATGGGACTTCCCCACACACACACATAAAAGAGAATAGCACCTTGAATTTAGACAGACAGAACCCTCTGCTGAACTCAGACGCTATCTCACTAATTGTCTTCATGCCCCCATGAAGTGACTAGGGGCCAAGTCTGATGGTGCCTGGCATCCAGATAAAGAAGTTAGGAAGCATGTCATTAGGTGTGACACGAAATGAGGTATTTAACAAAGGGGATTTGATTGGAAGCCTCAGCCCTCTGATGACTTGGAGATGAGTGTCCAACACATCAGCCACAGTAAGCACTCGAAATGTGGCTAGTCAGAACGAGATGCGCTGTAGTGGAAAATACATCACAGATCATGAGGGCATCAAGAAGTAAAATGTCTCAATATTAACTTTATATTGATTACTTGTTTAATCATAATATTATTTTTAATGTTTATGTATGTATTTATTGAAAGGCAGAGTGACAAAGAAATTCTATCTGTAGGTTCACTTCCCAAATGGCCACAACATCCAGGGCTGGGCCAGGCCAAAGCTGGGAGCCTAAAACTCCATGTAGGTCTCCCACATGAGTGGCAAGAGCCCAGGTACTTGGGATATCACCCACTGCTTTCCTAGGCACATTAGCACGAACCTGGATTAGAGGTGGAACAGGACTTTACTGCGGCTCTGATACAGGATGTGGTCATCACAGGTTGAAGTTTAACCAGCTATGCCATGATGTCAGCCTTGATATAATGCTTTAAATTATTAAATTTTTAAATACATTAATAATAATAAATACATCATTAAAGTTTAGTCCATCTGTTTCTTTTATATTTTTGTATGGCACATTTGGGGGCAGGCATGTGGCACAGTGGTCAAGGCACCACTTGGGATACCCACAGCCTGTATTGGAGGGCCTGGCTTTGAGCCTGGCTCTGTTTCTGATTCTAGCTAACTATGCATACCCTATTGACCTAGGAGTCAATAGGTTATGGCTCAAGTACTTGGATCCCTGTCACCCACATAGGAGATCCAAACTGAATTCTGAGCTCCTGGCTTTGGCCTGGCCCCAGTTCTAGACTTTTCAGGCATTTGGGAAGTTAACCAGTAAACAGAAGCTATCACTTCTCCCCTTCTGTGTGGTTGTCCTTTTCAAATGAAAATAAATCAAGTTTCAAAAGGCACATTTGTAGCCTGTATTTCTGTTGGGCAGAATGACTCAGAATCTGGTGGACTGCTTTTTGAGTTTACACAGAGTCCTTTGGT
Organism: Oryctolagus cuniculus; assembly: GCF_964237555.1. Taxonomy (NCBI): domain Eukaryota; kingdom Metazoa; phylum Chordata; class Mammalia; order Lagomorpha; family Leporidae; genus Oryctolagus; species Oryctolagus cuniculus. Next base: position 160,234,003 of record NC_091436.1, on the reverse strand, counting down.
TACACAGAACATTAAAATATAAAGAAGTTTCTTTTTTTTTTTTTTTTTTTTTCTGCCAACCTAATAGGAAGCTCCTAACCTTGGTTAAATCACTCTCCCTGTTTCTCTGAGCTCCAATTTCCTGCTTGGTAAAATTAGAATTTAGACAATTGATTCTGAGGCTGTCTTCCAGCTCTGATAACTAACAACTTTAAAACCACTCTGCCTTCCCACGCTGACTGAATTCAGGAGACGTCCTCAAGTAGTCACGTCTAGAACAAGATGAAGAAGTCTGCTCTTGTTCACAGGTCTGTACCTGTTCTATCCTGAGGAAAATCCAGACAAAAGGACTGCTAGGCATTACAGCAGAATCTTAGACTTCCTTCCAGGTGTGGGAATCCATCTAAGAAATGCAAGAAACTTGGCTTCCATGACCTTCTGTGATTCAGTGATCAGACTTCAGTATCAAAATAGCTTGGTTTATGATGCATAATAAACCCCACAACTTCTATTGATAACTCAAAAAGATTTATTCATTGATCATGCTATATGTCCATATCTGATCATCGGGCTGTTATTGTAACGACTCAGGAACTCAGGGCCAGTAGAGAAATTCCTATCTCAAAACACAGCCAATAGCTGTTCCAGATGTAATTCAAACATCAGAAGTGGATGCGCTCACTTTCACACTATCTCATTGGCCAGAACTGGCCACATGACTCTGTCCAACTACAAAAGGGACAAGGCTACTGTCTTAGCTCATTTTTTGTTACATAACAAAATACCTGAGGCTGGGTACTCTTTAAAGAAAAGAGGTTTATTTGGGCTCATGGTTTGGAAGGCAGGGAAGTTTCAAAGTATGGTGCCAGCATCCACGTGGCTTCCAGTGATGGCTTTGTGCTGTGTCACCACATGCAGAGCAACAAGAAGGAAAGCAAGTGCGTGCCCAGACGAGGCACAGATGCAAGAGAAAGACGGGGGAGGCTGATCCACTTTATAAGAACCCACTGTCACCGTGACTAACAGCCCCACAAGGTCCAATTCATTCCCAAAGACCTAATCCAGTCTCAGAGAACTAACTCCATCTCTCAACAAAGATGTAAATCCACTCTCTATTCACCTCATGCAAGGCCCCAATTCTCTCTTTTTTAAGACTTATTTTATTTTTTGAAGGAGTTAGAGAGAGAGAGAGAGAGAGAGGGAGGGAGGGAGAGGGAGGGAGCGATAGAGAGATCTTCCATCCACTGGCTCACTCCCCAAATGACCACAATGGCTGGGCTAGGCCAAGCCAAACTTAGGATCCAGGAGCTTCTTCCAGGTCTCCCATGTGGGTGAAGTGGCTGAAGGACTTGGGCCATCCTCTGCTGCTTTCCCAGGTGCATTAGCAGGGAGCTGGATCGGAAGTAGAGCAGCCAGGATTTGAATCGGTAGTCATATGGGATGCTGACATTGTAGGTGGTGGCTTAACCTGTTGCATCACAGCGCCAGCCTCAAGGCCCCAGTTCTTGAAGATCTCACCTCTCAATACAGTTATATAGGGATCAAGCTTCCCGCACATGAAGGGCAGGCATTGCCACACAGTAAGTAAAGCTGCCGCTTGAGACATTGACATCCCATACAGGCAATGGTTTGTGTCCTGGTTGCTCCACTTCCAATCCATCTCCTTCCTGATGGCCTGGGAAGGCAGTGAAGTGGTTGGGCCCCTGCCACCCACATGGGAGACCTAGAACAAGCTCCTGGCTTCAGCCCTGCCTACTGCAGCTATGTGGGGAGTGAACTAGCAAAGAAAGATCTGTGTGTGTGTGTGTGTGTGTGTGTCTCCCCCACCTCCCAGTCACTTTGCCTTTCAAATAAATAAATATTTAAAAAAAAAACTTCCAGCACATGAACCTTTGGGGTAAATCATATCCAAACCACGGCACCTACTAGGTACCCAAAAAAGGGAGCCACAGAAATGAATGAGGTGCATACCTTCAACTACTGCCTGCCCCAAGATTGATCCTAAACTGTGTAGTCCAACTCGGGACATTCATTATTCAAGGCCAATGTAGACTGAACTGGATTCCTTAAACCACAATCAGGTAGTAGCGCAGTGTCAAGACAGTTTCAAAGCTAAACAGAGATCGGGAGCTGGAATACAAAGCAAATACCTAAATAGCTTATTTCAACTTTTTCCATTAAAGGAATGATTTCTTGCAAATCTTCATTTTTTTTTTCAATTTACTGGGTTTTATAGGTGCTTTATTAAGTGTTCAGGAAAGAGAGCCAGCGATCTGTGTCTATGCATCCATTTTTGCCAGTTAGCTCCCATTATATAAAACCATCTGCCCCAAACTGAAAACTGCAGCTTTGCAGGTTTCTCTCCCAGGCCTCACATATCTATCTATATTCAAGTGAATTTTTAAAAAGTCACCATCATGAAAAACAGTCCAGGGTTATGCCACTCACCTAGGACATAGACAGAGACTCCATTCCAACCAAATCACCGGTCTCTGCATAAGCAGATAGCAGGGGCCTGCCCCTCAACTTGCCCTGAGGGGCACAGATCTCTCCAATGGCCTCCGGTGGCACAGCACTGGATGTTGTAGGCTGGACACTGGGCTTTTTCATTCTGCTAATTTATGCCATACAGACCCTTCTGCACACTGCAGGCACATACACAAACAAACGCAGCGAGACTGCCAACTGAAAGTACTGAATGGCTCAACACAGCACGGAGTACTGGAAGGGCACCTCTGTAAAGCAGTCCATTTTAGCCAAGGGACAGCCAAGGCTAAGGATTCATGATGCGTTCTGAGCCCCATGCTATTTGGGGCACCACCTTTGGCTTCCTAGGCTACACAGGGTTTTGGCTCAAACAGAGAGCCAATGTGCAGCCTGAGCCGTGAGTCACCGCGACAGACTATGCAGCTGATACTCCGCAGTGACCGGTGCCTGGGTCCAGACTGTGCTGCCCAGAATCATTTTCCCAGCCCACTTGGGGGTGACCCACTTTGCTGATTCGGTAGCAACTGCAGAACAATCCTGTGGCTGTTCATATGGCTGATAGAAAATGCTGGGTCAAAGACACCTCCGAAAACAAACATGATGCTCTGCCCTCCAGAACACCCAGGCTAGCATGGTGCACAATTCTGTCTTATCTCCATGCCTCAAGTAGGTTAAGTTGCGGCTAGAAGCATTTTGTCTTATCTCCATGCCTCAAGTAAGTTAAGTTGCGGCTAGAAGCATTTAACTAGCAATGGAATAAGAGCTAATATTTTTGGAACCCTTACCTCACGCTGAGAAATATGCTAAGCACTTTAAATGCATTAGTTCATTTAATTCTCTGAGCAGCCCTACAAGGGAAGCACTATTATATTTCATTTTGCATGGAAGAGATTGATACTTTGGCAAATCATGTGATCTGTCTAAAGTCATGCAGCTCAGAAGTATGGGAATCAGGATTCAGAGCCAGGATTCAAACACAGGTCCTCAACCCTGTGCATCAACCAGAGAAACAGAAACAATAGGAAAGAGCTAGAGTAACTGACATAGACACAGAAACAGACACACAGATCTTCAGGAAATGGTACATGCTCCAGGAGCTGGAGGAGCTCACACATCTGAAATCTGTCAGCAGAAGTCAATTCTACAGTCCTGAAGCAGGGTTTCTTTGTCCTCAGGAAACTTTTTGTTTTTCAAATCTTCAAATGGATGGATGAAGCCTACTCACATCATCTAGGGTAATCCCTGTGACTTAACATTAACTAATTACTGGTGCTGGCATTATGATACAGCAGGTTAAGCTGCAGCCGGCAGCACTGGCATTCTATATTGGAGCACCAGTAGGAGTCCTGGCTGCTCTGCTTCCAATCCAGCTCCCTGTTAATGCTCCTGGGAAGGAAGTGGAAGACCCACGTGGGAGAACGGCAGGAATTCTGGGCTCCTGACTTTCACCTGACCCAGCTCTGGCCATTGCAGCCATGTGGGGAGTGAACCAGCAGGTGAAAGATCTTTCTCTCTGTTTCTCCCTTTCTCTCTGTCACATAAACCTTTTAAAAAGCTAACTAGCTGTAGATATTAGCCACATCCACAAAATACCTTCACAGCAACACATAGGTTAGGGTCGGTCTAGCCAATTTGATACCAGCCCTCACCCCCGATCATTTACCAAATAAGCTGCTTTCTTAATCTGTACCGTGCAGCCTAGCAATGGCACTGGTCTTCACTCTTGTGAAATTTACTGTCATTTCTGCATCTAAAACAAGTGCAAAGAACTAGTCATGCCACACAGTAGAATATTTTCATCAGTCTTCTATCACTTCCTCTGAACTTTCAAAACCCAACTCCAGCATCACCCTATCAATAAGATGAATTCTAGAGGAGAATCCAGAAATTGAATTAAGAGTGTTCTTCTTTAAGAACTTTTTCACACCCCTATAGAGGCATTGCAGCCATCCACCTCCCAAGCAGGACAGTGTCACAAGGGAAGGGACCCCCATGATTCCTGTCTGTCCTTGACTCAGCAAAATCCTGGAAGTAGCAGGTGATCGATAAGCAAATTCTAAGTCATAACAAGAATGAGGGAAACCCTGAGAAGTAGCAGGATTTCTGGCACAGAATAATTTACAGAATATTTCAAGTAAGGGGATTTTTTAACCTTACGTCCCCCTCTTCAATCCAATTGGGTTTCTAGATTGGCTTCCAGAGTCTCCATGAAATCCCAAAAATTACATGCAGTTTTGTGAGCAAACTCATTTGTGAGTTTTTGTTTAGAAGTAATCTAGAGCATTCAAATTTCACACTTCCTGGGATAGTCCCAACGTGCTCCTATTTTAGCTCAATTAATTTTTATTTATTAATGTTTATTCATTTTTATTTCTTTGAAAAGCAGAGTGACAGAGAAAGAGAGAATCTTCCATCCTATGGTTCACTCTCTAAATGTCCACAATAGCCAGTGCTGGGCCAGGCTGAAGCCAGGAGCCAGGAACTTCACCAGGGTCTCTCACAGTGTGACTGGGACTCAAGTATTTGAGCCATCATCTGCTGTCCTTGTGGAAGCTTTAGCAGGAAGCTGGTTAGGAAGCAGAGTCAGGACACTATCCCAGGCTCTCTGATATGGAATGTGGTCACCCCAAGTGGTGGTTTAACCCACAGAGCTACAGCACTCACCCCTCAATTAACTTTTAAAAAGTGTTTTTATGCCTTTGGACACCATATTCTCGGTGCATCTTTTTAATACAACAGAATAACTCATAGAAAAAAGTAAGTTCCATTTTTGTATATTTTCACTCTCAAAAGGATTCTGGTTCATACAGCAGCCAAACCCATTGTATAAAACTTTCTTCACCTATCTACCTTCACAGCTAAGTGAAGTCAAGCTCCAGAACCAACAAGAAATGCTTTTCGGGCCTGTTCCGGGGTTCTCTTGTACAATCAGCAGCAGTCTCCCATTCTCCCATTTGTGCAGAGGCCAGTGCAAATCAGAGCAAAGTTTCAGCTGGGGCAGAGGGCACCTCCTTTAGATTCTCACTCAAAGCTCTAGACCTCAGACTCTTGTGGGCCATTTATCCTAGGTAAAACTAGATCCGCAAAATAACAAATAACATTGCCGGGAACAATTCAGAGTGCATCTCCTGCTGACATGTCCTGCAGGACCAGTGCAGTATCTCAGTCTTTTAAGGAAAATGAACTCAGACTGTGTTGGTGGGATAATGAAAGCACAGTTTTCTGAGTAGGAGCGTGCAGACTGGTGTGGACCGTTGTATTGGCTTCTCCTATGAGAGGAGGAACTATTGACTGTGACAACAGTGTTGAAAATTGTTTAGCAATCAACCCCTTGATAAAGACTGACATACAGGGGAAGTTACCACAATAAGGTACCATGACCTTATGAGATGGGGCACTACTGACTGTTAGAACTGACTTGAAAATTGTTTGGTGATCAACCCCTTGTAAAGATTGAAGAAGTTACTATAGTAAGGTACAATGATCATTTTATGAATAAAAACAAAAAAACTGAGATGCATAAGCTAAGACACATTCAAGCAGAAAGTTGGCACTAGCTGACTTAGATCATCAAGAACATACAGCTTCCAGAGCTGGCATTGTGGCACAGCGATAAACAGTGGCCTGTATCACTGGCATCCCATATGAGAACCAGTTAGAGTCCCAGCTTCTCTGCTTCCAATCCAATTCCATGCTAATGCACCTGGGACAGCAGAGGATGATGGCCCAAGTACCCCTGCCACCCACATAGGAGACCCTGATGGAGTTCCTGATTCCTGGTTTCAGCCTGGCTGAAACCATTTATGGAGTGAACCAGGGGATGAAAGACTTCTCCCTCTCTCTCCTCCTCTCTGTGTCACTCTGCCTTTCAAATTATAAAATAGATCTTAAAAAAAAAAAAAAACCTACAGTTTCCAAGAGTGACGGGTAGAAATATCAACTATGTACTACTTCATGAAGTCTTTCATACTATATGAAAACACTAAAAGAAAAAATGACAAGCAAAAATTAAAGTTTAATACAACTCTACAACTAAGACCCGCAAAGTGGCTGGAGAAGATGAGGCAGAGACAGTAAAACAAAAATAAACTAGGGGAGAATTAGTTACAGAGATCAAATGAAGGGAAGATCAATAGATGCCGGAATATTCATGGAAAAGGTTACGGAATAGGATGTGGGGATCTTTAAAACTTAGCACAATTTGTACAGGCGGAGAAAAAAGGGAGAGGGGCACCAGACGGAGGGCACATTGGCAAGCTCCGGCCATAGCCCCCTGGTTATACTGCAGATACAGTGCTGCAGATTTGCCCAGTGGGGCATTTCCCCATTGTCAGTACAAGTTGAAACAGCCCAATCACCATCTGCCTGAGGCTGGGAAATTGGGCTCATTGTCTGCCTATGTTTCCCAAGGCTCTGAGTTGTTCGTCCTTCGAGATCCTGAACTCCTCCAACAGGTCTTAGGGCGTATGATTCATGTCATTTCTGGTTCACCCAGAGATGAGAGCTGTCATTTGGATTTCTCCCATGGTATTTAGTCCCAGCACAACAGTCTTGAGAAGTCTTCTTCTTTAGAGTCTACAAGAGAATGTTGCATTCACCAGGGAAGACTCAAGTGCAGAATAAAGTCGTCATTGATGTCCAGGCAGGAGGCTACTTCAATGCTTATTGTCTAGTGGTTCAGTGTCTTACTTTACCTTCTACATACTGAAGACTTGACATCTTTTAGAACACAAGGACACACAGAGAGAGAGAGAGAGAGAGAGAGAGAGAGAACTCCAACTGCTGATTCACTCCCCAAATACACTAGATGGCTGGGGATTGTCAGACCAATGCAGGGAGCCAGGAATGCAATCCAAGTCTCCCATGTGGGTGGCAGGGATCCAACTACCTGAGCTATCAACCGCTGCCTCCCAGGGTCTGCATTGCCAGGAAGTTGGAGGGCCAGTACTGTGGCACCAGCATCCCATATGGGTGCCAGTTTGAGTCCCAGCTGCTCCATTTCCAATCCAGCTCCCTGCTGATGGCCTGAGAAAGCAGTAGAAGGTGACCCAAGTGCTTGGGCTCCTGCACCCTTGTGGGAGACCCAGAAGAAGCTCCTAGCTCCCAACTTCAGATCAGCCCAGCTCTGGCCGTTGTGGCCATTTAGGGAGTGAACCAGCGGATAGAAGACCTCTCGCTTTGTCTCTCCCTGTCTATAACTCTGCCTCTCAAGTAAATAAATAAATCTTATAAAAAAAAAATAACCCTCAGGCACTCTGACACAGGACCAAGTGCTTTCACCACTAGGCCAAAACCTGCCCCTGTAGTTTGCAATTTTACAGATGATATCCCAAAAACTTTAGCTCAGTGAATTTGACACCATTCATTCTAGAAGAGTAAACACAGAAAGGAGGAACTTGTAAACACAGGAAAAAGAAAATAAGACAAAACAGTCAGCTCCCACTAAAAACATCCAAGAACATCATTTCCTTCTCACATAGATTAACAACCTTACTTTTCAAGATCAACATCTTGAGTTTTTAAAAGATTTCTTAAATCTGGTAGCATCAATGGAGAAAGGTAAGCTAAGTGTTAATATAGCTCTAGATAAAACAAACAGGTGAACAACTTACCCAAGTACATTCATTTTCCATAGACAGATTGTCCCTGGTATACATGAGACCCTTAACTTCTACCAGTCGGTTATGGGCTGTTGCCCAGCCCCAGGTACTTGTTGACTCAACATTACTGTCAAGAGGAGGTTCAACGTTCTCCTTCAAACAGAGGCTTCGTGGCTCAGAGCTTGTGCAGATGGTCTCTGCTTCCCCATTCATAGATGCTCTCATCTCTTGACATAGAAATGTCTCCCTTCCCTAAGCCTTAGGACCTAAAGAGTTCATAACAATGGCCTTGTAAAGGGACAGAATTACAAAGATACTTGTAAAAATTAATGGAAAGTAGAATTAAAAGATAAGTTTATTTGGGTGCAAAAAAAAAGAACTTTGAAATTCATGCAGTTTCTTTTTTCACAAAAAAAGTCCATGAGAAATGAGTAATATGAAAAAATTATGCATGGGTTTTGAAGTAATTAAAGATGCCACTCTGGACACCCACATCCCAAATCAGAGTACCTGCATTTGGATCCGGGCTCCACTTCCTATTCCAGCTTCCTGCTACTGTGCACCCTGGAAGGTACTAGATAATGGCTCAAGTACTTGGGTGCCTGTAACTCACTTCAGAGACCCAGACTGTGTTTCTGGCTCCTGGCTTGAACTTTCCCCAGCCATGGGGAAACGCCCCAACAGCATTTGGGAAATGAATCAGCAGATGGAGGATCTCTCTTTCCTCTTTCAAATAAAATGAAAATATATAAATTAATTAAAATCTTTTTAGAAAAAAAAGAACTTTGGAGGCTGGTGTTGTGCCACAGTGAATTCAGCCATCGCTTGCAATGCTGGCATCCTGTACGAGAGCATTCACTTGAGTTCCAGCTACTCCTCGTCCAGTCCAGCGCCCTGCTAACATGCCTGAGAAAACAGCAGAGCATGGCCAAAGAGCTTGGGCCCCTGTACCCATGTGGGAGATTCAGACGGAGTTCCCAGTTCCTGATTTCACCCTGGCTATTAGAGTCATTTGAGGAGTGAGCCAGATATCTCTTTCTCTCTCTGTCACTCTGCCTTTCAAATAAATAAAATAAATCTTTAAAAAAAAATAGAAGGAGGCCGGCGCCGCAGCTCACTAGGCTAATCCTCCGCCTAGCGGCGCAGGCACACCGGGTTCTAGTCCCGGTTGGGGCGCCGGATTCTGTCCCGGTTGCCCCTCTTCCAGGCCAGCCCTCTGTTGTGGCCCAGGAGTGCAGTGGAGGATGGCCCAAGTGCTTGGGCCCTGCACCCCATGGGAGACCAGGAAAAGCACCTGGCTCCTGGCTCCTGCCATCGGATCAGCGCAGTGCGCCGGCCGCAGCGCGCTGGCCGCGGCGGCCATTGGAGGGTGAACCAACAGCAAAGGAAGACCTTTCTCTCTGTCTCTCTCTCTCACTGTCCACTCTGCATGTCAAAAAAAAAAAAAAAATAGAAGGAAGGAAGGAAGGAAGGAAGGAAGGAAGGAAGGAAGGAAGGAAGGAAGGAAGGAAGGATTTTTGAGGGGTTGAATTCCAGTTACATTTAGCTCTAATGGGGATTGTGAATGAAATCCTAAGGGTTGCCTTGGAAATTGCTCAGGGTACATATTGTGAATTCAACAGCTCCCCAGTCATTCTGCTGATGTGATGGTAAAAGGCAACATTTTTGTTAATTTATGGAGTGCTAAATTACCAACTCTGGGCAATAAGGAAGTTATAAGGGCAATCAGGATTTGAACAAAGAATAAATGCGAAGACAGCCACTCCACAATTGGCAGTGCCGTCAGTGCAGGGTGCTGGGTACAAAATGGATTGAGGGTGGTGGACCAATGGGGGCCTTCAAAGATCAAGTGACCTAGCATAATGTAGATGTCAGGATTGCAAAAATGACACAAGATTCTGACAGGAAATAATTGGTACTTATTTGCATATAATTTCTTATATGTTTTATAAGTTAATTGAGGTCAACATGAGCATAAATTCCCTTTGGCCCGTGTATTTTCATCTTATGCATCCCCAGTTCCTACAAGCCACTGCTGAAGGTCAGGCTAACCCATCCAGAAATAAAGAAATAAAGCCTTCTTGGCTCAGCCTAAGCAGTAGTTCCACAGCAATGCTCAGTGTCTCAGTCGGACATCTCTGGTCTACGGTTTGTCTTGTCGTCACCATTTCCGCATTACAGTGCCAGGAAGGCTAGCAAACAACTTCCCATATCCTTGCGACAATGCTCATTTTGCAGATGGTGAATCTGAAATACAGAGAAGTTTAGTACCTAGGCCAAGTCACCCAGCTGGTAACAAGAATTCAAATCCAAGCATCTGACTCCAGAGCCAACACTTATAATTAAACCTCCTGCTCCGTTGAACCATCCCTCTGTAAATCAGACAACCTATAGCCCATCAGGATTGAATGGCTCTCAGAGATCTCGATGCCTGGCTCCATCTGAGCATCCAACCTGACCACAGAGACTCTGGGAGATTATGGAGGCACAGAAGGTCACTCAGCCTCACTCATCCTGCCACTAACACCAACCCCAACAGGCTACTTGGGCTTAGAAGCATGAGTCTCGCACTGCCCCAGCTCCCACGAATCTGTGACTTTCATTTTTTTTTTAAGATCTATTTATTTATTTGAAAGTCAGAGTTACACAGAGAGAGAAGGAGAGGCAGAGAGAGAGAGAGGTCTTCCATCCTCTGGTTCACTCCCCAATTGACCGTAACAGCCAGAGCTGTGCTGACCTGAAGCCAGAAGCCAGGAGCTTCCTCCAGGTCTCCTACACGGGTGTAGGGGCCAAGCACTTGGGCCATCTTCCAATGCTTTCCCAGGACATAGAAGAGAGCTGGGTCAGAAGTGGAGCAGCTGGGACTGGAACTGGCACCCCTATGGGATGCCGGCACTGCAGGCGGCGGCTTTACCCGCTACGCCACAGCGCTGGCCCCGAATCTGTGACTTTCAGGGTGAGAGGAAGAGCTCTATGCATTCCTGACCTCCTTCTACAACTTGAACCTCTAAGTGCAGGCGACTGGAAAATACATTTGATTCTGACGCTGAGCTGGAAGTTGACCTTAAAGAGGCCCACCCTTTCCTTCTTTGTGATAGTGAAGCAGAACCATGGTTCCGTGCTGGACAACTGTTGACTGGAAAATACTTTTTCTATCATAAAAAAGAGAACAAGGTGAAGACCCATGAGTACAACAGATCCCTACCATGAAGAAAGGGATAAAAATCTAAAATACATGTAACATAAATCAGCTAACAATGACCCTGGTGGAGAGACAAGGTTGGGTAGAATGGGAGATGAGCAGAAAAGGTATGGGCTGTGAGACTTTCCAGGGTACGATGTTTTGTATATTTTCATTTACTTCTGACCCATGTGAATGTATTATCTACTCAAAAATCTAACACATTGATTTTTAGATGAAAATGAAATATCACTGTCAGAAGGGTCAACATTAGGGGCTGGCACTGTAGCACACTAGGTTATTCCTCCACCTGCGGCGCCGGCCTCCTATATGGGCACCAGGTTCTAGTCCCGGTTGCCCCTCTTCCAGTCCAGCCCTCTGCTGTAGCCCGGGAGGGCAGTGGAGGATGGCCCAGGTGCTTGGTCCCATAGTGGCCATTTGGGGAGTGAACCAATGGAAGGAAGACCTTTCTCTCTCTCTCTCTCTCTCTCTCACTGTCTGTAATTCTACCTGTCAAATAAATAAATAAAATCTTTTTTTAAAAAAAGTGTCAACATTAATCGCTTCTGGGTAGTGAATTAAAAGGGCAAGCAGATAGTGCATCTGTTTCCTAGGGCTGCTCTAAGCAAATACCTTGGAGCAGGTTCCTTAAAACAGCAGCTCTGGGGGGTAGATGTCCAAAATGGTAGCAGTGCCATTGCGCCCTTCTACACTGTAGGTGGGTCCACACCTTGCCTCTTCTGAGCTTCTGGCAATGACCATTAATCCACAGTGTTGTCTAACCTGCAGCTGGGTCACTCTAAGCTCTGCCTGTGGCATTACACAGCCTCCTTGGATCTGTGTCTCTGTCCAAACTTCCCTCTTCCTCTAAGGACACCAGTCAGATTACATCAAGGACCCATCCCACACCAGTATGACCACAGCCTAATTAATCACACCCGCAACAACCCCTGCTTCCAAATCAAGCCACCTCCCAGCTTAGTGGGGTTAGGCCTTGAACATATTTTGGTGGGGGGGGAGCATCATCCAACCCAATAGTAGAGATTTTTTTAATTAATTTATTTATTTGAAAGAGTTACAGAGAGATAGAGAGAGAGACAGACAGAGAGATCTTCCATCTGTTGGTTCACTCCCCAAATGGCCACAACAGCTAGAGCTGAGTCAACCCAAAGCCAAGAGCCAGGAACTTCTGGGTCTTCCACACGGGTGCCAGGCGCCAAGCACTTGGAACATCCTCTGCTGCTTTCCCAAGCACATTAACGGGGAACTGGATCGGAAGTGGAGCAGCCGGGACTCGAACTGGTGCCCATATGGGATGCTGGCGTCCCAGGCAGTGGCTTTACCCACTACGCCACAACACTATCCCCGAGAAGAGGTTTTTGCAATGTTTCCTTTCATGATGCTTTCATTTTTCATGCTGTGAAAAAAAAAAAAAAGCATAACATTAAAATGGAAAAAGATTCTCACCCCAGACAATCAGCACCTGGCTGGCGAAGGGATGTTCTCCACAGAGGCTGTGTTCTGAATCCTCACTGGAGGAGAGTTCTGCCTATGCTGCGTGCTTGCTTCAGGCTTGGTTTCGGCTGTGTGTGTGTGTGTGTTTGCTTTTTCCCTGCATGCTAAATGGAAAGTTAAAAAGCACATGTGAGGGACGAGTCTTCACGTTTACACCAGCCCTCTGAAGGCCCAGTCTTTTCATTCCCTCGGTGCAGTCATAATGGGGCCTCCCTGGCCTCAAGTCACCTGAACACAAGTGGCCCAAAGCAGCCTCCATTTTGAATTAACGATCCTCCCTTGTAAATGCAGGAAGGGGTAAATATGTATCACCCAGGATCCCCCTCCCCAGCACTTGTTAATTACCCAGTACAACCTAATGGCTCCATCATTAATTCAGATGACAACTAGGCACCTAAACGGCAGTGGGAAATTTCAGGGGCAAAAAAGGGCCATTGTCAGCACAGCCCTGATATTTCAACAGGGATGTCCTGGAAGAGTCCTTTAGACAAAATGAAAAGCAGTTACATGGTTTCCTGGCAATGATTCAGGTTGTAGGGAAGTGGGAAGGTACAATTTCTGCTCCCAGAAACCCTGACAGAGAAACTTAACACAAAGTCCTCACTGACAAAAGGACTCAACACTTGGGTTTCTCTACAAAGATTTTGAAGAGTTGACTTCAAAACAAACAATGACTCCAACACAAAGCGGGATGAGAGCATTCCTGGGACTTCGTTGAACAAGGCTTCCTTGTAGCTGAAGCGTGCACAGCATTGCCTTAATTCATTTCATTACAACCAGAAAGGATGTTGAATAAACAGTGATGATGACAGAACTGAAAAATCAGAGCCAGTTTTCACATAACAAGAAACTGGATGTAGTCACTGGTTTTCAAGAACACATCTTCTGGAACAGACACTGTGGTACAATGGGTTAAGTGAACACTTGTCATGCCTATATCCACTATCAAAGTGCCTGGTTGAGTCTTGGCTACTCTGCTTCTGATTCAGCTTCCTACTAACGCACCTGGGAGACAGTGGAAGATGGCTCTCAATTACTTAGGCTCCTGCCACCCACATGGGACACTGGGATGGAGTTCCTAGCTCTTGGCTTTGGCCTAGGCCAGCCCTGGCTGTTGCAGGCATTTGGGAGTGAACCAGCATATGGAAAGTCTCTCTGTTTCTTGCTTTCTCTCTCTCTCTCTGTCACTCTGTCTTTCAAATAAACAGATTAAAAAAAAAAAAACTCTACCTGTACCCATTTCCAAATTTTGTTGTATTTCTGTCTCTTGTTTAACATTTTTCTTTTTTTGTTTTCTTAAGATTAATTTATTTGGAAGACAGAGCATCAGAGAGAGGAAGGGAGAGACAGAGCAGAGGTCCTCCATCTGCTTGTTCACTCCTCTAATGGCTGCAACACTCAGCAATGGGCCAGGCCAAAGCCAGGAACCAGGAACTCCATCTGGGTCTCGCACACGGTGGCAGGGGCCCCAGAACTTGAGCCATCCTCTGCTGCTTTCCCAGGTGCATTAGCAGGGAATTAAATTGGAAGCAGAGGAGCCAGGGCTAAAACTGGTGTTCCAATATGGGATGCTGGCGGCTTAACCCACCCTGCCACAACCCTAGCCCCTTATTTCACATTTTCAATCAACAAGAAATCTAAACTTCACAAAATGTATCTGATCAACTAAAGTTTCTCTTTAGTTACTGTTGTATGCAAGACCCTCTACTAATAACCATGAAAAACACTGATATAAATGAAGTATGATCCCGCCTTCAATACACTTGTCATCCAATAAAGGAAACAGACATAAACAACTCATCAAACCCACAATAGAGTGAGAGCACTCCTCCTGCTTTATTAGACAAGGCTGCATTGTACCTGAAGCACTCACAGCATTGCAGTTACTTACTTTATGATAAAGATAAAGGATGTTCAATAAACAATGATGGCTGGGGTTCACAGCAGGGAGCTTTAAACAGCATTAAAGTAGAGTTAAATACAGTTAAAGCGATAAGCCATAAAAAGTCAGAAGGGGAGATGATTGCTTCTGACTAGAGATGAGTTGATAAGCTGGGCTTTAAAGAGAATGTGCTGCTTTTCTTTGGTAGGAAGAGCAGTGCTCTAGGCTGGGTGGAAGTGAGGAGGTCTGGAAGTCCTCACTATGTTCAAGGCAAGGGGATTGGAGCAGCCAAAGCATGGGCTGTTTCAAGGTATTTAATGAAACCAAAGGCTAGAAAAACAGTGACTGGGCTCAGAAAAGACCTTTTATGGTTGCCTAAAAGGTGCAGAAGTTAATCCTTACGCAAGCGTTTTGTGGGGGAGCAGCTGGTATCATTGGACGCATTCTTGGGAACACAATCATAGGCTACGGCGACATACTCTGCACTAATCCATGTGGCAGAGGGACTTCGGTGAAAAACACAGTGAGTGCGAAGATCCAAGGCGAAGTGCTGGGTTAGCTCACCCAACCCAATGATAAGACCACAGTGCGTTCTCAAAGCACCCTGCACACTTGCAGTAACCTTGATTTCACCCTATCCACCCGATATCCCTCTGCTATATATCGCAATGATGGTGGTGATGCCCACTTTACAGATGAGGAAGTGGGCAGCCATCCACAGCAAGTCATTTGCCCAGAGCTGAAAACTGCCTTCAGTTGCCAAAGCCACGCCTCTTCTCACTAAGCCACAGCCAACTCCAACTACGTCCCTCTTCATTTTACAATGGGGGCTATTTATAACTATTAAATTAACATCTAGTGTCACAGATCAAAAGAAAGAACTTTGGAGGAGTTTAAAACTGAGATTCCCTTCAACAGAACTGCTTTTCTCTCTCTCTCTCACCGAAAATTTAAACAACAAGATTTAGACTGAAGCAAATGTTAGCAGTCAACTTTTCAACTTCTGGAAATGGTGTCATTAAAGGAATAACAGCCACAATAACAAGACTACAATAAAACAGTCACTACTAATATGGTGTGAATGGGAAGAATTGTTAGTTGCATTTGCTGAGGAATGTGGTCAACCTTCTCTTGCTGCCTACAGCCCTGTCTGCAGGGTTAACAAATGGCTTTTGTGTCCCTGCCTCTGTGCGCAGGGTATGTCACTGGACGAGCAGCGACTTGACACGAGAAGGATTTATCCGGAGAAGTTTATGTCTACCCATAGCCCCGCTGGCGGCTCCTGACTCAGATGGACGGGTGGCTATTCCTCCAGCACTGCAGGTTGGGGTTGTGCCCTCTTTGGCCCTGTTTTGGGAAGTCACTAGCTGCTCCCACTGTCTGGGCTTGGTCCTTTGCTGGTGAGGAGCCCTATGCCCGGGTTGCCGCCAGCACACTCTAATGTGCGCGCTGACTCCTTAGGATGACTTTGTGGGTGGTAGGCCTCTGTGGTCTTTAAACTGTGGAGGAAGGAGAAGCAGGGGGTCCTATTATTCTTTAGAAATGAGGCCAGTGCAGGTGAAGCTGTTGCTGTGGCCACTTCATCCTCCTTTCCCCCAGGGCCAGTTTTCTCCCTATCCTTTCACTCCTGTTGCCCGGGGACCATCATCACTTCTGTTTTCTTGACTCTTAGAGTCTAACCATTCAACTCTGCTTTCCAATTTGTCTTATGTTCTACTACTTAAACACCTTTATATAGAGAAAAATTCCTTCCAATGCTACCTCCAGAATCCCAGATCTTGGGCTCAGCCATATCTTAGCCTAAGCTTTGGGCACGGTATAGAAATGGTCATTACAGTTAGCCCAAAGGACAAAAATCGCAAACCAAAAGAATAAAGTGCCTACAACCTTGTGAAAGGATTTTATTGCTTTCTCTGTGCAATAAAATTGGATCTCTTATCCTCTTCCTGAATGAAAGGACGCATGCTTGTCAATTCAACAATCATCTACTTGTAAGTAATCATACGGGAATTCATCTGTCCAAGAGCTTGCCCTTCCAAAGGGGGCAACCTTTTATCTGAGCAGCTGCTTTCTGCAGAGGGAGACTGAAGCCAACAGTAGGTGTGCAGTACTTTCCCAGAGCTAACTGAGTTCTCTTTTTAAATATACGAGAGGCCGGCCTTGTGGCGTAGCAAATTAAGCCACAGCCTGCGATGCCTTGGGGAGTGAACCAGCAGATGAAAGCTCTCTCTCTCTTTCTTTCTGTTTGTCCCCCTCTCTGTGTGACCCTGTCTTTCAAATAAATAAATAAATCTTTGCAAAAATTAAAAAAAATAAATGGCATACTAATAAAAAGAATAAGTTGTTTAAAGTTTTTTGTTTTGTTTTGACTCTTGCTTCCCAGGGAGTGCATTGTCAAGAAACTGACTGGGAAGTGGAGCAGGCACTCAATTCCAGGCACTCGGATGTGGAATGTGGGCATCCCAAGGGAAGGCAACATTATGCCCACCCCCGTTAAGCAATCTTTTCTTTTTCCTCCCTCCCTCCCTTCCTTCCTTTTAAAATTTATTTGAGAGGTAGAGAGAAAGAAAGACAGATGGAGCTCGCACCCACTGCTTCACTCTCTAAATGCCCACACTAGCTGAGGTCAGACAGGAGCAGGAACTCAGTCTGGGTCTCCCACGTGGGTGGCAGGGACCCAACTACCTGAGCCATCACCTGCTGCCTCCCAGGAGTATGCATTAGCAAGCAGCTGGAATCAGGAATTCGGTCAGCATGCAAAGCCAGTACTCAGATACAGGATTCAGGTGTCTTAAGCAGCGTCTGAAGCACCACACCAAATGCCTACCCCATTGCTTTTTAAAATTTTTATTTACAGAGTTAACTAATTTCTGAGGAAGCTAGAGGAGTATTTGAGAATCTATTTACTCATTTTATGAGGTATGGGAGATCTTTCCACATCAAGCTATGACTCACATATATTTTATAAAATTTTAACAAATTTTTGGATAAAGCAAGCAAACCAATTGCTGTTTTCTAACCAACTAGCCAACTCAGCAGTGATGTCTAACTGGTAGTTTTAAACAGACTTAGCCTGAGCTAATGAGTCAAGTTCTACCTCCCCAAGTGGTTATCGCCATTTCTTTCATTATCACTCCAAGGAGAAAAAATAAATTCAATTTAAAGTCTAACAAGAGGAGACTGGCACTGTGTTACAGCAAGTTACGCCATGGCCTGCAGCACCAGCATCCCATATGGGTGCAAGTTTGAGTCCTGGATGCGCCACTTCTGTTCCAGCTCCCTGCTAATGCACCTGGGAAAGCAGGGGAAGACGGTCCAAGTGTTCGGATCCCAGAACCCATGTGGGAGAGCCTGGTGGAGTTCCAGGTTCCTGGCTTCAGTGGCTCAGCCCTGGCCATTGTAGCTATCTGAGAAGTGGACCAGTGGATGGAAGATCTATTTCCCTTTATCTTCTCTCTCTCTCTCTCTCTCTCTCTCTCCCTCTCCCCTCTGTGTAACTCTTTCAGATAAATAAATAAATATTTTTAAAAATTGTTTTACCTAAGATTTTTATTGCCCTTTAAGAAATAATTTTTATCCCCTTTGAGGACAGTATCACCCCAACTGAGAATGCACACTCCAGCCTGGTCCCACACATCAAAACGACAAGCTGATGCAGACCTATTCTACATATAAATCTAATCAACATTGCATCCCTATTCTGTAATGACATTTTTCCTCTTCCTCCTCCTCACCAGCCTGGAAATTTCTCATTGGAATTTTTTAATTCCTAAGAACACAAAAGTGTTGAATAAACACAGGAACAGGTGAAAGAATGAAATATAAAGACTAATTATTGCGACAATTAAGAAATCGGTGTGTCCGTCGTAGCTCTGTCTGTTCCTTCCTCGACTAACTGACCCAAGTTTGAAACATTAAAGGCATCTCCAGGTGTTTCCCTAGACAAGTGACCAGGGTAAAAATCCACTAAAGGTCTCCACCACACCTTGCCCACTTTTGGGAAGCTGACAGGTGCAGGAGGCGGTAACAGAGACTGGATGCTTGTTTGATGTCTTTGTGACCATTTCTCTACCAGACACAATAAGACGTGGGAAGTAGCAATTATGTTGTCTCAAAGCACATTGCAAATTTACTTACAAAAATGAACACTTAACCTCTCTCATTGTTGTGCCTGAATTGACTGCTGCGAGTG
This sequence comes from Oryctolagus cuniculus, assembly GCF_964237555.1. Classification (NCBI taxonomy): domain Eukaryota; kingdom Metazoa; phylum Chordata; class Mammalia; order Lagomorpha; family Leporidae; genus Oryctolagus; species Oryctolagus cuniculus. The sequence goes on along the minus strand of NC_091436.1, from coordinate 160,215,167 downwards.
ATGGCCGGCAGCAGGGCTAATGGGCCGGCCAGGTAAGGCACAGCAGAGTACCCTGCAATTAGGAGGAGGATGCCTCCAAGGAAGACTGTGTAGGGGTGGGCAGGGGCCTCAGACATCCACCCCTGACATACCCTGAGATCCCACTGAATGCAGAGGGGCTCAGCAGAAAGAACCAATCCGCCAACACACAGTATTTCCTTCAGAACCAGCACCAGTTCTCTCATTCTCATTAAATCCATCACTTCTCCCTCCCACAGCACAGTCCCCTCAATGTCAGTGACTGCTGCTGCACGGTAGGTTGTTGTAGGTACTAGCGATTACAGATCTGTATCTGCACCTAATAAGCATAATGATACAAACTCATATATTCATGGAGCAGTTTAACATGTCCAAAGTGGTTTCATAAATGGATCGAATTTTATCCTCAGCGCAGTACGGTCAGTGTAAACTGGAAAGGTGTTTGGAAGAAAACTGAGGACAAATGGCTGGTCTGGGGTCACCACAGCTGAGAGGCCCGGGCAGTGCACGCTCCAGGAGACTGTGTCAGATCAGGCTCGACGGCTACTCTGGGTGACCTGAGACATTACTTACCTTCTCTCGGCCTGCGTTCCCGCCCTCAAAAATTAAAGATATAAACAACAGAGTGTTTTTTAAAGGGTTGCTGAGTTTAGACAAGGTAAGCTGACTACAGAAACTGGCACAAGATAAGGGCTAAGAAAAGGTAGTTATTAGCAATAGCACTTATATAGAGATGACATGAAATAGTAAGCAACGTGGGCAAAACAGAAAAGACTGGATTTTAGCAGCTTTCAAAGGGATCAGGAAAAGGCTACTGCAAATGTAGCTGATTTTTCCCACAGTCGGACAGGAAGCTGTTTGCTCAGTTGTCACATAACATACTGAGGATGTCAGCTTCCTTAGGGCCGAGATTTGTGTCTGTTTTTGTTGCTGTTGTTGTTGACTGCATCCCAGTGCCAAGAACAGTTTCTGATATGTAGTATATATCAAGAAACACTTATTGGAGCTGGCACTGTCGCACAGCAGGCTAAGCCGCCACTTGGGACAGCAGCATTCCACATCTGAGTGCCAGCTCAACTCCCAGCCACTCTACTTCCAATCCAACTTCCTGCTGATGCACCTGGGGGAGCAGCAAATAATGGCCCAAGTGCTTGGGACCCTAGCACCCACGTAGGAGATCCAGATGGAGGTCTGGGTCCCTGACTTTGATCTGGCCCAGCTCTGGCTGTTCAGGTCACTTAGGGAGCGAACCAGCAGATGGAAGGGAAGGTGCCTCTCCCCTCCCCTTTGTCTTTCAAATAAATAAATTTTTTAAAATTATTTGTTGATGTCAGCACTGTGGCACAGCAATTTAAGCCAGTACTTGGGACACCTACATCCCATGTCCAAGCCTGGTTCCAGTCTCCGTTTCTCTATATTTCCCTTCTGGTACACCTCAGAGGCAGCAGATGATGGCCAAAAGTACTTGGGTTCCTTCCACACACGTAGGAGACCCAAATGTAGTGCCTGCCTTCTGGCTCCTGCTTGGCCCTGCCCCAACTATTGCAAGCATTTGGAGAGTGAACCAGCAGATAGAAGATCTCTGTCTCTCCCCATCATTCTGCCTTTCAAATAAACCATTTTTTAACATTGTTGAGTATTGAAAATATTGAATGCTTGAACATCATCGCCCATCTTCAGATGTTAGCAAGTAGATAGTCCATTGAGTTATTTAACTCTCTGTGGCTGGTCCGCTCAATCATTCGTGTACTCAACACATGCCTACTAGAAGCCCAATCTTAGGCCTAGTGCTGGACACAGAAACCCAAAACAAGATCGCTTGCTCTAGCCGCTGACATTCCGGTGCCCAGAAAGAGAAATGCAAACATGCCTTGTGGGCTGGGCAGACAGTGACCTTGCCACTCCGCCCCTCCTGTTCCCCTGGGCGCTACCCCTGGGCTCCTTTAACTCCTTTATCTGGATGAGTTCTGCCCATGGGGATTTTATCTGGCGTCTGATTGGCCAGGCTTGCCCACCTCTCCATCCGGGGCTGTGTCTTTGTCACCGCTGTGGTTAGGCTGGCCTGGTTCTCTCCGGGTCCAGCGAGGGCCCACGAGCGGCCGGGATCGCCTAGGACGGGTGCAGCTGGACAGGGCCTCCAACCGCATTAGCCATGGGCAGCGTGGCTGCCGCCGCGGCTGCTGTTATTTTAATTATGATTGTGCGTTAACCACCACCTTCCTCCCCTTCAGCTGCAATGATGTATGTTACTTTTTGGTAACTGGATTTCATTAACATTTATGAACTCTCATAAAGTAGTAGAAAAAGCAATTTGTGTGGAAGAATTTTCCACCTCATTAAACAGCGTTCTTTTGGGGGTCAAGCTGATATTTTTTTGTTGTTGGGTGTTTTTCTTCTTCTTTTTTTTTTTATAGGTTCTTTGTCCTGTGAGCCCTGGGGGATGAAAGGCCAGCCGTCCCCGCCTGCGGTGCCTACAGAGGGCGCTAGGGCGAGCGCGGGCCTCCCGCACACCGCAGCCACGCCCGACCGCGGCTTCGCGGATTCCCCGCGTCCCAGTCTCCACCCTGGAGCGCCGCGACCTCTTCCCTCCGCCTGCGGATGGTGCCGCCTAGCTAAAGCCAGCGCAGGCCCCTGGGGCCTAAGAGGGTGCTCTGGGCTTTAGCCCAGGTCAAGGGTGCGGGGCTTTCCTGTGCCTTTGGAGAAGCTGGGCTCTCGCCTCCGACGCCCCCTCGGCCTCGGCGCGCCCCGGCGCCCCCAGCCCGCACCCCCTCGCTGCGAAGGCAGGCTCCAACCCCGGGGAGACACGCCTTGGGCCGGCGGGAGAAGAGACCCAGAGAAAAGCTCCAGCCCGGGGTCCCGCGTTCCTAGCTCCGTTGCATCCTCCGGCCGCGTTCCGAGGCCCAGGTTGCGTCTGTGCGCGCGTTCCGCAGACAGAGCCACCTTTCTGGGCAGCGCGACCTGGAGAGCCTTGGATGAGCTCGGTGACACCTCTGCTTCCGAACAACACCCCCCCCCCCCCCACACACACATCCTGCTAAATCCTGCATCTACTCCGGGTGCCCGGGGTCCCGGGATAAACCAGAGGGCGCGCTGGAGGATCCAGGATCCAAAGGAGAGGCTCCCCAGGGCTGGTCTAAGAGGAAGCTGGGGATGTGGCTGCTCTGGGCAGGGTCCCTAGGTTAGGGACGTGCTCCTGTCTGGCCTGAGAGAGAGCAGTCACCGAGGCACCAGGTGGACAGGTGCTGGGGGCAGAATTCACAAGCGCGGATCTGCAGTCTCCATCCTAAACGCAAAGACAATCGTTCCAACTCTGGAGTCTGCGTGTGCACCTGGATTAGAAAACAGAACTCAGCTGTCCCGGGAGCCGGTGATCTGGTGCTCGGGACAAGTCTTTCCTGCCCGACAGCGCCCACGGGCTGAGGCCCGGGGGAGGCAGCGCCGTCCGGCCTCCGGAGCGCTCGCTGATTCGCACGCGTGGGCCCGTGGACGCGGGCCGGGGGCCGGGGGCCGGGGGCCGGGCTTCTCCGAGCTGCTGAGTCAGCCGCGGGCGCCGCGGGCTTTCGCTGTGCGCAAACCCAGGCGACTGAGCTTCGCCGACGGGTGTGTCGCCTGGCTGGGGTAATTATTGTTTTGTTTTCTAATATGTAATTACTCTTTGTCGTGGCTCTAACGAAGGCACCGAGCTTGGCTGCAGCCAGCACGGGCTGATTCAGGTGTGGGGCTGGGATTCACGGCGTGGCCGCCACACCTGCAGGCCAGCGCTGGACCCACGCTTCCCTTCCTCGCCGCTCAGCCAGAAAGGGGGCGCCCGGGCTGCCGTCGCTGGCCCGAGGCCGTCGAAGCAGACCTCCTCCCGACAAAGCCGCTCTCCCCGCCCGGCCCAAGGCAGGGATCGCCAAAGCTCGGCTTTTTTTTTTTTTTTTTTTTTTTTTTCCATATTTGTCAAAGGAGTGGGGGAGGGGAGGGAGGCTGGGAAAATAGAGTAGCACGGGGTGGGGGGGCGAGAAGAGAAAGGGAAGATAGACGACAGAAAGGGAGCCGAGCTGGAGAGCTGATAACAAAAAACAGAGAGAGGGAGGGAGGGAGGAGAGAGAGAGAGAGAGAGAGAGAGAGAGAGAGAGAGAGAGAGAGAGAAAGGAGACGTTCAGAGAGACAGAGACAAAGCGCACACAGGAAAAAAGGGAGAAAGCCGAGAAACACGATTTTCCCTTCTTCCCAAAGGTTTCCCTCCTAGGTTTCAAATAGGTACTGGAACCTTTCCTCCATTCCACGCCCTGTTTTAGTAAATCCCCAGGGGCTGCCCGCTTCCAGCGCCGACTCCCACCCCGAGCCAGGCGCGCGCGACCCGGTTTCCCCCCCACCCGACGGGGCGACCCCGCTCGCCTCCCCCTCCGCAGCGCTGCCCCGCTCCGAGGCCCTGAAAGGGGCCGAACAAAGGCTCGGGACGGGGAAGGGGGGTCCGGCATCCTGGGCCCGGCTGGCTGGAGCCTGCGCCTGGCTCCTGAGGCTCCCGCCACGTCGCGGACAGAGTGGCACGGCTGGGCCGGGCAGCTCGGGACAAGCACCCGGCTGGAGTACAGCCCTGGCACCTGCCCGCCGCGTGGGGCGTTGGCCGTCGGCCCTGCACCCCACAGCGGTCAGGCTTGTCCCGCCTCCCCATCCGCCCAGAGAAGAAGGTGTTAAAATGCCGTGCTGGAGAGAGTGACCCCCCAACCCTGGCTCCCACGGCGCGGGCCCCCGGCCCCTAACCTGGGCCACCTTCTCCCATGGAAATTCGCACATGGCTCTTCAATAATTTAGACACCTGGGAGACTGGACAAGCATAATTTTTTTTCAAAAAAAAAAAAAAAAAAACATGATCATTCGGGTTTGCCATCAATCATGCTTTTGTTTTATGTGAGATGTGCTTTGTGTGTTTAGCTGCCCGGTTCCATCCTATTTGCATGCGACTATTTAATGGGCATTTATTTCAGCTTTGAAGATCTGCTTAAAAACCTAACCCGGGAGAAGGAGGAGGGGCGCCCCCCTTGCGGCTTGCGGGGATCTGCCTTTGGGGGCCCTTCCTTTGAGGTGCGGGGCCCTGCGGGTCTCTCGGTCACAGATGAATTTTGATTGTGAGGTAGGGCACGTCATGGAATGGGAAAGATACGTTCTGTTTCCTAAACCTCAGGATTTCTCTCTAGCAAACAATGCTGCGGTCTGCGTTTGTGTAGGAGACAAGTAATTGTGCTCCAAATGCTTAAATAAATCATTGATGGGTGAAATTACACATGCTCACTTAAAGTGTAATGTGATTAAGAGATTATGAGATTGGAGCTAATATCTTGTCTCCCAGCTCCTGGCCCCAAATCTTGACATCAGAAATTTATCAACTACAACTGTCCCGAAATTTATAGATACAATAGGTGGTTATTGACAGCGAATCAAAAACAACCCCTACCAAACAAACATAGGTTCGTGTGCGTGCGTATTATGGTGCTGATGGCGGTTTTGTTATAAGGGAAGAGAGAGGCTCGAAGGATGGGCAGGGGGCGTTTTTGCTTGTTTCATCTTTTTATTTAAAAAAAAAAAAAGTAAATGGAGAGGGGGGGGAGGAAGGGGGGCCGTGGCGGGCGCTACGTCTGCGAGCTGATTACTCCTCCATTTCCCGCACGGTGGGTAAGTCCTTTATCGGGGGAAGCCCCGGCCTCGCCCGCAGCCATCCCTTGCCTGGAGGCGCGCGCTGGGCCGCGGCGCGGGAGCCGCTCGGCGACTCCGTAATGACCCGGGTTCGCCGCAGCTGCGCCCTGACCCTTTGTGATGGCGCCGATAGCGCTCGGATGAAATTATGTCCTTCTCCGGGTGTGAAATTACCATGTTTATTAATTGAGCCAGACATTAGCTTTACCTTTTCTTTGGAAGCCGTGAAAATTTGTGATTCAGGGCCAATGAGTCTCCGACAGACGCCCCGCGCCGCAGCCCACCCCTCCCGGCCCGCCACGTCCCGGGCAGTTGGGGAGCGCTTTCCAGGTTTCCGTGCCGGGGGGCTAGCCCGCGAGAAAAAGCCAGCAGGCCGCTGCGCGTGCGAGCGTGTGCGTGTCAGTGCGCACGCGGGCGCGCTGTCCTCCCCAGAAGTGTTGGCAAACAATACCCGCCCCCGACTCCCCCGGACTGCATTTCCCCCGGAATTTTTGATCGGGAGAGCTCAAATCGTTTTCAAGACAAAGGAGCATCCATCAGCGACAAAGACAGATTTAACGTATTAAATCTTTATTAAAGTGAAGTCATTCTTATTGAAATGATGTATTGGGTGTGCAGAAAGATTGGATTTTTTTTTTTTTTTTTGGACGATGCGTAAGATGGAGACGGTGGAAGAGAGCCAGGCGCGCTGCGTCTTGGCCTCCTTGTTTGGGGTTGGGACTCTACCGGAGCGGGGGTTTGAGGGTTGGGGTGGGGTCCCGTGCCAGGGTGCATAGCCTTGGACTAGAGGAGAGACTCTGATATTCCCACGACTGTTGTCAGCGCGCCACTTGGACTGCCCGAGAAACAAGGGTGTCCCTGGCCCCCTCAGAAACGTCCCATCTCGGTTTCTGCGTTGGGGGAAACAGGTCCTGCAGGCACCGTTGTCCGTTAAGTTGGTGAAATCAATTACTCTGAGGCTCAGAGAGGAGAAGGAACTTGATCTGCGTTGTCCTCTGGTTTTTGGGAACAAGACCCAGTTCTCTCCTGGCGCCCTGGGTCTGAACGCGAGGACAGCCTGTGTCCGCTCCCAGCGGGCGCTCCGGCTGGCTCCGCCGCCCTTTCCTCCTTCCGGGCAGGACTGGAGGTAGGAGCTGGATGCCTTCCCGCCTGGGGTGCTCTCTCAATTCAATTGGCCCTTCGGATCCGGGCTCCTGTCCACCGCCGGGAAACCGGACCGGGAGGGAGCTCCGACAAGAGCCCTGTGCCCCGGAGCCGGCTGCCCAGCCTGGACTGCAAGGCATCTCAGGTGGATGAGATCCTGACCGCCCCAGGAGAGAGGGCTGCTCGGCAGAATGGCAGCCTCCTCTTGAACAAGATGTGTCTGTGTCTCCACCTTCAAACACACAGACGTCTACACCGGCTGAAAACGAACTGTTGGAATCAATTTCCTTGGAATACTCAACTTTTTTTTTTCTATCATATTTCAGCAATGGGCTGAACGTTATAGCCGGTTGATTCAATTTAGTATTTGCATAACCAGGAGAAGAAGGTGGCTTTGCAGACTCTATGAATGGGTCTCTTGTTTGTTGTGTGTGTTGTGGGGTTGGATTTTTAAATACATACAGGGGGGAGGGCATCTCTAGGGCGGTCTTGCTGCCCCAGGGTCAGAACCAGAGGACTGGTGACTCTGCGCTGATTGTTGTCCCCGTACTCACCTATGTTCTTGTTCCCTGTCCTCATGTCAGTCCCGAGAATCTTCTACATTGTAATATGCACTAATGGGATCTTTCATTCATTCCAGGCAGCCCCGCTCTTAAAGATAAATTGATGTGGTAAACTGTTTGAAATCAGTCAGTGGCAGGAAGAGACGGTGATGCGCACAGAGGAGAGGAACAAGCGGATTTTCAGGGCATCTTCAGAAATAGAGTCAATTTTAATAAGATTCCAACCAGTGCACTAATTAAATATTTCACAGCTCCCAAAGTTAATGTGCTAACAGGACTTTTCCCCCCCACCAAATCATACAAATTGGCCTCTGTAACACCATCCCCCACCCCAACTACCCCCTCCCATACCCACCCACTCACATAAGTGCTGGCTGCCACAAACTCCCACCAACCCGTTTTCTGAATGGCATTACAAAGAATTTTGTTAAAGAAAAGTCAGACTAATTGCTGCCAGAAGACCCGTCTCTTAGCAAAGTCTGGTTTTCATAAGCCAGATTCAGTAAAGGTTGTGGTTAAATCTAAGTCTGGTGGAAGGTTCTTAAGGTTTTCTCAGCAAAGGAGGGAAATACAAAGAAACACTAAGTTCAGCCAACAGGCTCAGTGGGAGGAGAAGGAAAGATGATGGGGTGGGAGGGAAATGCGAAGGAGTCTCTCAGACCCTGTTTCCTTCAAACTTCCTCTTCTTGGAAGAGCTTTCCCCAGACTTAGACCAAGTGAGATGGTTTTCTGAGTAGCTCCAGTGTCTGAGTGACTCGCCAGTGACTAGATTCTCTGGGCATGACTGATTTCCAGGGGAATTATACTAGAGGCAATTTTCAAGGGCTTTATCTGTCCCAGGATTCCCCGAGTTACTAGCAAAAGGCCTGTGCAGAAACCAGCAGGTGGATTCTCCCTATTGCAAGCTCCACCACTGAGGAACACAGCATTGCTGAACCTTGTGTGGGAATGCCTCTCCAGGAATGCCTGCCAGCCCCCTCCCTGGCTTTTCCTGATCCAAACCAACAAAATGCTGCTTGACCTTGCAACAGGGAGTTGGAAAGCTGTGGTACAGTTGGGGTTTGGAGAGATCTCTATCTTTTTGAGTGTTTAAAAAAGAAAGTCTCTTCTAGGTATGGTCTCATTGTTAACTTTAGATTTTCCTGATCAAAAGTTGTTTCTATACTGTTGTTTCTAGAGTTCTTAAAGGTGTAGTTTCAGGGCTACTTAGAAGTCCCCTGGAGCTCTTTAGCTCCTAATAAAAGGTCTCTCCCAGACCCATCTTGTTCCAGTTGATCCAACATGGAACCATGTGATCATGGCTCAAGATGCAGAAATATAAGAAGCCCACTCTGTTTCCAGACTCTGAACTTTGTGGGACTCTTCGTTGGCTTCCAAGAAACCTCCTCAAGGTTAGGACTCCTCACTTCCCATGCTCCCTGATGTCCCAAGGAAAGTTTTCCTTTTTGCAACTATCTTGGGTCCTCCCATTCAACTGGCTATGGAGGGTGAGTGTGGGAAACGAGTATGCAAGGACTATGTTCTCCACTGGAGGGTTCTCCCAGCTGTTGCCATCTTAGTGGCCAGTATTTAACTTCCTCTGTTCTCAGGACGAATCCACCTCCATTCTCTATGTTAAGACCCCCACCTGGAGGTTTAGTGTTATTGAATCCTTCTTTTGTTCTGTAATTACAAAATAAAAAAGATAATGATGTAAACACATGAATCAAAATCTTAAAATCACTCTCCCTCTTTTTCTTAACAATCCTTGTGTTTGGGGTTATGAAGGATGTTATCTATTCCTTACTATTTTGTGACCATGAAGAAAGTGATTTCTTGTTCTCCAGGTATGAATCTACTACCTAAGAAATGTATCTTATTTTCCAGTCCTAGGATGAGTCTAGACAGCCTCCCCCTACCCTCCAAATCCTCTTGCCTGAATATTTTAGAGAATTCAAGGAAACATGTTTCCCATTACATAGGAAAACTGATCATAGAGATCTGACTTACAATTAACACCTTGGTGTTGACGTTAGCAGTGAGGTTGGCTTATCCACTTGTCAATCCAGGAGACATCAAGCGTTTCATCTGACTCTGGAAGTGGACCAAGCCCAGTGGGATTGGCCTTGAAGGTCCATGCACGAGGGGAGGAACATAGCACTTTGCAGCCCTTCTCAGTTCTTCCTTAGCGTGGACACGTACTGAGGAACTGGAATCCCCCAAAGCTCCATAGTTTCATGCCCTAAAGGCCCATTCTATCCTAGACTGGAGAATAAGGGAGCAGGTTCATTTATGTGCCCTTCTCCCCTTGATCATCACGAAATGAACTGTTGCAGAAGGAAAAGTAAGTCACTGAAATCGGTCTCAATATGGGGTGTCCTGGGGTTTGTAGAAAACTGTTCATTACCCTGACGTTCTCATTTCATAAACAAGCAGCAAAGCTGCCTTCTCATAATAGAACTACAATCTCTTCTGTTTGTATTTGCATAATAATTGCTACCCAAACTCAAACCCCACGCTTCCTCTTTTGCATTTGGCTCCCTTGCCTTTTTTCTCCAATGTCAAAAATAAATTGTTTTTGTATCTGCTGCTCAGGTCTTTTGTAGAGTTTATCTTTTTACTCTGTTGTTCCTCCTTTCTTTTTCTCCTAATCAGTGAAATCCTGTTTCTCCCAAAGCTAAAATGATTTAAAACTCAGGGTGTGGGAGGCTTCCAGGTTGACCACAAAGGCACTATCATTAAGCAGAGATCTTCAGATCCAACTTCTACCTACCCTGTCACCAGCAACAAAAGAAACAGTGGATGCCTACGTGGGAGTCGGTGCTGGGGATTTTTTGTCGTAGCTTTTAGAGGCAATGACCACCAATAACATCTTCCAGACGGCGGCCCTTCCAGGCGCTCTGCCCATGCCCCTAGCTTGTTTCTGCCTGTCTTTTTATCCCACCAGACTGCCCAAACGCTCCACAGAGGCAGTCGATTTCTGTGGTTTCAGAAAAAAATAAATAAATAAATGAGATGAAACATGTTTTCTCTTTGAGAGTGACCTTTGACCTTTCTTTCCTATACACCTGACACCAAGGGTTTAGGAAAGACCTGTTTGGGTCTGGACAGGGGATGTTGCTTTTTGTTGTTCGTCCGCCTCTGTCTCTCCCTCTCCCCCCCCCAATCCCACCCCCTTCTGAGACCCAACTCAGTGAAAAGTTGTTGCAATAATCGCAGCTCCCCGCTCCACCAGGGCCCTGGGAGGCGGGCGGAACACCGAGGGTGTTTTGTTAAATGCTCCCGTCGCTCGCAGGGGCTGGGACTTGATAAAAGGAGACAGTTTTCTGAAAAGATTTGATTGAAATGGCGTGTGCCAGGGCTGATGGGAGCCAGCGAGGGACAAAGCGCCGAGAATCCATGGACACTCGAGCAATTATGCCTCCACGCTGAAGGTGGATTAGCGCGCTGGAAAGAAGCATATGTTTGGCCCGGGGCGACACTTCCCCCCGGCTGAGCTTAGAGAATGGGAGCGCGGAGAGCGGCTGGACCCGGAATATCAACTATCTACGAAGCCCCCCCTCCCTGCCTGCCCCGCCAGCCTCCCCGCCCCCGCCCCGAAAAGTCGGGGAGGAGGGGACAGGGCTGGGGGAGGGGAAGCCCAGAGTTGCAAATGGGCTTGAGACTGCGGAGGGGCTCTCCTCTGGGGTGACCCTAATGGGACACCCAGGCTTAGGTGTGCAGACCCCAGAAGGTGGTCAAATTAATGCTGCCCCCTGGGCCGTCCCGCGCCCAAGGTAGCTGGGTCCAGGATGCGCGCTCCAAGGGGTGCCGGAAAGTCAGCAGTCCTGTCGCAATAAAGCGAGATCACGAAGAAGATTCTGGGGCCAGGGGGGCGGCGGGTTCGCGGCTGCACCTGGGCCCAGGTGAGGGCAGGCCTCGGAGGCGCGCGGACAGCGGGGTGTGCAGGGAGATGGTCTGAGAGCATGCGCGGGGGTGTCCGGCGCCGGAGCCCCACGCAGCTCTATCTGCCCGCTCCCCGGATGCCGAAACTTGGCGCTGCCTTGGGAGTGCAGGAGCCAGGAAGTTTCCCAGGTTCTTCCTCCAGTCATTAATTAAAGCGCTGTGCCCGTGAAAAGGCCCTTAAACCCCTGACCTGGAGACTTCCAGCTCTCGCTCGCTGCTCCCGCAAGCGCGCCACGTCCCAAACCTCTCTCTTCGCCTCTTACTGCGGTTTAATTGGGTCTAACCTGGACGGGAGCACCGGTGGCCGCCCCCCAGGCCACCCAAAGCCCCCTCCCCGGCTGCCGTCCCCCACTCCTGGCCCTCGCTCAGCCTCCTCTCCGCCCTGCCAGCCCTCCTCCCGCCCCCAGTCCCCCTCCACTGCCCCCCACCCCGCCCCACTCCCAGGCCATCAACAGCAAGTTGCCAATTGCTTCCCATACAAAAGGGCGCGTGGCAGGGTTTGGGAGGGGTTCCTTTAGCCGGGAAGGCGCCCTCCGCCTGCGGGCGCGGTGGGGGAGGGCGAGCGGGCCGGGGTGGGAGTCGGAGGTGCGCCCCGCACCGCCTCCTCCCAGGCAGGGGTCCGGGCTCCCGGGGCTGAGCTGAGGCGCTGGGGACCGACTCCATGCTGTGGACAAAGTCGCAGTCCAGACTTGGGGACTCCAAAAAAAGACAGGGGAGATCCTGAAATAGGATCTGGTAGCCGACAAAGCGAATGGAAATGTGATCCTAGCGTTGACTCAGTCCGCTAAGGGGGAAAAAAATGTATTTTAAGCTATAGCGGCTAAATTTAGTTTGAATATATGTATTCCATCTCCCCAGCATGAGTTAGATTTTTAAAGCACTGAGCCGGGGCAACTGTGGAGAGAGCTGAGAGAGATGTGTTCCCAGGCAAAAACAAGGGCCCAGAATTTGAGGCATCCAACTTGGGGCCAAGATGGATGGCACAGGGGCCGGACCACCTTCAGTCTGAGGGCCTGTGTTGAGGGTTGTTATTGGAAGCCAGAGGATGTGACCCTTATTTCCGGAGAAGAATCACGTGCAACCAAGGCATGGCATTGATTGAGCCACTTTTTAAAAATCCCTGCCTGCTGTTGGAGATATTCCCACCTCTTAAGGGGACGCGAGTTTGGAAAGTCCAGGTCTGGGAAGCTTGCCAAAGGCTGAACAGGACCCGGTAAAGGGTCAGACTTCCTCCGAGAGCGAGAGAGCGAGCAAGCCTGCTGTCAGTACCCACTGTGCAAAGGTGTCGCCCCTGCTTATTTCTGCTACAGCAGCTTTCTCCTGCAGTACACGAAGTATTGTTCTTCTGTTGGGGAAATACACCTTTCTGTGAAAGCAAAGTTGGTCCTACTGCTCTGTTCCAGCACAAGGATGAAAAAAAGTTTTCCATGTGAATAACACTGAAAGTTTTATTTTAGCACCCTCAAATCAACCTAAAATCTTTCTTCCCTCTGTTCCTGTTTTTGTCATGAGCTCATACAGCAAAATGGTACTTTTTAAACATAGAAACTTCCCATCCACGCGAATTATAGAGTTGTCCATTTCCAACATCCGTCTGTCTTCCCGTTCTGAGAGCCAAGGGCAAACACCAGTCACTTCTCGGAGGGTGAGACGGATCTCCTGGCCACCAGTGACTGGGAGTGTTCCTTATGGGTATCCACACAGGCACCGAAGAGTTTGGGCCGCTGCTTTTGCAGAAAGAAACCAACGTCTTGTTCAATCGCGCAACTGTGGGCTGTTGATTGAAGTCTCTGGCTCAGACTAACTCATCTCTGCCTTCAGAAAAACAGTTGGCTACCCTCTGATCATCAATGGAGTCTTCAGTGCCAACTCATGGTTCAACGGCAAATACGGTTTTCAAAGACAACCTTCTGTTGGCAGGATACCAGTGACAGGGCCAAACTTTCTCAGTTTGTCACTCCCCATCGGTCACGGGGGTTCAGTATCAAGTGAGAAGGAGTAGGAACGGCAGGAGGGCAGAGGCAGGATACCTGTGCAGCCGGCTCAGGTGTTCAACCAGGTTCCGGACAGAGAAGAATTGTTCACTGACATTCACAAGGGAGACATTCCTAAGCAGCCCCAAGAGGGGATGCAGAGGTGTGAGAACTGCTATCACCTGCCGTGTTCTGTGGGTTCATTCTTCTGGGATGGGGCATCTGAATGATGTTGGACCTCGACCTGGGCTTGTCCGTGGTATGCCCGGTATGCCCGGGGTGTTTCTGCTCCTCCTCCTCTGCTCTCTGCAGAGGAGAGTTTCAGATCTCTCTTTCCACAGAGCACTAAGAGGTAAGGACACGTGGATGTGTTTCTTCAAGTGCCCAACTTGGACAATAAAGTAAATTAAGGAACAAACTTCAGTGCTCTGGCCTCACTCCCGCTGCCTTTTCTGCACCTGTAACTCGGAGAAGAAAACAGCCGGTTATTTATTTGTATGGCACTTCCCGCCTCAGCTCTCTAGCGAGTTGACCCGATTTTTCTAGTCCCTTCACCCACTCCTCACAAGCCCCACCCCCACCCCACCCCATCACGGAGTGGCTGAGGAGATCTGTAAGTGGGATGAAGCAGCTGTTGGCTTCATGCCGTCCTCTAACTTGATTATTCTTTGGACACGTTAGGCAAGCATTAGTGATTGATAATGACGCTAATTAACCCCTTTCCTTTCCAAACAGCAAACTGCTGCCAGCAGGATGCTACAAACAATAAATATAAAACACTGCATACATCAATATCTGTTTAAAAAGCACAACTTCATTTGGGCACACTGAACTCCAACTGCTCTCAGCTAACAGCTCAGTATATTCCAGCACTTTCCCAAAAGCTGGGGGAGGGAGGCTGAGGTAGAGAGAGGGTTAAGAAAAGGGGCCTGTGGCTTTAAGACCACAAACTGCTGTCCTACCTGTCAGCTGCAGTGAAGTTAACCTCTAATGGAAACCATGCGTTTGGGTTGTTTTTTTTTTTTAATATATATTTCAGGTCTATACTTTTTAAAAACTTAATTAATCCAGCTTTGCTCTTAACCTATTTAAACTTAACACAAGGCTGATGACCACATATGACTTTTTTTTTTTTTCTCTGTAGGGGAAGGCAGCTCTCCTGCCTGACATAGAATTGCTGTGAATTTGTTTCTGGTTGAGAAAGGAATGGGGAGACATTGTTTCACAAAAAGGTAAAATTTAGTTTTACCCAGGATTTAGGGAAAGCAGAGCACACATGATCTGATTGTGCAGTCTAACATAACCTGTAAGGAACTGTACATTAAATTTGGAATTTTGATAAATGAATATTCCTAGCAAGTGAATAAAATGTATTCAATTAACTAAAACCCTGTGCACTTCTGAACTGAAGTGGAATCGACTGTAATTGATTTATTTGAAACCAGAGGTTAAGGACTGAATTAGCTAAGTACAACTGGGTATTTCAAGCCACTGACTTCTCAAATGTCAAATCCCTTCTATTTTAAATATTATTTCAGCTGCGGGGCATTGCAGTCCTGATGGTAGTTCCATCAAGAACGCAAATTATATTAATATTCGATTTTGGGGAGGAATAGACTGGACTGTGATTTTTAAAGGGTGTTGGAGAAGAGAGGGGGTGATAATGACTAGCCAACTGGAGGGAGCATTGTTTCCTTCAAAACTGGGCGTGGTGATTAACATAGACTAGCCAGTCAGCCTCCTTATAATTCAACGATGTATCCTAATTTGATGTAATCCAAAGAGAACCGCTGTAGTTAGAATATCAACACCTGTCCTGACAAGGAAACAGCATGTGTTGGAGAAAGTACACACTGGTCCTAACAGAGACAGCCAAATCCACAGAGCCTTTGGTTTATCCAATAAAAATAATTTTTAATAATCATCTCTCATCTCTTAAAAATATGAGACTTTTTTTTAACTTCTTCGTTGAAAAAGGTGACCACATCATGATCCTCAAAATGCCCAACTCACAGAATAAAAATAACTAATGCCCTGCCTTTAGGAAGCCATTGTTTATTATGACCTTGTACTGTTCTAACCTGCTATTTCCTCTCTATCTTTCTCAGGATGCAAGGATTATATGGGGTTCAGGCTTTCCAACATAACGAGCATCTGTAAATCCAGATATGAATGAATGGTATTTAATAAGATTGTTTTCGTTTTAAAATGAGTATTTATGTGTCATTGGAGAAGGCGCAGCAATGGATGGCTGTTTATGAATGCGATTGTGCCTGAGGTTAGGGTCCCCCACACAATCTGAGATGCAGCCAAGAAAAACAGCCCTGATAGACAATGCTTCACTTCACCTGCTACGATGCTGTGCGCATTTCATTTCTGTCAAGAGTATGTACAGTTAGGGTTCATTCGCCTCATTATTTTGTTACAGCTACGTTACAGTTAACCAGTCTCTCTAGGAAATAATAAATAACCGCTTTAAAAAACAATTGCCGCGTTGCGTTCTGAGAATACACTTTCCATTTGAATTTTTTTTAAACCCACCATTGTTATGAATTCTCCGGCTTTGGAAAATAGAATTTAGACTCCAGCAACTCTCGTTCCTCTGTCGAGATTGATTTTACACTGCCTTCCATAAGGAGCTTAGGAAGTGGAGGTTGCAAAATGGACTCCCTCGAATGCTTTGCATCCTTGGTCCTTCGCAATGTCAAACCACAGGCACCAGTGTCCAGGCTCGTCCAGTCTGGCTGTCCTAAATACTTTCTCTACCACCTTTCCTTTCAACCTTCCAGTGAATCAGCTGGAATCCTCCTCACTTCCAAAGCAAAGAATTTCCAAATCAGTTTACAAAAGCTCTGACTCCTTCCCTCTCTGAGCTCAGCACACAGTCCCCATTTTTTGCAGAAGGCGGAGGGGAGAGGCCTGGTGAGGCCAGCTTCACAGCCCTCGCAGAGCCCTCCCCCCCCCCACCTCGGAGAACACGTGGAATTTTCTGGAAGGACCTAGGAGGCGCTCCCATGGAGACAGGGAGGGTTGGGCAGGCCTTCAGGGGCAAGCTGCCAAGATTGCAGGGACCAACATCCTTCCCACTCCTCTCTGCGACCTCAGGAACCGCCCAGCAGTAAAGTGGGCTCTAAATAGCATCTTAAAATCAGTGAGAGGTACTGGGCCCTCTCTCTCTGGGTTCCCCAATTTTTCCTGCCACTGTTGCTTTTCTCTTCCCAGAAAACTATAGGCGGTGTCAGCGCCTGTGTGGGTCTCAGCCACAGAGAAGCAGGAGCGAACATGTGAAGGTGGAGGTGGGCATTTCCTCCGTGCTAGTGAACTAACAATTGAAATGTCAGTATCCTCTGCAGATTCCCAAGCAGTTATGGGGGGGAGGGGTCTTCTGGTCTCCAGGTCTGCGGCTTCCTTGTCATCCTTAATGTTGGGTTCTGAAGGTTTTAATATTTTGGTTTCCAAAACACAAATGAAAACCTAAAGGAACAACATAAATAAAATTAAACTTTATTTTTAATAATAAAATTAATGTTTCTAGTAAGGAAAAGATAGTATGTCATTCCTTTAGCAGTACAAACAATCTTTTATCCAAAAGAATACATTGGGTTTTATTGTGTCATTTGTCTGAATACAGACTCAGTGGAATATCTAAATGATACCCTGCTCTGAACTCCAAGTTGAAAGTAAGTTTTTATTATACTTGAGGGAAACAATGGGTTCAGCTGCTTATTGCAAGGAGCAATTGGCAAGGGAGAGTTAAACTCAATTACTGTAACCATACTGAATAAAAAATACTGCCAAGAACAAAAATACGCCTGGGTAAAGACAGCCACTGAATAAAAAAAAATCGACATAAAGCGTATCAAATATTTATTTATCTGGGCAACAAAGGACTATGATACATTGACAGGCATGGAAACTACTGCCAGCACAACTCAATACAATACAACTAGAACTGCTTCCAATATGGCCAGCGAAATACAGACTACCAGGTGCTCCCAAATGTTTGAAGTTCTCTGAACAAAAAGAGAGAGAGAGAAACAGAGAGAGAGAGAGAGAGAGAATCCCTAACCCTTGGTTTAAAGACAATATCCATTTATTGCTCAAATGATGGTTTCAAGGGAGGACAGTGGAATAAAATAAACTTTTGTTTTTCCTCCCCATGATACACAGAAGGGTTATCAAACCACTCAAGTTTAAAAATCATCCTGGGGTCCAGCATCACTTTTTACTTTCATTTCAATGAAAAGCTAAACGTAACACTAATTATAAATAAATTTTATTTTACTTTTTAAAATCTGTTCAGCTGTTTCATTGTCACCTTTAACATGCTACGACAGGGCTAAATTCATGAATCCCAGAGGGGGGAGAAAAAAAAAAAAAAGTTCCCCAAACCTTGGATTTCTAAGTAAGTACCATGAACCACAATGAAGAACTAATAGGAAAGATTCAGAACCCACTAAACAAGAGGTAAACGAGATCACCAGATAAATAAAAAAAGGCTTAAAACAGACTCACCATATTTACAATTCCCATTAAATTACACATAAATAAATATATACAGAGTCGTGAACACTGATTCCCTTATAGAACTGAATCGTGTTGCCAGAGTTCAAGTTGGTCGCTTTACCTTGAGGAGGGAAAACTTCTACAACTGAAGACATGACATGGAACTTCGTGTATTTGTGTTCAAGTTTATTCACAATACTGATAAAAATGTCATTATCCTTTTTGCCTTTTATTATTATTATTCTTTTAGTATGGCTACAATCTGGAGTGTGTAAGGGAAGGTGGTGATTCAGTCCCATGAAGCTCATATAATTTTTTTTTAATTTTTATGTTATTTTTTCTAGAAAAAAAGTTTTTATTTATTTATTTTTGTTGCTGTTGTTGATTAAAAAAAAAAAAAAGACTGTTCACAAACTCGACAGAACTTTTCTCGGCGGGCTTCACGGCCTGTTCATGTTCTCTCGGGCGCCACAAGAGGGCAGGGGCTGTCGGCGCTGACGGGGAGGTCGAGGCAGGGGCCGCGGCGGCGCCCCCGACGGCGGGGAGAGCAGTCCGGCACCTGCTCACTTCCTGTGCTTCTCCTCTTTGTCGCTGCTTTTGGCGCTGTTGTCCGTGTGGCTGTTGGGGTTGTTACTGAGGTACATTTTGTCCATGGCCTTGAGGGCCTCGGTGAGATAGTTCTGCAGGGCCGTGACCGCGGCGCACACGGCCGGGCTGCCGAAGCCGTGGGAGATGAGGTTGAAGTGAGTCAGGCAGCTCTGGATGCCCGGCTCCAGGATGGGGTTGGGCCGCGAGTTCCCCAGGGGAGACCGGTCCTGGGCCAGCAGGTCGGTGAACTCTTTGCAAATCTGTCTGCAGCACAGGAGAGCAGAGAGACAGAGAGAGGGAGGAGGTGAGGTTCTGCTTGGGGCGCCGGCAGCCAGGAGCAAACCTCTCCTCCCCCTGCAGTGCCCTCTGCCTGCCTGAGATGGACTGCGGGTCCAAGAGGGCATGGAGGCCAGGCCCCTCTCAGCGCCCACTCAGCCGTCTCGTCTTCCCCCAAGGCATGCTGTTCCTCTCTCTCTCTCTCTCTCTCTCTCACACACACACACACACACAGGCACCCCTTTCTCACTCGTGCCAAACTTCCACCCCCACCTTTCCTCACTGACACCAAGCCATCCCAGACTCAGGAAGACATCTCACAACTGGGAGAGACGCACAGAGAGCCAGAGCTACAGTCAGAAACACAGCATCTCCCCAGTTCCGTGCACGCTTCCCGCCCCGCCCCGTGAGGCTTCCTGTGCAAAATATCCTGGGCTCACTCTGCACCCCTTCCTCCAGGGAGCCCTCAGTCAAGTCCCCTCACATTCAGCTCCAACTCAAACCAGGCTGAATTCAGACAGAAAAGGGCAAAACTCTGGGATTATTCAAAAAGGCAAAAATCTTTACTTGGGGGGTGATTTTGCCTTTCAGAAATAATGGGCTTGAGGAACCCTGTTACTCAGCAGTAATTCTAGGTGGTTCGGGGAAGAAACAGGTGCTTCAATTTCCCACCCCTCCTCTCCCCACCCCCACGGGCCTAAAAATTAAAAGAGAAAAAAATTATCTATTTAGAAGGCTCAGAAGCCCAAGGGAAGAGGAAAAGTTAGAATTCCTGAACAGATTTGGAAAAGTTAGAAAGGAGGCCTCCACACCCCCGGAAGCGCGGCCCTGAGTTAGGCTGTCTGGAGGCAGCAGCAGCTTGGCCTGGGGGAGGTGTTGGGGGGGGACTGCTTTCCTCCTCCAAGGCCAGATGATGTCCCAGGGCCAGAAACCCTGCCCCGCCCAAGGCCTCTGCTTCTGCCCTCTGCGACATGGACTTTTGATAATTAAGGGCTTCCAAACAAGCCTTTTAATTTCCAGAAAACATATCAAAACAGTCATTTTCTTTTCACACACCACCTGGAGAAGCCCATTCAGCCCCGGCACCGGTGGGAATATAACTTGGGCCATTCGGAAACCTCCGACGTGTTGCCTGTAGGCTCAAACTTGTGGGGTAGAGGCGTGTGTGTGTGTGTGTGTGTGCGTGTGTGTGTGGCATTTTTGAACAGGGAGCGAAAAGGAAGGTGAGAAATGGAATAAGGGAGTAGGGTTGAAACTAGGACGGCTCCCGCCTCGCCCATTTTGCAGGCCGATGCTTAATCTTTGTCCTTGGAGAACATGTTGACAGGAGACAACAGCTGATGGAGGTGAACCTGTCACCCATGTGAGGATTTCATTCTGGTCTTTGTGAAACAGCACAGCCACAAACCTGCACTCAGCTTCCCATCAAACCCCAACCCTACCCCGCTTCTGGGCAGGCAACAGAGCAATAGTGGAACAGAAGACAGAGGAAAGATGGGAGGGCACAAACACTGCCACTCCAGGCTCCCCTACAACAGGGATCCTGGTCTTAAAACTGCTGCAGCTTCAATACTGACCACACAAAGCTGATTAGCATAAAAGGAGGAAAGGGAGAGCGAAGCTGACATGGAGACACAGACCGCCGAGGGAAATGCCTTACTTTGTAGCCAGGAGCATGTTTTTTCTTGTCACTTGCTCATTGGGATCGGAATGTTGTCGGTTGAGAAATTCAGCTACTGCTTTGGCAGGAAATTCAGTTTCGCACACATACCCAAAGTCCCTGGCTAGGTGGACGGCTTCTCCTGGTAGGAGGGGAGAGACGGGAGGTGAGGGCCAGAGGAGGAAGAGTCAGGATCAAAACTCCCTCCCCGCTCCCTGATTTCCTTAACCCAGAGGCCGAAGCAAACACAAACAACTTCTCTCATTTCAGGGATTCTGTGCCCTCCTCTGAAGGCCTGGTGGATGCTTTTATCAGGAGAAAACAGCCTCTGGTCCCTACAAGGCCAAGATTTGAAAATGTAAATCCCATTCACCAGCTGAATGGCACTTTCCCCACTTCTCTTCTAAAACATTTCTTGTAGTCCAACCTCACACCTATCAACACGTTCATAAATGATATTCATAATTACTCCTTGAGCTTTTCTGCAAGGGAACCACTGAGGGTTTACATTTTAACTTGATCACGTATAATTATCTGTTCATCCAACCCGATTAACCAAAAGGATTTGAGGGTCACTCCACTGAGTCTGTCTGTGTTGTTGATTTTCGAATCTTTGGTTTTAATTTCCTGAACCAGTTGGTTTTTACTGCAGGGCTTCCTGCCATTAGCTCCAGCTCCGGAAGAACGCATGCGCCAATTAGAGCATCAAAGCTCTCTCCGCAGAGCTTGTTTCCATAAAATGGAGCGGATCACAAACAATAACAGTTCTCCAGAAACCGCCTCCCTGCCACAGCATCAGCCCCCAAGCCCTGCCAGGTCTCACGCTACACCCGAGGCCACCACTACCATTTTCTTGGTATACAACTCTCCGGGGGTACGAACAGTGGCTCCTCTACGGACTGTTATTATTTTTAATATAATGCTACTGTAGTTGACTTTCTGGCACTGAACAATTGCTGATGTTTCAAGCAGTCAGATTATTATCATATTTTCCACGACTACCAAACATCATTTTGAAGAAATTTACAAAGAACCTGTACTCAGCTGCAATGTATCTTCTCAAATCCCAAGTGTAAATAAGAGAAAAAGTACTTCTTTAAATATAACTGCTACTTTTAAATCTGCTTGAAATGTAAGTGCCCTTTGTTTCTTCTTTATTAGCAGGAGACATTTACAATAGGACACAAAGACAAAAAATGTGAGAGCTATTCTCCTTCCAACACAGCCAAACATCCGCCAGTGAAATATCTGAAAATATAACAGGCAGCAGGAATGTGAGTGGATTTTGGAGACAATTCATACTGTAGAGCAAGAAGCGAGGACAGGGTGGGCTTTTTGTTTTGGGGAGCTGGGAAGGGGGTGTGTGTGTGTGTGTGTGTGTCTTAAAAACTGCCATGAGGAACTTTGGGCAATGCTTACACTCTTTCATTCTTTTTTTTTCCTTATCCAAACAATCCGAGTCTGAAATTATTCACTTTTCTTCCTCTCCCCAAGAGAAGCACAGTTAAACAAGAGATAAGGGAGAATATGTTTGGAAAACAAAAACCTAAAAGGCATATAACCCTGAGCTTTCAGGACGGTCTTAAATCAGGATGCAGGTCAAAGATTCCCAAATTAATTCAGGAAGTAATGGTCACGCATTTCTCAAACGCAGATGTCAGAATAACTTAAGTGATTTACTGCTGAGCTCTTGAAAGGAGACAGGAACTTGGAAAATGTGCAATTCTTAAATTTGCACATTGTTTAGGTCAGAATCAGGCGAGGGAGGTGTAATTTTGAGGGAGAAGGCAAGCAGGAAGGAGAACAGCAGTATTTGCAAATAGTGGTTTGGCATGCTAGAATTCCCTTCACTTCCGGCTATGTGCTCTGGAAAAATGAAGCTGCCCAGTTCACACAAAATACAACCAAACATCTGGCCACTAAAAGTCATCCATTTCCCCAAAAAGCAGTTCCCTTCCAGTTAGCGAGTGGATTCGCCTGCTTACCCTCCACTAGTGATGTGAGCAGGGTCACGTTGGCTGCTTTACGTCTCCCTGCCGGCAGATTTAATCCTATTTTGTCCAGTTTTTCTCTTAAAGATCTTCCTCCATTTTTAGACTTCGCCCTGTTACACAAATACATGCAAAGAAGGGATTCAGAAGACATCGAGTTGCTCCGCATCGCTCTGCAGTTCTCTTGAAAGCGTCCTAGAATGCACCGTGGGAAACAGAAGCTTAGCCCCAAAACATTTAAGGGATGGGGACCAAGGAAGGAAGGCTGCACAGAAAGATCAGGAGAAAGCAACGCCAATGCTTCTTACACTGGAAAGCATCCCCTGTGTTCACTTATTACTGCAACTACTGTGGCAGGTTGGGAAGTTCTGATTTCCCAACTCTGTAAAGAAGAGCCACAAACAACCCACCGCGGCCGATCTCCAGGGCTTGAGGTATTCTGAGTTTAGCTGATTACTGTGTAGTCTTCCTGTTGTTACAATCACACAAATCCCAATGGAGTCTTTAACTGGTTTTTGTGAGATCTGCTGTTAGGTTGTTCAGAGTAACCAAAGTTATCATCACTCTCACGTTTCTTGCTCTGGCTCCAGCCCCAGTGGGAAATGCACTTCACCAACTGTTTACAGGCCATGTCACCAGCCTCACTGGTGATATCAGTCTTCAAAAACTTGCCGATTTCAGACAATGGAGACAGTTCTAAATAGATGTCTAAATAGACTCCCATCATCAGAAAGTGGTTAAGATAAATTGTTTAAATAAAACAGCAAATTAATTAATTTCAGATTTTATTCCCTACTCAAGTGCTCTTTAATTGTGTGGATTAGATTATACTCCCCCAGGTAAACAGTCTCCAGTATAGGGGGTGGGGGGAAGGGAGGGGACAGCAGAGGGCAGAGCGAAGATCCGAGTCAGTGAAACCTTAACAAACGCAAAGCAAAATGACTGGGAAGGCGGGATGCTAAAACCTTCCAGGCTTCGGATGGGACATTCCCACCATCGTGGAACTGTGGGGCCCTACATCCTAGATCAAAACCATGAAGTTCTTGGACGGACCCCAGGACAAAGAGGAGACGTGTGCTATACCACGACCCACAAGTCGCCATTTGGGTGCAGCCCTGGGAGTGCAAGCCCACAGCGGGGAGAACCCTGCCCTGAGGGTAGGCGCTTGGCCTCCACGACCCCAGGGAAGAAAATCTTAGGCCAGGAGAGGGAGGACTCCCGCCCTGCAGGGGTGAGGAGAGGCTCCGGCCCTGGCCTGGACCCAGGCAAGCAAGGTGGGAAAACGTGCCTCGCGCGCTTCCTGGCACACTGCAGGGGCCCGGGGCAGTGCGACCACCAGATGCCAGCGCCTCTGGCCCGAGGCTGGGGTGCAAGGGGCTGTCTTTGTCGGGAACCACTACTCTCCTCCTCTACTCAAAGCCATTCTATTAAAACCCTGCTCGGGGGACAGCTGTTAGAGGCTCTACAAGGGGTCAGGCAAAGCGAGGAGCCCGAGAGGAAGTTTCGCTGGGCATGCAAGGTCTGTGCAGAGCGCAAAAAGGCGGCTGCACGGCGCCCCGCGGCTGCGGCGGCCGGGACTGAGCCCGCGGCGAGCGAGCTGCGCGTGCGCGCGGAGGCGGGGCACCGGCGAGTCCGGCGAGCGCGCGGCGGCGTTCGGGGCGCGCGCGCGCGGAAAGGCGGCGGAGAGCGCAGGCGCGCGCCGCCTCGCCCCGCCCCTAGGTCCCACCCCCTCGCTCCGGCGCCCTTCTCCCCGCCCCTTTCCTCCCCTAGAAGGGAGGGTCGCCGCGCGCGAGCCCTGTCGGCGTCGCCGCCGCGCCGGCGCAGGCGCAGTGCGTCCCCCGGCCGCGGGCGCGGCGGGCCTCACCTCCGGAGCACTCCGCCCAGCAGCGATGCGTTGAGACACTCGGGCGGTGAGAGGCGCCGCTGCACTTCCGCCACTGTGACCTTGTACTTCGAGGTGGAGCTGAGGAGCGAGAGGCGACCCGGAACTGAACAGAAGACTTCGTTGGGGTTCACCACCCCGCCGAAGAGGTTGTCCTTGTTGATAGGGATGGCGGAGACGGCGTTGCTGTTGGATTTGGACAGGGACACGGGGCCTGCGGAGACAGAGGGGCTGCGTGTGGGCGTCGAGGATACCCCCAAATCCTGCTGGGCCGGCGCCGCACCCCGCTTTTTTCAGCGCTGAGACTCGAACCCTTTCCCCCACCTCTCCCAGCATCGCTCGACCCTGCGCGTGGGGTCTCGCCCCTGCCCCCGGGGCCGCCCCTGGCCCCTGCCCGTGCCCCCGGGGCCGCCGCCGACCGTGCCGGGCACAGCTGGGCGGTGAAACAGTGACCCCGTGGGCTCCGGGACCCCGAGGCGAGGGGCCGGGGCGGGGGCTGGGGTTGCAGACCGAGAGCGAGTCAAGTGCCCTTTCGGGTTTTTGCGGGGTGAGGGGCTTGGAGTCGGCCTCCAAGACCGATTATCGACACGGGCCGACAGACCGCTTAAACGGCTGGAGCAGCCAGTGAAGGGGCATCTCGGTTAGGGTACCAGGCCGCTGCTCTTAAAAAGAAGTAGCTGTTGGAGATGCGTTCCAGTCCCAGTAGGAGGAAGAGGGAAGAGGACCAGGCTTGGAGTACTAGCCGCGGGCGTCCCTTAGGGGCAGTAGTTAATTGCCCCTCTCGCCTGAAACACCTTCACTGAGGAGGAGGAAATACACAGTACACCAGCTCTTCAGTGTTGGACCCACCCTCTCCCCACATTGTTAGAAAAAAATCAAGAGCAGCACAAAGTCTAACTAATGTGTTACATGTTCTCAGCACCAGTACAGTTCAGACAGATTCCCAGCCATTTCTGCACGGTATGCGTTAGTAGTTAAGCATTCCACATTGGAGACATGAAGTATGCACAGAATTGCATCATAGGGCTCCTTGTGCGTTCTTTAATGGGGATATTCTGGCTGGATGGGGAGGTGGGGGTCTGTAGGTTTTGGATAGATCACTTGTGACATTAATAGCTCTGGGGAGGCTAATAGAGACAATAGGAGTTAAACGAACTCTTGAGAGATTACTAATAAAAGAGCCAATTATCATGTCGACTTGGAAAGAGCATCTCCCAAGATTTATCCCTTGCACATCTAATTTGACGTGACAAAGACTTCACAGATGCAAAAAATGAAACTTTAAACTAGCTAACAATATACTGATTGGGGTTAGAAATGAGAACAGTTTTATATAGCATCATCCTCTGGTGGTGCTTAGAATCCTGAAATGTAATATTGCCACCATAACCAAAAAAGAAAAAAAAAAAAAAAGCTGCTACCAACAGTCAACAGCATTTAATCCAGGAAACTTTATTTCTACTCACTAAACACAATATAAATTACAAATCCATCAAATCACTTGACGCTTCCAACAATTTCTGTTCTGAGCAAATAAACTAATAATCCTGCCATCTTCAAGATGCTAATTTTAATCAAAAACTAAATTTTTATTAACCTAATTCACAAAGTTTTAAAACTTAAACAGCTAACAAGAGACTGAAGAAAATGAAAGTTTTTTCCTTTGCTGAGTGCTTTTTATTATCTTACTGAATAGTAATGCTAAATCATTTGCACTATTGTAGCATCATACACCTCTTAACACTTTTGGCCTTAACTCCACACGATGGATTATCTAAATTATTAAAACATTCCAAAATCGAAATGCCACTTCTAAACCAGTTCAGCTATTGCACATTTCATCTGTTTGTCCAGATACCATTAAACTAAATTAAACGGTCAAATCATGATTCAGAACAAAGCTAGCCTGTTGCCATTACTAAGATACTGAAAGCCGATTATTTAAGCACTGCTGTTCTATGCCTATCTATTTGCTAATTCTGAGCCTTTAGGAAATCCTATTTGAAAAAATAAATACAGCTCTGCAAGTTCTTTTAAATAGCGCTCTGCCTGTAAGGACATGCTTGGAATGCAGAAGGAAATGGCTTACCTTTCTTAATTACAGTTTGATCTGGGATGTTAATACCCGGGTCTTCTACGTGCTGCAACAAAAGGATACACATGGATGTAAGTGTATAATCAAAACAAAAGGAAATGAATATTCCCTGCAAGATGGGGGGAGGGGAAGGTGTAGAATCGAAATTCCCTCTCCCGTATAATGACATTTATATATAAACATCTCATCTTGGCTTATTGGAATTTGGGGCTTTGCAACTCAAGAGGTTTCACTGCACACCCAGGGCCAATTTCTCCTCCCCATTCCCTCCCTTCCACCCCCCCCCCCAAACAATCTGCGTTGGAAGGAGATGGGGGTTGGGAATAAACTTTTTTTGGAAATTACATCAACTTTTGGAGCACCTAGTCTTTCTCACAGTTGGCTCAACCTTTAGAAATGCACCTGGCTTTAGTTTGGTGCCTAAGCGGCTTCGGACTTTACAGATTCCGGTATTTCAGGCAGCAAAAGCCAGAGAAACACAATAGAAATGACAGGGGCGGGAGTAAGAAGAGAGTAGTATAGACCATTTAGGGCGTATGATAAAGAGTAAGCACCTATGCACACCTTCACATGCATAAAACTAGAAATGATTTTTAAAGAACATACTACTGCCTAAATTGGAAATGACAACAATATGAAAATGATCAAGAAGAAACAAAAAAGCCCTTTTGAGGTTGCTTTCCTGTTGTCCAGCAGTAGGTTTGTCGCTGGCGTGGGATTTTCTTTCCCCCTCTCTCTCTCTTTTCTTACAGATGGATGGATATACGTGCGTGTGCTCAAGTCAAAACGTGATTAGAAAGTAAAATGAAATCATGTTTTCTAATGCAGAGAGCTGACAGGCAATATAATGTCTGGCTGTGTTTACAAATTAGCACCAGGGCTGCTGAGATAGAAGATTTCGCAATCGTTACCAAACACAGGCATTGCCATTTAAAAAACTATTACTTCCTTCTCTAGTCTTTGTCCAACAATAATACTGATTCGAACATTTTCCATTCTGTCTTGGATTTATGCTCCTGTTAATTGTGCCTGATCGCAATGATTCCGGGTGGATGGTACTAAGTTGCTTTATTACAGGTTTTATTATACTCAATGCTCTCATTTGTAACTTGCCTAAAGTGCTTCTGGATTTAAGTATAATTAAATTGAGAAATGTTCAGAAATGACTACTGCTGCAGTTCTTGTGTTTTAACTATATGGGGAAATATGATCCCTTTATGCATGTACCCTAAACCCATAAAGGAAATGCAGTGTGGCATAATACTTTTATTTGTATTATTTCTAGCTCTTGTCCATACAGGGAAGACTGTTAAGTTTAAAACCCCACTGAGATATTAATGATTAAATAATTTTCACCATTGATTTGATTTTCTTAAATATTCAGCAGCCTTTCTTATTAAAGGTTAACTGTTGCAGCAATGGGAAAATTGAAAACAACCCCCTTGCTGACCCAAATTCCTTTGAAAGAATTTTCTTCTTTAGAGGTGGGGGAGGGAGAAGGAAGAACAGCAACTGGGTTTCCTTGTTTTTATTTGATCTTTTGGTTTATTTCTTCTACTGACCAATTTCACCACAAAGGGTGACTATACAGGTGCTAAGAATTCACACCAGCCACTGAAATTTTTTGCAAAGTAGAGCAATTCTAATCCACAGCAGTTCCAAAAGCTTGCAACATTATTTTGCAATCCAAATATTTGCAGAGAGCAAGTGAGGAAAAGGATTCAAAGAGATTCTTTGGGAAGGGAACTAAAATGATCATGATTTCCAGTTCTATTTTTAAAGTGCTCTTTTATAAGGTATTACTCCTCTCATTTGACTCCTAAAATGCACTGCTAAGTACCAGTTTTTAAAAGCATGTAAGAATGAAAACACACACACACACACACACACACACACACACAATGCCTGTGGCTTACTAATCCCTATGCTGAATCAGGTACCTACTTTCCAGTTTTCCATGCAAGGTCGCTAACTACAACCAACAAATTTCAGTGATTAACTGGATCAAATGAATGATGTAATAAATTTCCTATTTTCCTCTGGAACTTAAATAATGTCTTAAATCCACCAAGCAAGCAGGTAAGTTCATCTGACCATTTTCCTTACATCTAATGCAGTAATCATTAAACTGTCAACGGACATACTGCTGCAATATTTGATGCAGTAATTTGAAATAGCATTTTAGCAAAAATCACATCCAGATACATTTCCTCTCCAAAGCAGCTTTACCAGAAGCCTTTACAGCTTTAATAAAATTATTGGCTTGCTCTAATTCCATTTCAGTAAGGTTGGGAGGAAACCATAAATATATAGAATCGAAGCAGAGATGCTGGTTTAAACTTAATTTCAGAAAGTATTTTCAAATTATCAATAGCCTGGCTTGCACACACTGAACAGTAAAAGTGCTGATGCCATGCTTATGTAGGAATCATTTTAAACTGCATTTATTGATAACTGAATTACAAGTCAAATAAAATAGTGTATTACTCAATAGCCTCAAAACATTTAATTTCATGTTTCCTATGGGGTGTGGCAGGTTCTGATAGGCGTTGGGAACCCAGCTAATGATTTACGAGGTCACCACTTAGCACCCCTAGGAGGAGGAGAAGGTTGCAATTTAATGTCCCCCTCAGCTTGGATCTGCTACTGTTCTGTAGTCAGGACAGGGTGTGGGTATAACTTTAGGGCTGCACTTGTGCTTGGAAAATCCGGATAGAATGCTCTTAGAACGTTTCCACGGTTTCCTTCACCAAGTGAAGCTCTTTGGGTTAAATAAAACATCTTGCCCAGGACAGGGGGAAACCCCCAGGCCCGACCCAGCGGTGAGAATTAAGCCCTGTCCCCATCGAACACAGTTTACTTCCCATGGTGACATTCGCCTGATTTATCCCTGTGCTGGTGGAAAAGGCAGTGTGGGCATTGTTCGAGGGAGCTCCAGGAACCATTGTTCTGCGGGCAGAAATCTCAACTACTTATGATTATTAATCATTATTGTTTCATTCGACCCCCTACGTGTAGGTCCTCAAAGCGCACCCCCCCCACACACACACGCATACCCCCAAGATCCTCCAAAATAAAATAAAGTGTTTTATTATAAGGGAAACATCACCGAACCCACCAGCCCGCGGGGTCCCGGGGTCTCCTCCGGGCACTGGCCAGCTCAGGCGCCGCGTGTCCTGGCGCGGGGCCTCTTACCGGGACGTCCTCGATGGCGTGAGGTAAGGAGTGGATCGGGAGGTCTCCGAGTCCTGAGCCGAGCCCGTGTGGGCCGTGCAGGAGGTCCTCGTGCCGCCGGTAGTCCCTGCGAGGATCCAGGCCCGACAGCTGGTGCGGCAGCCCCCGGTGCGTGTGCAGAAGCCCAGACTCCTGGCTCTGCCTCTGGCCGGGCCAGCCCGGGTGCTGCGGCTGCGGCTGGGCGTGCAGGGGGTTCAGGCTGTAGGGGTCGTTGACGTGGGAGTAAGGATCTTGGGACTGGGGGTAGATAGGCTGGTAGGGCGGGGGGAAGTAGGGGGGCTGGAAGTCGGCATTGGGGGTGTGGGACAGCGGCGGGGCGCTGGTGTAGGGAGATTGACCTACAGTGCCCAGCTGGGGCAACCGTGCCGTCCCGTTGCTGGTGCCGTCGTGACGGTCCTGGAAGAGAGCGGAGAACCAGAGGTGAGGTGTCGAGGCTGGGCTGGGCACCCCGCGTCCACTCGGCAGAGCCTGCCCGTTCCGGCTGCCCGGTCCGCAGAACGCCCGCGAAGGGAAGCAGGCCCGTGCCCCACCGCACACGGCCGAGGACTGCATCAATGCGGAGCGCCCCCCCACACCAGAGGCTCTCCGGGGCGTTTCTTTCCAAGGGTGTGTGTGTGTGTGTGCACAGGGGGGACAGACAGAAAAGGGGGCCTCCCGGGGTGCACCCCGTTCAATCGCAGAGCGAAACCTCCCTCGAGCAAAATCTTCAACATCCCTTCCCGCCAGGACGCGGCAGAAGCGGCTCGGAGTTTGAACCTGTCTGGCGTGGTTTACTCTCCTCCATGTATTTGGAGGAGGGGGAATTAAAAAAAAAAATCGTCAACCTTCAAAGACCATTACCATTTCACGACGGCTTAAACAGAAACATATTTCGCAGGGGGCTGTAACGAAAGCACGCGTTGGGATTACCAGCTTAGGGCGCGCTTTCTCGGCAAGATCGGGGGTCTTTCTGGCTTTTCCTCCTCCAAGGGGTCGATTTAGATGGGATACGGAGGGGGAACGGGGGGTGGGTGCTTCGAGTCAGAGGTTTCAAACAGAAAGATGCGGGCCGCGCTGGATTTCCAACAAGCAGGAGCACCCCGGGGCGGAGGCCCCCTCCCCACCCCCGCCCCTTCCACCCCAGCCCCGAAGGGCGAAAGAAACGCCTGATTTTAGGTTTCTCCACTGCAATTCGCTCGCAAAAACGGGCAGAGAGAGTTGATTGCGGGGCTCTGAGAACCCGCAAAGGTGCAGCCTCAGGCCCCGAGGGTAAGGGGGGCGCACCGGGCTGCAGCTGGTTTTCCCCCCCCCACATCCTGCAGACGGATTAAGCATCCAATGCTGAGAACACCTCGGGACGCGAGGACAGCAAGGCGAGCACGCCGCGAAGCACGCCTGGGCAGGCGGCGGCGGCGGCGGCGGCGGGGTAGGTCTGTGCGCGCGGAGAGGGCGAGCCGGGGCGCGGGTGGGCAGCAGTGCGCTGGGTTTCAGGGTGGAAAAGAGCTAGAGAAAGAAGGGAAGCAAGGGAAGGAAACGCGAACGGAAGGGGGTGTCCCATAGGCACCCCGGGCGTGCAGCCCGACCGGAATCGCCGAGGAAACGGAGACGGGGGTGGGGGACGAGTGGGACTCACCATAGCTGAAAAACTGTGAACTAACATCTGCGAAGAGTCTGGGGTAACGAGTCAGGGTGGAAAGAAAAAAAAAAAAAAAAAAGGCAAGCCCGGAGCGCCCGGCTGCCCCGCCGCCCGAGCGCGCCCCACACAAAAGGGGGCCGAGAGCCGCGCGCCACCCCGGACTCGAGTCACGGCGCCGACGCTCCCCGGAGCGCGGGAGCCTCGCTCGGATCCATCCGAACTGGAACCACCGATCCGCGCGGCGCCTTCAGCTGGTCGAACGCACGGTCTCTATCTCGCCGTGATCGGTTAGGATGCAAAGTTCTCTTTTTTAAAATAAAATAAAAATTAAAAAAAAAACCCAAAAGGGAAAAAGTGTGGGTGAGTGTGTGTGCGTGCGTGCGTGTTCCTTAATCCGTGTCTCCCCCTCTTTTCTTGGCGGCGGCTTCGCTTGAGCTTCTAATAACCGCGCCGGGCAGCGTTCCTTGAGTCTCCTAATAGCAGATATTCATGACTATTAATATTACACGAATACTTAATAAGGGAAGAATGCCTGGAAATCGAGCGTGAAGCGGAGAGGCAACTCGCGCCGGAGCCGGCTCTCAATGCAGTCCATTGACGGGAGCCTCAGTGTAGCAAATCGGAGGTGGGGAGAGGGAGCGCCGGAGACAAAAAGCGGGCGAGAGAGGGAGCGGGAGAGCGCGCGGGGGGCCGCGGCGCGGCGTCTGGCGAATCACAGGGAAGGGGCAACA
The DNA here is from genome assembly GCF_964237555.1 of Oryctolagus cuniculus. Taxonomy (NCBI): domain Eukaryota; kingdom Metazoa; phylum Chordata; class Mammalia; order Lagomorpha; family Leporidae; genus Oryctolagus; species Oryctolagus cuniculus. The sequence goes on along the minus strand of NC_091436.1, from coordinate 160,183,289 downwards.
TTTTAAAAGGTTGCGGGGCATGCAAAAGTGAAAGAGAAAGAGGGAGAGCGCGCCGAGAGCGAGAATGGGTCTGCGTGCGTGTGTGAGAAAGAAAGTGTGGGCGAGGGAGAGGAGCGCGGAGTGGGGCGAGGGGAGGGCGCGAGGGAGGAAGAGCCTGCGAGGAGGAGGAAGGGAGGGAGAGGGGGAGGGCGGGAGGCAGAGAGGGAGGAGGAGGGGGCCGAGCCGAGCCGAGCGCACGGGGGGGGGGGGGGCGGGCGAGGGGGAGGGGGAGGAAGCGAGCGAGGACAATCGGACCTAAAAGGCAGGGGCAGACCTCGGGGTGCAGCGCGGCGCGGGCTGGAGCGGCCATCGGGCTCTCGGCGCGCCGGGTGCTGCCCGACCCTCTCCGCCCGCGGACTCCTCTGCTCCGCAGCCGGGCCTGGGACTCGGAAGTCGGCTGCCCGCTGCCGCGCTGCTCCTCCATAGCCCGGCGCTCCGCCCGGGACCGGCCCGCGTGTCAGCTCCACTGGCCCCTCTCTTGGGTCCCTCCTCTTGAGCTTCCCTCGGACACGGTGGCCGTGCGCTCCGGCGGCCTCCGAGACCGCTCCAGGGCCGGGGGTCCGGGGCGCGCACGGACGCGAGGCGGCCCAGCCCGGGCGCCGCTGGCATGGGCTCCCGGCTCCCGGCACAAACCCGTCCGACTGGCTGGGCCACTCCCGCCCGCCGCCCCCCACCCCCACCCCCGGATGACAAGGCTAGCTCTGCCGGCGCGCCGCCGCTGCCAGTCTGCCCGCCGGGCTGTCGGAACAAGCGGCACCTCGCCTCCTGCGTGTCCCTGCAGAGCCGGGCAGAACCCGGCCGCCTCCAGCCGGCTGCGAAACCCCGCTCCAGCGCCCGCCCGCTGCAGCCAAAGTTGTGGGAACAGCCCGGACTGCAGCCGCTCCCTCTCGTCTCTCTCTCTCCCTTTCTTTTGGTCTCACTCTCACGTTCACACGCGCCGGCACAGGGTCCTGCCAGGGGAGCGCCTGTCCCTTCGGTGCCTGGAACCGAGCTGAGGTTCGCCCCGCGCCCGCTCAGGGCGCCGGCACCTGGAGCTGCTTTCAGCCTCCGCGACAGGGCCCAGACCCGGACTAAGTGACCGGTCCTAGGAGACCGAGGGACTCCGCTCCGTTCCAACCTGCCCGCAAAGCCTCCCATCCCCACCCCAGTCCCGAAAACAAAGCGACCGGTCTGCGTGGGGTCCCTGCGCCCCTCCCCGCGCGCGCAGAGAAACGCATGTCCCCGTGGGATGACACCCGGCGCCCCATCCACCAGGGGGAGGAGAGGCAAGAGGAGGAGCAGGGTATGGAAGCAGAAAGGTTTAAAACAGTCTTCAGGAAGAAAAGAAGGAGGGAGCGGGTGACACATCGCTCGCGCAAACCCAGTTTCTGATTTCGAGGGAAGACAAGACCCCTGCCGCTGCGCCCGCCCTCACACCCCTTTGCCCAGCTCCCAGTGACAAAAAGCGAATGAAAGGCAAATAGCAAAAGTCGCCACTGCCACCCATTTGCTTAGATTACTCTGGGCCTCTCCCCATCCTCGGACTCATTTCAGTGGGGGTTGCGAGGGGAGCTTGAGGCCGGCTCCCAGCGCCTCTGTGGGTGTGTGGGTATGGGTCGGCCGCTCGTGGGCCTTCCCGGCTGCCCCAAGAAGTCCAGCTCTGGGGATCCTGGGTTTTCAACTGGGCTCCAAAGCGACGCGCTCTCTCGGCCCGTAGGGCTCCCGGCACCAGAGGTGGTCGTGGCCCGCAGCTGCACCGAGATTCCCACGGTCGTGCAGCCGCGCGGCGGGTGGGTGCAGGGGCCGGTGCTGGGGTGGGCGGGGGGAGCCCCGCGGCCAGGCGGGCTGCACGCAGCGCCTTCTCCCCCATCCTACCCCGCCCCCGGGGTGTGCGCACCCCGTAGCTCGGAGGGAGACGCTCCTTAGAACTTCTTGGAACACAGAGCCCCGCAGCCGGGATGGGTGCTCCCAAGTTGAACCCGCTTACAGGGAGGTGCGACCCAGCTCAGAGCGAAACGTGCGGGGGGCTGTCTCCAAACCCAAGAAGAGAACCTCTTTAGGAAGGGGGAGGGGTGGAAGCAAGGACAGAGAAGAAATTTTTAAAAAAAAAGAAATCTTAAAGATCAAAGAGCAACCTGGAGGGAAACGGGGTTTTTCTCTGCTTTCTCTTCTCTTGGGCCCTTGGAAGAGACAGGAGCGTGCCTAAGTGCCTGCAATTGTTTCCAAAAACAAGAAACAAAACCATGCTCTTTTCTTCGCCCACTCTGTGGCACAGCCAAAGCTGATCAAAAAAAAAAAAAAAAAAAGAGAGAGAGAGAGAGAGAGAGAGAGAGAGAGAAAGTGGGACACGGGCTTCGAAGGAGGGAAACGAAAGATGCTTCCTCTCCGTCTGCTCCGCCGCGTTCTTCGCGCGAATCCGAGGGGCGGGCGCTGCGCTGGGGAAAGTTTGTCCCACCCGCATTTCGCAGCTGGCTGCCCCGGGAACAGGGTCGAGCTCTGAGCCTGCGGTCGCAGGAATGACTGAGCCGGCGCCGCGCTTACCTCGCAGTCTTCGTACTTGATATTATCCGTCAGTTTCCAAAGCATTTTCATGGATCGGCGTGAATGGATCTGCCCCTCTCCGCCCGGCAGCCAAGTGGAGCTACTCTCTGGGTAAGCGCAAAGTGCCGGCTGCGGGCGGTGAGCGAAGGAGGAGGAGGAGGAGGAGGAGGGCAAGGAGGAGGAGGAGGAGGGTAAGGAGGAGGAGGAGGGCGAGGAGGAAAAGGGCGAGGAGGAGGAGAGACGGGAAAGAGCTCCCGTGTGCGCTCGGAGATCTCCCTCTAATGGTAGAAACTTTTCCCTTTTCCAGCGCTTTACCAACAGCCTAATCGCCTCATTAGCATATCAACAATAGTCCAATTGCTCGCCAGTACCACAGTCCGCCGCCGGCTGCTCCGATCCAGGTATAAAGGCCTCTCCCGGCCGGGAACTCGCTCCCAGGGCGCACACCTGCCTGCCAGCCGACACCTTCCACCAAGCCTCACCTCTGTCCCCTTGCGCCAGCGCCCCCCAACCCCGTTCCTACCCAATTTCGTCCCACTCCCTTCGTCCTGTCTTCGCTTCCTAGTGGACTGAGATGTCCTCTGCAAAACCCAGCAGAGAGTACTCTAGGTCCCAGCAGCGGCGCCCCCCCCTCCCCCGCCACCACGCTCCGAGCTGCCCTTTCGGCCCCGTCCAATTTCATTAGAAATCATTATCCCTTTCGCAATTAAACATAACCACCAAGACTGGAGAAGGCACTCCAGGATTTTTTTTTCCCCGACGAGAGATCGCCTCCGCTCCGGCAGTTACCTCCGCGGGGCCGCAGCCTCGGGAGTTTTATTGGCTTAGCGCTGCCCGTCCCGGGTCCCCTCCCACCCCCCCAGGTTGGAGATTCTGCCAGACAACTCTAGTCGCTCGGCTGGGGTTCGCGATCCCTTAATTGCCGCGTATAAAATAAAAGTTGTATCCTGAAGAGGTTACTTGAGAGCTCCAAGGGTTAAATGATCCCCCCCCCCCCCCCCCGTTTGCAGGAAACTAGAAGCAACTGACAGTTCAGCTTGGTGTCTGGGCTAAGGTTTCCTGGGTACGACGTGGGCTAGAAGACCGAGCTGTGGAGAGGCACAGTGCTTCTGGAGTGGAGCCCAATTACAGGCTCGCGTGCGCCTGCAAGTCTACATACCGCGTCATGCACGCATCAAAATAAATCATTGGGAACCATCTCTTCTCTGTGTTAATCTGCCCCAGTTTTCCCAAGATTCCCCTTTTTAATTAAAGAAGGGAGAGTTCCTTTATGATTTGATGTTACTAACGCGGCGCGCTGGCGGAGCGGTGCCCGGCTGAGGCGGAACCCGGAGGCCCCAGCCACCCCTTGTCCAAGTTGGCCAGTGTGAGCTCCCTCCCGGGCTCCACACAGGGGCCTGCTGGCTTCTCTGGCCTCCTGTTGTTTTCTCTTTCTGTTTTAGCGACTTTTTAAAGGAAGAAAAGGAAAAACCTAATGTGATACTCCAAAATGCATAGTAGTTCAGTACCCTAGCTGAACTTTTCCATTTGGCTTTCACAAAAGGTTTCCGTTTGTGTTTCTCCTGGTGAAAGGCACCGTCTCTCCTCTCCCAAAAGCAATGGCTCACTTCTTAGAGTTGCTCTCCCAAGGATCTCCTCCATCTGGGCCTGTCTCGCAAATTCTCCAGGTTCCCCCACTGCATCCCCTGTAAGGGCAGTGGAAGCTTAGCAAATTCCAATGGGCTCTCTAACAGGTGGAAGGGAGGCAAAAAGAGGAAGCCCCCACGCACACACCTCACACACCCTAGTTAAAGCTGCAGAAATTACCCTCCCCCTAGACCTCGGCAAAGTCCCCAAGCCAAGCAGAGAAAGACAGAGGTCTCCTTCCTCCCCCCCCCCCCCAAAAAAAAAGAAAACTAGGGCAAAAGCTAGCGCTGGCACAGGGATTCTGAGCCTGAGGTCCCCTTGGAGATCCTGGGCACCGGTTGGCTTCTCCTTCCTTCCCACCCCAGAACACAGAGCACAGCCTCTTGGCTACCTCTGGCTGGAGAGTCCTGGCATCGTACCCTGCCCCCCAAAAATGCTCAACTTCCAGGACTAGGCCCCGCAGGCCTGCCCCGGGGCCTGCTACCTAGCGCAGTGGCTTAAAGTCAGGAGCAGAACGGTAGGGAACGCCGCCACCTTCCCCGCAGCGGCCCAGCCGCACAGGGCGACCTGTAGGCCACCTCCTAGGCCCGAGAGCTTGGATTTTTACGCCTGCAGACTCGCCACGGTGCGCTTAAGCGAACTCTGCAAGTTTCGCTTTCTTGCCTTTTGGGATGTGGGCTGGGAGCGCGTTTGCGGCCCTTCACCCCCTCCAGCTCCACCTCCAAGCTGCCCTCCCCTCACCGCCCCACGCCAGCAAGATCTCCGGCTCCGCACCCGCCGGGGCTGCTAAACTGCTGTCGTGTTCCCGCCGAGGGCGCCATTGAGGTGCGGATTGGGGCCTGCAGGCTCCGTGCCGCCGCCCGCAGTGTGGGCGCTGATGAAAGGGCCGGGTGAGCTCCCGGGTCGCCCCTGGAGCCCGCCGAGCTGCGTGTGTGTGAGCGTCCTGACCACAAGTGACTTCATTGCATGTCAATGCTGCAGACGCGCCGGGACCCCAGGACAGCAGCGCCAGGCCTGGGATGGGGCTGGGGGGGGGTGTCGGCCTGCGGTGGGGGCGTGGACAGGGCGCCGGGGTGTGAGGGGGCAGAGCCACCGAGGGAAACAAGAGACAGAAGGGCCAGGGCGATCTTGTGTTTTTCCTCCAGCGGTCGCCACGCGGGGAGACCCCGGAGCCCAGCGCGGAGCCTGGCGGATCCGGCCCCTCGGGGCCCCAAATCTGCTCACCCAAAATCCAGGCTTCCAGCCTCTTGCTTGACCCAGACTCCTGGCTGCAACCTCCGAACCCTAGTGGAATCCACTGAAGGCCCAGGCCCAGCCCCAGGCCGAACCCAAGCACCTGGGAAGACTACCCAAGGACTCCCTGGGGACTTCCCCGCCAGAGAAGTTAGGAAAGGCTGAGCCCACAGGGACCAGGAGGGAGGGGGGGTCCCCCAAAATGTGCATTTTGTATGGGGTTGCATCCTTAAATGGTAGAGTTAGTCTCACGGTGGCGAAGGAACTGCCAATATTTAGTGAGGTTTCCCTGGGGTGAGGGGGTACAAAAGAGTTCGCTCTTCATAAAAACAGGGAAAACATACAAAATGCAAACCGCCTTCCCTTCTCCAACTCCCAGGAAAGCCGCAAAGCCGGGACTTCTCTGAACTTCACTTTAATGGCCTAAGTCTGAAAGGACCCAAAGAGCTGGCCCCGGGAGGGGCAGGGCCTCCCCTTTCCTTTGGGAAACTCTGGGCCTTCCGTGAGGGCTGCCCCGCAGGCTGTGGGCGCACTGGGTCTCGCCCCAACCAGGCCTCATTTGTCTGGCGCTAAAGCGGGCCCTGTGGTTCCAATTCTGAAATCATCCGCAGGAGAGAGGCTGCTACCCCCGCCAACCCCCACTCCCACCCGACCCCCGTTTTCCTTAGGGAACATGTCTGGAAGTGGGAAGCTGAGCGAACGCCCTCGTGGCTGGGGTGGGTGCCCCAGGGCTCAAGAGAAGGAAGGTCCAGAGCCCCCTCAGCCTTGTGGTGTCCATGGCCTACCAGGGTCAACTTTGGCAGGTGTTGGTGTGGGCAAAACCAGGAGCCCTGGGCTCATCGCCCACCATTCACTCCCAAATTCGTAGCCCAAAAGGCGAAAACCCACTTGAGGAAGCAGTCAGAGTGAGTCGCTCAACTTTGGGCAAACTCGTTTAAGTATCTCCTAAAGCTCGCTGCCGCAACCCGGCCATCGGGACTCCTCTTCTCCACCCGCCCTGGGGTTCCCGATCCCGGGGACAATCCGAGAGACAAGACAGGTGCACCAGAACCCCACCCCAACGCAACAGCCCTAGGGTCCAGGGCGAGGCCGAAGGCTCAGCGCTCCGGGAACCTTCTCCAGGGCGCACGGCAATCCCAGCCCCGCGCCCTCCCCCCTCCTGAATTAGTCATCTAACCAAGTTTCTACTTGGGGTGGGGGTGGGACGGTAGGGAAACGGCTGCAGCACAAACCACAAGTGACCCCCCGGGGCCACCTGTGGAGCGTGCGCCGGACTTTCCCCGGCGCCGGGCCCTGCGGGCGGCGCGCTTTGCCCCCAGCGCCGCGGCCGCCGCCTGCTCTCGTTTTTCCAGTCTTCTCTCTCCCGGGAGCTCCGGGGCGCTGCCAGGCGTGCCTCACTCCCCTGCCCTGGGCCACGGCGCTTCCTCTCCGCCTTCCCCCTCCCGGCCCCCTCCCCCGCTCCACCCCCGCCCACCTCAGCCCCAGCCAGGGCAAACCCCCGTACCTGCCAGTCCCCCATTTTGGCAAGTATGGACATCGCGGCTCAGCGCTCCTGGCGACGGGTCCCCGCCGGGCATAGGCTGGAGGGCTCGGCTGGGCCCGCTCCCTGGAGTCGCTTAGGCAAATCCTCCTTTTTTACCTGCTCACCAACATCTCACCTGGTCATAAAGAGCTGGGTTGCTACCTGCCGACGCATGCGCGCTGGCCCAGGAATTCACTCCGCCAGCCCCAGTCCCAGCACCTCGCGGAGCTGACCTGGGAAGTGATGGATTTATAGCCGCGGCAATCTCGCCATCAGCTCCGGCTTTTCCTAACAGCCCCAACCCGCTTTCCCGGTCGATCCCTGGCCGGGGAACCGAAGCCCGCTGACTGCCGGGGTGTGCTCCCAGAGTGTGAATTTGTGTGTTTTCGCACTGGAGAAGTGGGCATGTCTACGCGCTCAGCTCCCCGGGAGCTTCTCCCCTCGGAACTTTTGGGTCGGGGGAGTTTCCCTCCCCGCCGCCCCTCCCCAGCCTGGTTGGCGTGGGGGATGGGCAAGACCCGGAGAAGCGGCCGGACCGGAGAGGCCCGGCGCGCCCGGACGCACGCGGCGGGGCCAGGCTGCCGCCCCGGGCTCCGCTCCAGCCCACGAGGTCTAGGGAGCTGCCAGCCTTAGCGGACCCGAGCCTGCCACCCCCAGGACCGCTTCAGCGTGGGATCCCAGGGCAAAGGATTACTTAGTGGACGAAGGACGTTTCGCGATTCTGTTTCATTTCTAGCTTCTAGATTTAGTCTCCTCCCACCTCGGAGAGCCACCCAAAAAAAAAAAAAATCCTCCAAATACATATACACCCGGTGGCTCTCTCCCACCCTCCTTACTCTCCGCACATCTACATGAGGCCTCCTGTCCTCTCCCTCCTAATCCCCCGCCCCTCCCCCACCCCTTTATCTTTTTCATTAAGAACTTTTTAAAGGGAGAATGGGGGCGTTGGTGGCGCTGGAACGGGCAACTGAGGTTTGGGTTGGGATTTGCTTTCCCATGACAGATAAAAATCACTCAAGTGATTTCACCGCTGCTCCTAATTAGAGAGGAGTTTTAAAAGCAGCCACAGGATTTGGGGCTCCGGAGGAGCTCACCTCCGTCAGGAACCACACCTGGCCGGGAGGGAGGCGAGGGTGAGGAGATTGGCCTCGGGCGCTCGCCCAGCGACGGTGCCAGCCCCATTCTGGCGGCCGCGAGATCAGATTGTTCTGAGCTTGGGCCTGGTGCGCCCGGGAAGGGCCCAGTGACCGCTCCCGCCCCCTCCCCACTGCCTTCAAGGGGACTTCGAGACGAACAAAGAACCGGTTTCAAATCGTCTTCTCTGACACGCCAGGCAAATACGTGCGAAAGGTCGGGTCCGCGGTTGCAGCGTGGAGGAGATGCGTCCCCGGCTCCACAACCTCCCTTTCCCAACCCTGAACCTCAGCTCCCAACCCTGCGGGCTGCGCAGACGGTTCTGCCGCGTCTCGGCGTCCCCAGGCGGGGTGCGCAGGTGGCTCTCCGCGGGGTCGCCGGGAGCTTGGGCACGTCTCTAGTGGATTTGAAACTTTCTTGGATACGCTTTAGAGCCGTGTTCAACAAGTCCTAGTTTTGTTTGTGGGTGGGTTTTTTGTTTTGTTTTGTTTTGTTTGTTTTGGGTGTATTTTAACACGATGAAATGGCATTTTAGTCTCATAAGCGTCTACACCTCCCTCGACTTTTTTTGCAGACTGAGTGGTGCGAATGTAAGAGAGCGCCTGCAGCTCTCCTGGATTCCGGCCGGGGGCGCTGTGCTTTTTTGAATGCGAGCAGTGGTTGCAGCTCCAAATAGCCCCTTCCTCCTGCGCGGGGTGGGCCAGACTGAGCCCAGGAGGGGCGGGAGGGCGTGTGCCCAGGCAGGGGTCGGGCGCTGACAGCGGCCATCTCCTAGCGCCCAGCACTTTTCTGGAGGAGTAGGGGGACATGTGTGGAAAGCTGGAGGCGAAGTCGCGGGTAGGGCTCCGCGCAAAGCGAGGGGCCGCAATGGACAGGGTGAGCGGACAGACTCAGTGGGAAGAGAGACTTCCTGGGCCGTGGGTGTTGGGAAGAGGGCGCCGGCATCAGAGGCGCTGGGGAGCTGCTGGGCTGAGACCACGCGGGGTCCACACTCCACACTGTCATAGACACTGGCTGGCTGTGTGACCTCCGGCAAGTTACTGAGCTGCTCTGAACCCCAGCTCTCTGTTTGCAGAGTGCATAATGGCTGAGGATTCAGGTGGAGAATGTGAGCAAACCGTCCAGCACGACCTTGGGCCTCAAGTGTGCATGGACGAAAAGCTGCATAGCCCTGGGGGGGTGGGTGGTCTGCAAGGCCACTCATTCCGCCCCCCCCCCCAGGAAGGTTCAATTCAGGATGACGTCACCTGCCTTGCCCCTCTCTCAGACACCCACACCCACACACACACACACACACACAGCGACTCCCTCATGGGAACTTGTGTGTATTACCTGGCTCTGCTCCCTAGACACCTGCTTAACCCCTCAGAGCCTCTCCGGGGCTCAGCTGCTTCCAGAAAGCCACGGTGGGCGGAGAAGGGGTCTCCCAGGTTCACTGCACACCATCCTAGAAGGCTGGCAGTGCCCAGTGTCTGTGCAGACCCAAGGCCACTAGCTGCCCTTGGCACTGGCTTCAGCTCCCGGGGGGCCTTTCTGGAAGCAGATACCTGTGACTTCTCTGTGGGGGTAGGGGAGTGACAGCATCAGGGGTCCTCCTCCAGGTGCTACCATCACCATGAAGCTGGCTACAGTGTTTAACAGGACCTGGAATTCTCCCCCTGGGCATCATTCGGGGCTCGAGACCTGGGCTGCGGGAAGGGGTTACCTGGTGACAGACCATGGAGTTGCCAACTTCAGGCAATGGGAGCTCAGGCTGCCCGGGACCTGCGGTGTCAGGTGTGCCCTTCCTCTGCAGCTCTCCTCCCAGTGCCGGCAGCCCCTGGGGTGCGGCGTGACCATCTCCCTGTTAGTGCTGAGCTCTGCTTGAACCTCTCATTTTTGCCACACTTCGGGAGCATTCATTCACCAGCACTTGCTCCCGTCCAGCCGAGCCTCTTCAAAACACTTGGAAATCTGAACAATGGGTTAACTCCTGCGGTGGTCTCTGCTTTTCCCTCCGTGGAGCCCAGGATCACTGGGCAGGACAAGGGACCCCTTCTCTGAGCCCCATGCATCCCCCTCTTCTGTGGCCGGTTCTCTCTGCCCTTGAGCCAGGCAAGCCTCATTCAACTTCTTGGGCCCCTGGAAGTGGTAAAGTGGCTGTCAGCGTGGGACCAGAAGAGGAGAGGTTCATACTCCACAAAGGAGGTGCAGGGAATTGAGTGGCATCTTGCCACACCCGGACCTTGACTGGGAGCCTTGCCTGGGGGGCAGAGGGCGCCAAAGCCCTCTTGACTCTCCAATTGGATTAGGGCAAAGGAATAGGATTAAAGGTAACCACAGAACAAAAGCAGCCAAACCTCTTGGCGCAGGTGCCCAGGGAGAAATTGCAGAAGGGCCACCTGAGACCCTGTCGAGAGTCTGGAGTGTGCCACCATGGCGCTCCTGGGCAGCCACTTTCAACTGAGAGCAGTCGGTTTGCAAGGCCCAAGGTGAGCAACAAGACAGAGAACCGGGAGATGCCCTGGGGGCGGAGGAGAGCGTCACCGCTGGGTGCGCCCCCTCCACGCATGGCCTCTGGGTCCCTGGTGACAGGTGCAGCCGCTGTCTCGGCCGCCCGCTGTGCCAGGGCGGCTGCCGCGCACTGGTGCGGAACCACTATCGGAACGAGTTTGGCTTCTGTTTACAAAGCAATCCTGCCATCAAAAGAGGAACAAAATCACCACTTATCACACCCTGTCATAAAGTAATCTGCCCGGGAGGGAAACCCTAGCGGAGAACCGCGCTGAGTTGTGGGGGCGGGGACAGAGGGGACCGAGGAAAGGAGAACTCTCTCGACTCTGCTGCGGAGTGGGTCGCTAGGAGGGTCGGGAAAGACCGAGGGTACCGGGAACTCTGGAGTAGGGGCGTGACCCCGCCGGGGCAGGGCCTAAGCACGCCGAATTGCTCTCTTGTCTCTCTGGCATAGGCCCACCCGGAGCTTCCTCCTCCGATGTGATGTTTGCTCTCCTAGTGTCTCTGCAGATACCCCCGAGGTGATCAGCAACATTTTCTAAAAAGCGAATTCTTGGACACTGGAAAGTCTTTTCCCCAGTCTTTGACAGCACAGGCACAGAATTCCCGACCAGTTCTGCTTTATCCCTCCCCACCCCCACCCCCAACTTAAACTATGCACTTGCTCCTGCCGGGGCAGGCAGAGTTGCAGGAGGACCAGGCAGTGCCCACCAAACGGCCAGGAAACTGCAACAGTGGAGGAAGACTGCCTTGGTAGAACTCACTACTGATCTGGATCCAGCCCCAGCCCCCCTCTGCAGTCACCGCACTCCCAGTTCCTGCCCGGTCTGAACAGAGGTGAGAACTCCTCTAGGTGGAACAGGCAGAGTGGGAGGGGAGCGAATTCCTCCCAGGTGTCCCTTCTCTTGAGTTGTCCGTCACAGGGGAAAGGTCAAGACATGGAGCATCCCTTGCCCTCCAGGTGTTCCCTATGAAGCCATTACTTTGCTGGTCTTTGCATCAACACTTCATTGAGTATGACCAGTCCTGATCACCATTACAGCTCCCTCCCACCCAGCCACTGAGTATGACCAGTCCTGGACACCATTACAGCTCCCTCCCACCCAGCCACAAGCTGCCCATCCTGCCCTGTCCATTCTAGACAGCAGTGGGACTCATTCATGTAGCAGATCAAGCATGTGATGACTTGGGAATCAACTGTGTGTGGCGTGACACAGCCTGGATCTGGGACTTTCAGTCCCTGGAACTGTAGCCTGCAAAGACTGCAAGCATTAGCCCTGAGAGACGATCACAGAACACCGTGGCTCCTGGCGGGGATATCCTGAGCCAAGGAATAAGTTTACTGTCCACACTGCAGGCAGAATACTCAACTTCAGATTTGCTCATATGGAGGGCCTGGGGGAGGCTGCTTCATCTGTCATAATTCCTGCTCATCCACGCTGTGCTGGCTGCGCAAAGCCTCTGAGAGGTGAAGGATTGCGCTTCCCAGAGAACGGGGAGCTGGAGCGCAGCAGGCAGGCAGAAGCACCCAGAATGCAAGGGGAGAAGCTCCCTGCAGCTTCTGCCCCAAAGAAAGTTGCCTGGGGCAGCAGATGACCTGGGGCAGTGGCTTCCCACTTTGCTGTAGATTAGCATCATCTTGAGAGTTTTTAAAATCTTGATGCCTGGGATCAGGGTCCGCACGGTAAAGCCGCCGCCTGCCATGCTGGCATCCCAGATGGGCACCAGTTTGTGTCTCAGCTGCTCCACTTCTGATCTAGCTCCCTGCTAATGACATGGGAAAAAGCAGCCGAAGACAGCCCAAGTCCTTGGGTTCCTGCACCCACGCAGAGACCCGGAAGAGGCTCCTGGCTACTGGCTTCAGCCTGGCCCAGCCTTGCCTGTTTCAGCCATCTGGGGATTGAACCAGTGGATGAAAGATCTTTCTCTTTCAAAATGCATTAATCTTTTTTTTTTTTTTCCTTTTTAATCTTGACTCCCAAGCAGATCCCCAAACCAATTACATCAGAATTCCTGGCGGGGAGGACCCAAGCGTAAATATTTTAAAAGTGCTTAAGGTGGTGCTAACATGCAGTCAAAGTTGAGAATGGCTTAGGGTAGTGGTTCTCAAAGTGTGGTCCTGGGACCGGCAAGATCACCATCCCTGGGGGAACTTGCTACAAGTGCAGATTAACAGGTGACAGTCTGGCCCTGGTGGACACTTTGCGGACCAAACTCGGCAGTAAGTATTTTAACAAGCCCTAGTGGTCAGGCTGGTGCACTTGCAAATTTGGGGACCACTTAGAAAAAGGTATGTCTCTGTCTGAGGCAAAGTCCGGGGTGAGAGGCTGACTTTAAAACGTGCATCCACTCCTCATCCGCTGGCCTTGTGAACAGTTCGAGACCCCTACTTCACCTGACCCTGCATAAAAGCAGTGCGTGTCCAGTCCTAGGCACTGGGGGCCGGGGGTAGGAGTAAACCTCTCAAACAGACCGCTCACACTGGGACGAACCAACCTAAGAACCCATGTCCTTGTCAGCCGGAGCCTGCAAGCCAGCGTTTCCCGTCATCCCTCGGTGGGGTGGGCGGGTTTTCAAGCGACAAATGTTAGGGACCGCACCATAGGGTGGGGTGTCTCCTGGTCTACGAGAAAATCCAGACAAATCTCCGGGTTTACTCGGAACCAGCCGTGTAACTTTTGCTCCACCTCAGGGCCTTTTCTTCCTAGGTTTCCCCTCTTCCGCCTCCTCCCACCGCCACCCCCGAGTCTCGGCCTCGCGAGCTCTGCCCAGGTGCTTGGGACTTGTTCTCTGCACCTGGAACCCGAAAACCCAGCGCGTCCTGAAGTCGCCCAGCTCCTGCTAAATGAGGACTCACATTTCCACTGCCCACTCCACGCTATCTCCAAACTCGCTGCGCAGGCGGTCCCAGCGCCCTCGCCGATACTGTCCCTGCACAGGGCCAGGTGCCCTGTGTTTGCACAGAAAGGCCTTTGGGTCTGCGGGAGGCGCGGCTCGGATGCCTCTTCCTGGAGCTGGCGGCCAGCCGGGCACGCGGCAGCCTCAGCCTTCCGCGCCAACCTGAGGGCGAGCGCTCCGGCTCCACCCCGTCCACCCCGCTCTGCGGGCAGCTGGAGCGCGGGCGCCGCTGCCCCTCGGGCCACGTTATCTACAGGAGGGTGTGTGCCCGGGTGGCTCTGCCTCGCCTCGGGTGGGGCCCGGTCCCCATTCGGGGAAGCGGCTTTGCCTGGAAACCGCACTCTGGGCAAACAGGTGGGCGCTACTTACAGGCGGCGCGCAGGGGACGCGCGGGGACCCCAGGCGAGCAGCGGGCTCGGGCTCCCCGACGGCCGCCGCCGCCTCGCTGCGCCCACCCGGCCGGCTCCCGGGCGGCGGCCGCGTCCTGCGGAGGGCGCCCCCGCCAGACCGTCCCCGCTGCGCCCTGGCGCCAAACCCGGGCGGGCCTGGGGCGGAGCGGGGAGCCCATGGAGCTGGTTCCCATTCAGAACTGGGAGGCCGGCGGAGACAGGGAGTCTCCTGAAAGTCTGGGAAGGAAGCCTGCGAAGTTTGCGGCAGGCGAAGCCCGGGCTGTGGCCAGGGCCCGGTCCCGAGGCCCTGTGCGCGGACGCCTCCCGCCGCCGGCAGGGATCCGGCTGTGGATGCCCTCGGACAGGGCTCCGTGTACTTTCAGTTTGTCTTGGTTGATTAATGGCGGAATAGCCTGGCTCTGCCATTGTCGCTGAACAAGACGAGGTAAGGCTTTCTATTTAAAAGTGAGGGCACCTGCTTCGCCCTTTCTGCCTTCCCCAAGCAAGCACACCTCGCTCTGCGGCGACCCAGACTTGACATTTCATTGCCTCTTCTTGGGACCACGGACTGAAAAAGCACCAACGTGGGCTGCTTCGGGATCTGCCACACTCCCACCTTTTAATCTCTGCTCCTAACCTAACAGTCGAGCCTCATCACTTTCGCACGTGTTGCTGAAAGAAAAGACCTACGGTGCAAGGGCGCTGTGTGCCTGCGGAGCCTGTACAAGATTTTCTTTTTTTAAATCAAAGATCACAAAAATGACACACCAGCTATCTCTGGCTTTCCAATCACGGATTCGAAGCTCAAGGGCTATCTTGCTTCTAGAGTATGGAGGAGTTTTTTGTTTTAAGTCATATAACCCTCACCCCTCTATCCCTCCTCCCCCCCCCCCAAAAAAAAAAACCCACAGTATTTAACTTGTCTCAGGGGCCCCGGGGAGGCATTGTTCAAATGGCATTGTGTTTTTCTGTATTTATTTCAACATGGCAAGTTGTATTCAAAACCCAAGCTGACAATTTAACAAGGCCAGATCAAGTATATGAGGATTTTTTTAACTGACAGAGCACACATCACTTCATCTGTTTCCAAGCCCACACTGTGCTCTTTCTGCGTCTTACAATGTAAATTGTATAACATTTTCGAATTAGATAATTTCAGCCATGATGTTGTGAAAATAGGAATTACACAATTCTTCTTTGAAGTGTGGCACTCAGAAGAATGAAAAGGAAGTTTTCTCTCTGGAAGTGATTGAAAGCAAACACCAGGACCTGACAATTTATACACACGGTTCCCTTTATGACTTGGCTCTCTCCTTTGAGAATTACTATTTTAAATGCCAAAGTTATGGGACACTCGGTTAACTGGTCTTCAGCTTAAATGCTTCATTTCTAATTCTGAAAAACCTCCTATCTTTTGCCTCAGGGGCTTTTAAAGGCAAAATTGTCTAAGATTCTTGGTTGAGCAAAGACCCTGACAATAACGTGTGGCTGCTTTTAATTTTTGATGATCTTATAATGTTTAAAGGTGAAAACTACAGCTTGAATAACTCTCTACCTAACTACTTAAAAAGTGTTTAAATGCATATTTTCTCCTTTCATTTTTGGAGCACTTAAGCAACTATTATGTAAATTTCAGGTTAAGTAAAACCTGTGAAAAACATATCCAGTTTACATATTCTTATGGCATTCAAATATTTTTACAAAAAAAAAAAACTAGGATACTGACATGATTTTTAACATCATTTTTCTTTTACTAACAGAAAGAGAAGCTAACCAAGCACAACCTCTTAAAACAGTGGGATTTATTTGGCCTTGGCAAGTCCTTGTGTGTTCCAGTGCCAAATGCTAGATAAGAAAAATGTGATTTGTGATGTTTGCGATTAGACAGCAGCCTGGCTCAAATTTCCCAAAGACAGGGAATTCGGTGTGTTTTCCAAAGTTTTATCCTGAGGAAGAAATGATCAGAACTGAAGAACATCAGAGCCTCAGAGCTCTCATCATGATGGCGCTCTCTGTGCGGGTGCACCCTGAGCCCGGTCCAGGTGTACCCCCCAACCCGAAAGCCACGCAGGTTGAGGGGATCGGCCTTCTCTTCCCCACCTGGTCCTGGCGTGGTGTTGCAGCCCTGCTCAGGAGTAAAGATCTGATTCAAATACCTTCTTGGGTAGACACTGTTTGTACACCCAGGCGTGCAGCCTGCTTTCCAGGGGTGGAATCAGACACGACGCTGTGTGTTAACCACTGCCAGACGCACCTCCAGAGCCTCCATTCTGGATGAACTCAGAGATGCTTCTTCGGTGACCGCTTCCCACGGTGAGATCAACTTCCACTGAAAACGTAATGAAAGCCAGCAAACGGAAACTTCGAGCCCGAATATGCCTGTGTCTGTAGTGTGTCTTGAACAGTTTGGACATAGGCCTGATATTCTGTGATGCTGGCATTTCTGTGTGAGGATTGTACTTTCGGTATCTCTTTTTGTGATTTAGTATTTAGTCTTGTGATGTTATAGTTTCTTCTTTTAGTAAACTCGTGTTTACTTCTTAGAGTATTGTTCTGTCTTTTCAACTCAATGGGTGATGGATGATAGGAGGCAGCAGTAATCCCCTGGAAAATCACTACTTAACAGGGAATTATTAGGGAGTAATAATAAATATGACAATAAGGGTGAAAATATTCATGAGTGAGGAAAATAAAACCAGAAATATCTACCAAATAGACTTTATTTATCAATAATCACAACACTAAAATAGGTTGCTTTAAAAAAAAAAGATTTATTTATTTACTTGAGAGGTAGAGTTACAGACAGATAGGGAGAGACATAAAGAGAGGTCTTCCATCTGCTGTTTTACTCCCCAGATGGTGCAATGGCCAGAGCTAGGCCAATCTGAAGCCAGGAGCCAGGAGCTTCCTCTGGGTCTCCCATAGCGGTGCAGGGGCCCACGCAGTTAGGCCGTCTTTCACTGCTTCCCAAGGCCATAGCAGAGAGTTGGATGGGAAGTGGAGCAGCCAGGACTTGAACCTATGCCCAAACAGGATGCTGGTGCCACAAGTGGAGGCTTAGTCCACTATGCCACAGTATCGCCTCCCCCACCCCCAAAATAGGTTTGACGTGGGGCCAGTGTTGTGGCACACTGGATTAGTCAGCTGCCTGCAATGCCAGCATCTCATGTGAGCACCAGTTCAAGTCCTGGTTGCTTCACTTCCAATCCAGCTCCCTGCTAATGTTCCTGTCTTCTACCTCAAAGAAGACAGTAAAAGAGGCCTAAGTGCTAGAGCCCCTGCACGTACATGGGAGACCCAGTTGTAGTTACAGTCTCCTGGCTTTGGCCTGGCCCAGCCCTGGACGCTGTGGCCATTTGGGGAGTGGACTAGCAAATGGAAGATCTCTCTCTCTCCCCCTCCCCTTCAAATCAATCAATAAATCTTGGGAAAAAAGTAGGTTATGATAGCAGATAACTAAAGGAAATCTCCACCAATATGTCTGACTAATTTCGATCTCTGTGACACCAACTCTCATTAATTTCTATAAAGAAGGTATTGCCCCAAAGTGTTTAGGATTCTAAAGGAGACATATGTCCTACATGCAAGGAATGCTTTTCAGTCTTTTAGCAGATCCGCGTTTGGAAGCCAAGTTGAATCATGGACACCAGCCCTTTCTCTGAAATTCCCCACCTCATATTGCAACATTTGAGTCACAAGCAATCTCAAAAGTATCAAATAAACCAAAAACCAAACAAAACAAAGCAAAAAACTCAAAACACTAAATATCCCATTCCCCAAATCTATGTGCATATGCAGCTGGTCCAAGTTAAAACTGGATTTTTTTTTCCCTAAACATTTGCTGCCCCCACGTGTTCCTTTAGAAAACTGAGTGTCAAAGCATGATCTTGTTCACTTAGCACCTCCTGTGACGCATTGAGTACAATCAAAGAAACACCCTTGTCAGTCTAGAAAGACTAGGGATGTGGCAGGGGAAGGGCGAGAGTCTGGGCTTTTGCCATAGACTGCCCGGGTGGTCCCCCGTCAGACCATGACCTGTCTTTATTTCTTCAAACTTGAAACGGGTGGCAGGGTGGTCTAAGGCCCCATCTAGCTCTAACATTCAGCCATTCTCATGGAGGACAATACAAGAGAAGTAGGAAAATCCAGTTATTCCCTTTCTGGCTAAGTCATCAATTTGGAGGCGTGCCAAGACTCATGAATGAATTTCCTGTTTCGTCACTGGAATCCATTACCTCGGTCCTCTGCCATCTCGACAAACCTGCTTCTCAGTGTCTGGGTAGCACTGAGCCTCAAGAGAACAGAAGGAATTCATTTTCCTTAATGCCCAACAATTATGCAGTGCACTGCTTTTGACTTCAAAATTAAAATCATCTTCTGTGCCTATGGTATTTATCGGTAATACATACTTCTATAGCTCTGACTCATTCTGTTTTAACTTTTAATGTTTATTTTTAAATTTATTTTCATCTACTTGAAAGGCAGAGCAACATACAGAGAAAGCCTCATCCACCTGTTCCCTCCTCAAATGCCTGCAATGGTCAGGGTTGCGTCAGGCTGAAGTCAGGAGCCAGGAACTCCACCCATCTCCCTCGTGGGTGGCAGGGGCACAGCCACTTGAGCCACCATCTGTGGCCTCCCAGGATGTACTAGCAGAGAGTTCTATCAGAAGCGGTGGAACCAGGGCTCAGACTGGCACTCCGTTATGGGATGTGAGTGTTGCTTACCCAGCTGCGCCCCAACACCTGCCCCTAATTCTCCTATTAAACTTTATTTATTGGGACCAGTGCTGGTAAAACCTCCACCTGCAGTGCCAGCATTCTGTATGGGTGCTGGTTTGAGTCCCGGCTGCTCCACTTCTGATCCAGCTCTCTGCTATGGCCTGGGAAAGCAGCAGAAGATGGCCCAAGTCCTTGGGCCCCTGCACCTGCGTGGGAAACCCAGAAGCAGCTCCTGGTTCCTGGCTTCAGATCGGCCCACCTCTGCTGATCAGCCCAGCTCTGACTGTTACAACCATTTGGGGAGTGAACCAGCCCATGGAAGACCTCTCTCTCTCTGCTTCTGCCTTTCTCTAACTTTGCCTTTCAGATAAATAAATCTTTTAAAAATTATTTGAGTAGCAGAAAGACAGAGACAGAGTGTGTGTACCCTCATCCACTGGTTCATTTCCTAAACACCTTCTACAGGCTAGGAGTGAGTAGGGGCTAAGGCCAGGAGCCAGGATTAAAATCCAGGCCTCCCATATGGGTGGCAGGGATCTAACTTAACTACTTGATCCACCAGTGCTGTCTCCTAGAATCAGTAGGAAGCTGGAGTCAGCAGCCAGAGGCGGGTGTTCTGATCCATGTACTTCCGTATGGGATGCAGACATCTCAACAAGTGTCTTCCCTGTGAGGCCAAACACCTGCCTTGGCTAGTTCTTACATCTTTAATGCAACAGTTGCTTTCTTGCCTCACAAGGGTACTTCAAAAAACTTATAGAAAACGGGATTAAGAGACAGATTTGTTTCAGTACTTAAAAAGAAAAAAAACTGAAATCCATACATATAAGGGCTCTTCAAAAATTGCATGGGAAATACATATTATAAAAAAAATCTACACTTGGGTTTCAAAATTTTTAGCACCCAAATAAACTAGTCTTTTTATTGTTTTTGTTTTTAAGATTTATTTATTTGAAAAGTGGAGTTATAGAAAGAGGGAGGGAGAGACAGAGAGAAGTCTTCCATCTGCTGGTTCACTCCTCGAATGGCTACAATGGTTGGGGCTGGGCCAGGCCGAAGCCAGGAGCCAAGAGCTTCTTTCAGGTCTTCCATGTGGATGCAGGGTCCAAACCACTTGGGCCATGTTCTGGTGTTTTTCCCAGGCCATAGCAGAGAGCTGAATGGGAAGTGGAACAGTCAGAACTCAAACCAATGCCTATATGGGATAGTGGCACAGCAGGTGGCAGCTTAACCTGCTACAGCACAGCACTGACCCCAAAACTTTTCTTTTAAAAAATATTTATTTATTTGGAGGAGAGAATGACACCTAGAGAAGAGAGAGAGAAACCATCCATCTACTGATTCACTCCCCAAATGACAACAGCCAGAGCCGGGCCAGGCTGAAGCCCGGAATCCAGAGTTCCACACAGGTCTCCTACACGGGTGTTGGGGGTCCAAGCACCTGGGCCATCTTCCCCTGCTTTCCCAGGTGCACTAGTAGAGAGCTGGACCAGAAGCAGAGCAGCTGGGACACAAACTGACTCTCTGATAAGGGATGCCAGCATTACAGGCAACAGATTACCTTGCTGTGCCACACGCTGGCCCCCTAAGCTTGTCTTTTAATTCCATTTTCCCTGTACTTCCTTGGTAACAGCACTCACATTTTGTTCAGTTACATGACAGTATGTGTTTTTGAAAAGCACTGGGTCCTTCCCTTGTCCAAAAGGATGAACCTTGATTCATCTAGGAGTTACTCTGTTCATTGGCTAGCTTTCAACCTCACTGTTAATCAGTATCTTCTGGGGAACTCTATGAAAATACTGATATCCAAGCCTTCGTTAAGATTCAGTTTTAATCGGCATGGTCCCTGACAGTTTTTGAACTCTCCAAATGATGCTAATGTGCACCCTGGGTTATGAATTACTTACCTAAGCCAATGATAATCAGTCCTTTCCCATCTCTGGTGACTGGTTTAGGGATGAGCACATGCTGCAATTTTTAGCCAGTGGAATACAAAGGATGTCTTACTAGAAGTGGAGCTTCTGGGTGTTTTTCCCTTTTTTTAGATTTACTTATTTGAAAGTCAGAGTTACACAGAGAGAGGAAGAGATGGGGTGAGGTGAGGGGGATCTTCCATTCACTGGTTCACTCTCCAAATGGCCACAATGCCTAGGGCTGGGCCAGGCCAAAGCTAGGAATCAGGAGCTTCTTCTGGATCTCCCACATGAGTGGCAGGGGCCCAAACAGTTGGGCCACCTTCCACTGTTTTCACCCATACCATTAGCAGGGAGCTGGATTGAAAGTGGAGCTACTGGGACACGAACTGGCACCCATATGGAATGCCAGCATTGCAGGCAGTAACTTTACCGGTCATGTCACAACCCTGACCCCTAGTTTTCCTCAGTCTAAAAAAGGAACAGAAGATAAAGTAATGTCCTTATTTTCTCTCCCAGGTTCTGGTTATCAAGTAAGGATATAAGGGATGTGATATCTGGAGCTGCTGCAGCCATCTGATGACCATGAAGGAAGCTCTCATAGGGCAAAGTTAAAAGAAAAGAATTTCTGTCCTCTTATGGTCCGGTAACTGCACGATTAGTCAGTAAATGAGGTATAGTTGGAACCAAATCATCCTGATAAAAAATGCTAGAAGTTCTAGAAGAGGAAGCAGGAACACATGATTTTAATTGAGTTCCTTAAACTATGTCCACTGAATCCATGGGATCCTTTGGGATTTTGCTACATGCTACAGGGGCATTTTATAGGTGGGATTTGTGTGTGTGTGTGTGTGTGTGTGTGTGTTGTGTATCTTTACATAGTGAAATGTGTGAGGACACAAGTCTAGAAAATTATTCCTTTTGCAGCCAGCATTGTGGTACAGTAGGTTAAGCTACACCGGCATCCCATATGAGCAACAGTTCTAGTTCAAGTCCTAGCTGCTCCACTTCCAATCCAGTTCCCTGCTAATATGCCTGGGAAGGCAGTGGAATACAGCTCAAGTGCCTGGGCCCCTGCCACCCACAAGGGAAACCAGGTTGGAGTTAAGGCCTCCTGGCTTTGACCTGGCCCAGCCCCACCACTGCAGCCATTTGGGGAGTGAACTAGCAGCAGATGGACAAGCTCTCTCTAATTCTGCCTTTCAAATACATAAGTAAATCTTTTTTTTAAAAAAAAAGGAATATTAATCCTTCCATTTCTGTCTTCAAAGTAAAGCAGTTCATTTATTTGCAAACCTATCACAAGGACTGGGGCAGAGATAAGCTACAAGTGAAAAATTTCCAGTTCATTTGGATAAGATTAAGCCTAAAAAGGAAAGAGATTAGAATTAATACAAACTTAATCCCTAAATTGCCATAATATGTACAATATTTAATGTTATTTTTACTGCCATCATCTTCCATCTGATTACCAGTGATATAAAGATTATTACCATTTGCCAGGAATATGTAACTCATTAAACTTTTACTATCACAGCAGGGTCTTCTTATTGTTCGTTAACACTTAGCTTTAGTAGCTCATTTGTTTGAAATTTCTGTGCTTGGATGTTTCTTTTCTTTCTCATTTTTTTAGAGATTTATTTTATTTATTTGAAAGGCAGAGTTGGGGGGAGATAGAGGGATCTTCCATCTGCTGGTTCACTTCCCAAATGGCTGCAATGGCTAGGGCTGTGCCAGACTGAAGCCAGGAGCCAGGAGCCTCATCCAAATTTCCCACATGGGTGTAGGGGTCTAAGCACTTGGACCATCTGCCACTGCTTTCCCAGGCCAGTTGCAGGGAGCTGGATCAGAAGTGGAGCAGCCGGGACTTGAACCAGCACCTACATGGAATGGTGACATCACAGGCAGCTGCTTTTCCTGCTATGCCACAGCATCTGCCACGTGTTTTGTTTGTTTGCTTGTTTTTTAAAGGAGAGCTTTCGAGACCTTCTTTTCTACTCTTAGCTTGGGTTGTTGTGCTGTGAAATCCTTTCACACTTTCCTTCTGTTTCACTCTTTGCCCACAGGAATCGTTAGTACCACAGACTCTAAGTCACACTCATTTTATCAACCTTATTTTGAATATCATGTATTCATTCCAGAATATTCATATAACAGGACACTTTATCTGACAAAACAATGGGATTAGTGGTTTTTCCTCCAGTTGCTAGGAGGAACTTCATTTTAGTCTTCAGAATTCTTGTGTTTTCTGAGCATAGCAGTGTATTAGTAAAGCATGGGTCTTGTGAGTCATATGCACAAGTACCTAGACTTAAATATGTGCACATACCTAAAGCAGGTGTCACTTTTATCCTGGTAGCCATCCATTATAACGTGCAACTTAAAAATTCAAAGCCCCAAAGGCAGGATATGCAACATTTCAGGTCAACCTGTATGGGCTTTGAAACACTTTTTTCCCATTACTAGATGGCCTAATAGTTAACTGAATAAAAAACAGATTGAGAGTGTAGAAAAGATGCATGTATCCTCACCTAAATAAAGAACCCATTATTCAACTTCTTTTTGTCTACCAAGAAACCAAAGCCATCTAGTGGACATTATCATTACTGACTATGACCAAAACCGGCTGGGGAGAGCCGGTTTTGAGTGTCCCTGTGTCCTTAGAATGAGCTGCCCAGACACAGGTATGAAGTCACTGTCATCATCACAGCCGAGTCCAGGCTGGTGGAAGAGCAGGGGACCAGGCCTCTGTGCTATTTTTTTTTTTCTATCATGGTTCTGTCATTTCGGCAATGGTTCCCAAATGTCAGCCCATGTTCCACCTCTATGCTGCTCTTGCTAGAGGCGTGTGGCTGGCTTACATATGTACCATATACATCCTTCGCAAAATAAAGAAGCAGCACACATAGTGAAATGCTCACATGCTTGGGAATGCTGATGGGTTTTCTGAGTGGCATGTGACTGGAATTGGAAGAACAGGATTCCAGGGTCAGCCACAAACAGGCCAGAGGACCTTGGGCAAGTTTCTTCTTGTAACCGGGTCACATTTGCTGATCTGTAGTGCAAGAGGAGAGGACGGGTCCCAGTGATCTCTGAGGCCCGTTCCAGTTCTCAGAGCCCCTTGAATCAGATCCACACATCTGTCAGCTGAGTTTCCAAACACGGCCTAGAAACGGTGATTCTACAAATGAAACATGCAGCTAAGAAACCATGGTCATGAGACCTGAAGACGTCATTGAATGTCTTCCTATTTTGTCACTTTCAGATGGAACTCGGGTAAACAATTCCATCCACATGTGCATAATCCTGTTTTAAAGTGATCATTCTCATTTGGCAAAACATATTCACTCATGCGTATCTCACTGTAAACCTGAACTTATAAAATCCAAATAATTTCTGTCTGGTATAGAGAAAATATATCCCTTAATCACGTTACTGGCTTCAATTAAGAGAACTATATGAATACATGCCAATAATATTCAAGAATATCATAAACATTATGATACTTCCTTAGGGGAACTGAATCATACAATCCTTGAATGGATTGCATACAATAATCTTTACACTCAGGTCATTATTGTGAGATTAAAAATGTTTTATAATGTTATTTACTGCCTATAAAATCCTCTAAATATATAATGATACTGCATTTGGACATTTCAATGCACAAAAATCAGATAAAAAGTACTTTAAGTCATAGACACCAGGGCCTACAAAACCACAAGTAGTTGGGCAGCCCTTCATTTAATGCCTTTTTATGCAGAGCAAAGGTAAACATCACCAGCAAATTTAGAATCTCTGCTGTTTACCAAAGTCTCTGCAGAGTTGGTCATTTTCCTTGGTAGCTTTATTGTAATACCTTGTGGGGAGCAGCTCGGACTAGACTGTTACTGGAATTAAGACTTATTCTATGCACCTGCTCTCCCACAATATGGCGCTGGGAGAGAAGAAAACAGCTTCTACACAGCTGCCTCCAGTTCAGCCAATAAACTGTAGGACTTGCTCCTGATTGGAGGAGAGCAGCGTGCTCGGCGTGTGGGCAGCCGAGTTGGGATTGGCGGAGGAGGACTATAAAGGAGGAGAGAGACGGCATGCACCAGGAACATCTAAGGGGAACATCTAAGGGAACACCTGTGCAGCCCCCGAGAGAGCCGGCCGGCGGTGTGCTGCTCCCCTGCGGAAGTGGGGAAAGTGGCAGGGGGAACCGCCCTTCCACGGAGGTGGAAGGGACAGTAGCCAACCCGGGAAGAACCAGCAGCAAACCCGGGGAGGGCCGAGCAGACGAAAGAACAGCGCAGGGTCCTGTGTCGTTCCTCCACGAAGAGGGGGAGCGACATAATGGTGCCATGACTCGGATATGAAGCCTATGCAGGGTTTTGTGTCGTTCCTCCATGAAGAGGGGGAGCGACAATACCTAAGAATCCTCAATGTCTGATTTTTACGAATTTCATCTAGAGGCCTGATTTTTGGCACAGTAGGTTAAGCTGCTGCCCGGGACACTGGCTTCCCATATGAGCACTGGTTCAAGTCCCAGCTGCTCCATTTCCAAGCCAGCTCCTCATTAATGGCCTGGGAAAGCAGCAGATGAGGCCCAAGTGGGTGGGCCTCTTCCACCCATGTAGGAGACACCAGTGGGGTTTGAGGCTCCTGACTTCAGCCTGGCCCAGCCCTGGGCTTTGCAGCCATTTGGGGAGTGAACCAGTAGATGGAAGATTTCTCTTTCGCTTTCTCTGTAACTCTGCATTTCCTTCCTTCCTTCCTTCCTTCCTTCTCTCTCTCTCTCTCTCTCTCTCTCTCTCTCTTTCTTTCTTTCAGATTTATGTATTTTTGGCCGGCACCGCGGCTCACTAGGCTAATCCTCCACCTTGCGGCGCCGGCACACCAGGTTCTAGTCCCGGTTGGGGCACTGGACTCTGTCCTGGTTGCCCCTCTTCCAGGCCAGCTCTCTGCTGTGGCCCGGGAGTGCAGTGGAGGATGGCCCAAGTGCTTGGGCCCTGCACCTGCATGGGAGACCAGGAGAAGCACCTGGCTCCTGGCTTCGGATCAGCGCAGTGCGCCAGCCGCAGCGCGCCAGCCGTGGCGGCCATTGGAGGGTGAACCAACGGCAAAAGGAAGACCTTTCTCTCTGTCTCTCTCTCTCACTATCCACTCTGCCTGTCAAAATAACAACAACAAAAAAAGATTTATGTATTTATTTAAGAGGCAAAGTTACAGGCAGAGAAGGAAAGACACAGAGAGAGAGAGGTCTTCATCCACTGGTTCACTCCCTAGATGGCCACAACAGCCAGAGCTGATCCGAAGCCAGGGTCCAGGAGTTCCTTCTGGGTCTCTGCATTTCAAATAAAATAAAATAAATCTGTTTAAAAATTTATTTCAACTAATCCTTTTTGCAAGGATTTGTTTATTTTTAAATGTGTGTTGTGTTCATTTATTTATTTGAAAGAGACACAGAGAGAGAAGGAGAAGGAGAGAGAGAGATCTTACATCTGCTGGTTCACTCCCCAAATGGCTGCAACTGCTAGGGCTGTTCCAGGCTGAAGCCAGGAGCCAGCAGCTTCTTCTGGGTCTCCCACGTGGATGCAGGGGCCCACGCACTTGGGCCATCTTCCGCTGCTTTCTCAGGCACATTAGCAGGGAGTTGGATCAGAAGTAGAGCAGCCGGGACTCGAAGCGGCACTCATATGGGATGCTGGTACTGCAGGCAGAAGCTCAACCTTCTATGCCACAGCACTGGCCCCTTTGCAGGGGTTTACATGTATTTTTTCTTGTTCTTTTTAAGTGAGGTGCAGAGAACTGCTGGGAACTGGTTTTGCACAGTGACTTCCTCATTCTTAGTAACCATCTCCAAGTGTGGCAACGGGGGACAGTTCTTCGGTGATTCAGCAAACACTCCTGTACTGGGCACTGTTATAGGTTTTGAAGCTAAAACAACGAGGAAAAAAAGAAGCCCCCCCCCCTTGGAGGGAGGAAAACAATGAATAAGGTAAATAAGTAAAATATAACATACAGTATATTGGAGAATGGCAGGGGCTAAATGAAGAAAGGAAGTTTGAAGCACTGATGGGGATGGCTTGAATCTAGATAGGGACATCCCAACGATAAGGGGACATGTGTGTCACCAGAAAAATATTTCAGGCAGAGAAACCATCAAGTACAAAGGCCCTGAGGCACAACCTTGAATGGCGTGCGTGGTAGACGTAAATGAGCAAGGGAAAGAGCAGTGCCGGTTGAAGCCAGAACCGAGAAACAGTGGGGGCTGGGGCTGGAGGTGTCCCCAGTGACAGCACCGTGAGACTCGGGAGGGACTTCAGCTTCTCCTCCGGGAAAGCAGAGCCTTTGCAGGGGCTAGCCTTTGCCTAGGAACCACAGGACCTGATGCATGTGTTAGCAGAGTCGCTGTGCCTGGACACGACCTGATGCATATGTTAGCAGAGTCGCTGTGGCTGCTGTGCCCTGTCGGGGGACACATTTGGAGGTTGTGGCAATTACCAGGGGTCTGATGAATACCTTGAGAGAGCTCACATATGAACAGGGCAGAGGCCCGAGGCAGCCTGGGCTTCTCTACCTGGTTTAGAGGTAGGGAGATGACACACACCCGAGAAAGAATGACTTAAGAGGAGGAGGAAAAGCACTCAGCATGGACCCTGGGAGCCAATTTCCAGGAAGAAGGAGTGGGCCACTGAGTCTAATGCTGCTGCTTTAGGCTTTAGCCACACAGAGGCCTGTGCAGTGGTAGAACCAGCAGGGATGCTGGACTAAGAGTTTTAGCCAAACTTACCATGTAATACCTGGGTACTGTTGGGTAAGCATTCACTTATGCCTTTGTCCTTCAGCGTTCTTATTGGTAAAACAGGTGTGATAAGGCCTACCTCAGGGTGCTGAGGTTTTAAAGAGGTGATATTAGTAAAGTCTACATTAGCTGGCACCGCAGCTCACTAGGCTAATCCTCCGCCTGCGGCACCGGCACACTGGGTTTTAGTCCCAGTTGGGGCGCCGGATTCTGTCCTGGTTGCCCCTCTTCCAGGCCAGCTCTCTGCTGTGGCCAGGGAGTGCAGTGGAGGATGGCCCAGGTCCTTGGGCCCTGCACCTGCATGGGAGACCAGGAGAAGCACCTGGCTCCTGGCTTCGGATCAGCGTGGTGCGCCGGCCGCAGCGGCCATTGGAGGGTGAACCAACGGCAAAGGAAGACCTTTCTCTCTGTCTCTCTCTCTCTCTCTCTCTCTCTCTCACTGTCCACTCTGCCTGTCCAAAAGAAAAGAAAAAGAAAGTCTACATTGGTGTGGCAAAGCTGACACAAATACCAGAGGCTGGGCAGCTTCCATCACAGAAATGTTTTGCCTCACAGTTCTGGAGGCTGGGTGCCTAGGGTCAAGATGCTGCCCAGGTTGCTCTATGGGGAGGCTGCTCCTCCTGGTTGATTGACAGCGGCCTCCTGCCTGTGTCCTCACATGGCATTTCCTGTGCGTGCATGCAGAGGACCAGGGTGATCTCTCTGAGCAGTCTCTGTCCTTTCTTACAAGGACATTCATTGGTCCTATCAGATAAGGGCCCAACCCTATGACCTCATAGACTTTTATTACCTCCTGGAAGGCCCTGTCTACCAATACAGCCATGTTGGAGGCTCAAGCTCTGAATTCCATGAGGGGACAGCATTCAGCCCATATCAAAACCCCCAGCATTTCTCAAAGCTCAAAAACTGTGAATCCATCCCTCAATTACTCTATTGTTGCTTGCTATAACCACTTCAAGGCTTTTGTTAGTTTTACGGTTTAAAGCACAATATAAAATAAAATGCACATTAAATTCTCATCCATATGTATATTTAAAAATATCTAACTCATCTAAGCAAGATTTAATTAGCCTTTTACAAAGGAACTTAACTTTTAAGACTCAAGTTGGCCAACACTGCCATCTACTGGAATTTTGTCCAAGTTCAATTGTTGGGCTTTACTCTGGGTCATTAACAGATTCTTACATGCTGTTATGATTATTTTTCTGATAGATGTGAAAATGCATGGTTTTGTTTTTAATTTCATCCTAAAATCAATATTTTAAGAAACACACAAAGATCCTAACACAACAGATTTAGCTTCTTCCTACAACTGAGATTTTTTTTTTAATTTTTGAAAGGCAGGGTGAAAAGAAGAGTAAGAGGGGGCAAGGGAGAGAGTGAGACACAGAGATCTCAGATCCTCTAGTTCATTCCTAAAATGCCTGCAACAGCTGAGGCTGGGCCAGGCTGAAGCCAGGAGTCTGGGAACTCCACTCGGGTCTCCCACACGGGTGGCAGGGGCTCAAGTACTCGGGCCACCTTCCACTGCCTTACCAGGCACATTATCTGGGAGCTGGATCAGAAACAGAGCAGCTGGGACTTGAACTGGTGCTCTGCTAGGGGCTGCTGGCAACACAGGTGGTGGCTTAACTTGCTACACTGCAACACCAGCCCCTGGGATTCATTTCAGATCTGACAAATGCTAAGTGGTGGGCACGGAGGTGGAAAGGAAAACTGGCTTCTGGAGATGACTTGGTTCTCAGCAGTCTCAACTATGAAATGTCTGGTGTCCCAGCTCACGCAATCCAGGAATAAAGAGAATCCGTCAGTAGGCTGGTCGAGGACAGTGAAAGTTTCAGATCTCGAGTTAAGGACTCTTACCTGCTGACTGCATGGACCAAGTCCCAACACCGCAGAGCTGCTTTCGACGGCTGTATGACAAGGGGAAGGGTCTCAGCCTCAGGAGAGAAGCACAACTGATGTGGCCGAATGGCACCCTGATGACACTGCTGTGAGAGGAACAGACAGACATCTTACTTTGCTGAAAGAAATGTGAGCTATGAAACTGACCCACACGTCTATGACCCCACTGTGAAATATATCCAAATAGACGTGTGTGCGCCCTTTAACCCAGTGATTCCACCTGGTGCTGATTCTATGGTCGGAGCTGCAAGTGTATGAAATGATGGAAATGCGTATAGTGTGTAATGTTCGTGACAGCAAAGATTGGAAAAACGTAAATGCTGTCAATAAGACACTGTTTAAATAAGTCATGCTACCGTCATATAAAGGAATATTATTCAGTCATTAAAAGAACAAGGCAGTGTTCTGTGATCTCTTATCGATTAATTTCCAAAACATATTGTTAAAGAAAAAAAAAAACCCAGTAGCTGTTCTGGAGGGAAAACTGTTTGTCGGTGGTGGCTTTGATGGTTCTCATGCCATCAGCTGTGTGGAGATGTATGATCCGGCCAGAAACGAGTGGAAGATGATGGGAAACATGACTTCACCAAGGAGCAACGCTGGGATCGCAACTGTGGGAAACACCATTTATGCAGTGGGAGGGTTTGATGGCAATGAGTTTCTGAATACGGTGGAAGTCTACAATCTCGAGGCAAATGAGTGGAGCCCCTATACAAAGATCTTCCAGTTTTAACAAACCCTCTGAAACTAACAGGCTTAGTGATGTAATTGTGTTCAGTAGAGGCACATTTGTGAATAAGGAGGGTGGGTGGGAATGGACGTTGCTAAAGGCAACACAGAGCTTTTGCATATTGCATACTTTAACCATGCTGGACATACTTTTCATTTGGAAAGGAGTGCAGAGATGAAGATCTGTTTTGTGTATTTTTAAGATTTCTTTGGTTGTTTTACTTATTGGAAGTTGAATTTGTAAAAAGAATAAACCGAGAATTGATTGGGCAAAAAAAAAAAAAAAAAAAGAAAAGAAAAGAAAGAAAGAAAAAGAAAAAAAAAACAGGTACAAGATACTATGTGTAGTACACATGTCTGTTAGGAATGGTATTATGTTCTCTATGACAGTAAACTCATCACAGTGGTTTAAACTGTTTCTCCTGTAGATAAAAAAAATTTAGGTATAAATAGGCCACGGCTTGTAAGAGGACTCCATGATTCTCAAGACCTAAGTTCCTTCATCTCCTTCTGCCATCCTGAGTAGGTTGTTTCATGGCCTAAAATGACTGCTTAAATGCTTCTTGGCCTTTTGGCTAAGATCAAGTGTAAAATGGCCGCTGAAGCTCCAGTCATCAAGTGTACATTCCAGCCAGCAGAAAGAAGACTTTTGACAAGTGAGACATACACTTGGGCTTCTATTCCGGTATTTAGAACTTAGTTACGGCCCGCGCGGCCCCGCCCCGCCCGCGCGCCGGCGTCAGCTGCGTCTCCGGTATTTGAATTGCGCTTCCGCCATCTTTCCAGCCTCAGTTGGACGGGCGCGGAGACGCTTCTGGAAGAAAACGCCGCGATGGCCGCGCAGGGAGAGCCCCAAGTGCAGTTCAAACTGGTGCTGGTCGGCGACGGCGGCACCGGGAAGACGACCTTCGTGAAGCGCCACCTGACCGGCGAGTTCGAGAAGAACCACGCTGGGCGTCGAGGTGCACCCGCTCGTGTTCCACACCAACCGGGGCCCCATCAAGTTCAACGTCTGGGACACGGCCAGCCAGGAGAAGTTCGGCGGCCTGCGGGGCGGCTACTACATCCAAGCCCAGTGTGCCATCATAATGTTTGATGTGACATCCAGAGTGACCTGCAAGAACGTGCCTAACCGGCATAGAGACCTGGTGCACGTGTGTGAAAACATCCCCATCGTGCTGTGTGGCAACAAAGTGGATATTAAGGACAGGAAAGTTAAGGCGAAGTCCATTGTCATCCACCGAAAGAAGAACCTTCAGTACTATGATATTTCGGCCAAAAGTAACTACAACTTTGAAAAGCCCTTCCTCTGGCTTGCTAGAAAGCGCATTGGAGACCCCAACTTGGAGTTCGTCGCCATGCCCGCTCTTGCCCCACCAGAGGTGGTCATGGACCCAGCCTTGGCAGCGCAGTATGAGCACGACTTAGAGGTTGCTCAGACGACTGCTCTCCCCGACGAGGACGATGACCTGTGAGTGCGTGAAGCTGGAGCCCGGCGTCAGAAGTCTAGTTTTATAGGCAACTGTCCTGTGATGTCAGCGGTGCAGCGTGTGTGCCACTCTTATTACTAGCTAAGCAGAACATGTGCTTCATCTGTGGGTGCTGAAGGAGATGAATGGGCTTCGGAGTGAATGTGGCAGTTAAAAATACCTTCATTTTTTGGACCTCTGCATATTTAGCTGTTTTGGAACGCAGTTGTTTTCTCTCAAGTTTCAAATACAAGACTGCTAACAGTCACATCACAATATTCAGTGGTGGAATCTTGTTTGTTACTGTCATTCCCATTCCTTTTCGTTTAGAATCAGAATAAAGTTGTATTTCAAATATCAAAAAAAAAAAAAAGAACTTAGTTACATAGACACTACTGTTATCTAAAGCAAAGGCTGTGAAATGAATTGTTATTTATTTTATTCAAAAGGCAGAGAGAGAGAGAGAGAGCGAGTTTCCATCCACTGGTTTACTCCCCCAAGTGCCTACAAGAGCCAGGAGGAGTGATCCAAAGCTGGGAGCTCAGAATTCAATCCAGGTCTCCCACATGAGAGTCAAGGACCAGCTACTTGAGCCATCACTGCTGCCTGTCTGTGTAAGCAGGAAGCTGGAATCAAAAAGCAGGAGCTGGGGGGGCCGGCACTGTGGCACAGAGGGTGAAGCTGCGGCCCCCAGTGCTGGCATCCTATATGGGCACCAGTTCATGCCCTGGCTGCCTCACTTCCAGTTCATCTCCCTGCTAATGGCTTGGGGAAAGTAGCAGCAAATGGTACAAGTGCTTGGGCCCCTGCACACATGTGGGAGACCCAGATGAAGCTCCTGACTCCTGGCTTTGGTCTGGCCCAGCCCTGGCCATTGAGGCCAACTGGGGAGTGAACCAATGGATGGAAGATCTGTCTCTTCCTCTCACTCTGTAACTTTTTCAAAATAAACAAATCTTTAAAAACAAAAGAAAAAGCTGGAGCCACACTGATAGGGAATGAAGGAGTCTTAACTGCTAGGCCAGATGTCCACCCCAGAAATGCAGACAGTGAGAATCCCCAAATACAGCAGGATGCTTTTATCAAAGGAATGGGCAGATAGGTGTTGGTGTGTGTGGGGAGGATAAATAATGCGTACATGTTTGTAAAAGTATAGGTTATTTTAGAAATACACAAGAACCTAGTAACAGCGGGTGTCTTTGGAAGGTAGAGACCGTTTTTGCAAATTATCATTCTGTGGCTTTTGAATTTTACAAGTGACCATGTATTTTGTGTAGAAAAAATTATGACGCAAAAATTGACATTTGTCTTTAAGATTTTATATGTGGCTTAAGCTAGAAGTTGCTTTCTCTCCATCACCCTCATTCACATCCAACTTCATTGAAGTATAATTGACAAATAAGAAGTATGTAGATTTCAGACGCAGATGTGGGGTTTTGATATATGGTGTGAAATGATTATCACAAGCAAGCTAATCACCATATCTATCACCTCGCTTAGTTAACATTTTTGTGCATAGTAAGGATGCTTCAGGTCTACTCTCTTTGGCTAAGCATTTCTAGAGGGAATGATGTAGGGAGAAGCAGAAGGAAAGAGCTGGGGAGTCATGACTTGTTCTGATCACAGGGAAGAGAGGAGAGTCAGGCTGACCTGCACCCCATCTGCACCCCCTCCACAGGATGCTGTGACCTCAGCATGTGTTTCTCGGCTGAGATGAGATGGGAGAGGAATTTGTGTGAATGGAGAGAAAAGAAGGACTCGAGGAGGAGAAAGTCCTTTCCAGCTACTGACTTTGTGTTATTATTTCCCTGCACTCTGCTGCTTAGGCTGCTCAATCTATAAACAAGATAATATACAGCTGAACTGTGGAATCTGATATCCCAAACAAACAGCTACAATCGATAGAACACATTTGAATGCTTGGCTCTTCTTTCCTCTAAGAGGAAGGCTGGGGCGCCCAAGAAGTGCGCCAGAGGTCCCTGCTCAGTGCCCTGTAGGGGGTGGGTCATGTGTCTTGAGTGGCAGCCTACAGTGCCGGGTCTGGACTTGCCTGCTACTCCACCTGCTTGCTGATGCCTGAAATTCCTTTAACACAAGATAAAAACCCTCATTCCACAATTTAGAGATAACTGAAAGGCACGTGGCCATGAGGCTGAAATGGCCAGCTCTAGAGTGCCAGAGCACTGACATGGAGCAGGGGTGCAGCAGGCAGCTGCCACTGGGAGTGACAGGGGGTGCAGAGGATGGAGGGTGCCCCCGGGAATGTTATCCCAGAGGAGGGGCCATCTCTGGACTGGTGGGGGAGGGACAGGCAGCCTAAGCCCTTGAGATAGAAAGATGCTCTCATTTAAGGAGAGCTTCTGTGACTCAGAGCAAAGAGGCTTACAGGGAGAAAGCTGCAGTGCTGAGAATGTTCTAGAAGAGCTGTGTTCCATTCCTATGGGAGCAGCCCTTGCCACTGGGATACACATTTTATTTTTATTTTTAAAAAATATTTATTTTATTTATTTGAAAAAGTTACAGAGAAAGGGGGAGAGAGAGAGACAGAGAGAGAGAGAGAGAGAGAGAGAGAGAGGTCTTCCATCCACCGGTTCACTCCCCAGATGGCTGCAAGGGCCAGAGCTATGCTGATCTGAAGTCAGGAACCAGGAGCATCTTCCGGGTCTCCCACGCAGGTTCAGGGGCCCAAGGACTTGGGCCATTTTCCACTGCTTTCCCAGGCCATAGAAGAGAGCTGGATCGGAAGTGGAGCAGCCAGGACTCGAACAGGCACCCATACGGGATGCTGGTGCTTCAAGCCGGGGCTTTAACCCGCTGTGCCACAAGCGCCAGCCCCCTGGGGTACATGTTTTAAACATGATGTAGAATCAGCAATGAAGGCACCTCTAGCAGTAGACCCATGGTCCAGAAAGCTTCCACTGGCCTCTTTAATTTTTTCTCTCCACTGCTTTATTAAGTATATATTCACCCCACAATACAGAATATTTAGACATTTAGTACTGATGTAACTATATATTTATTTTTATTAATCTAAATGCATACTAATTTAGTGGGTTTATTTCATTTCAAAATGGATTTTTAAAAGGATCTAGTAGTTTCTTATAAACTAAACATGGGTAACAGCTTTTTATCCTAGCAGTTACAACACCAGTTAAGATGCCCACATATTGTAGCATATTGGAGTACCTGGGTCTGATACCGTGCTCGGGCTCCTGACTCCAGTTTCCTGTTAATACAGACCCTGGGAGGCAGCAATGGCGGCTCAAGTAATCGGGTCCCTACTACTCATGGAGGAGATCTAGACTGAGTTCCTGGCTCATGGCTTTGACCTGGCCCAGCCTGACCACTGTGGGCATTAGAAAATGAATAAGCAGATGGAAGCACCACCCCACTCCCCATTCTTCAAATAAATAAATAAACTCTACAATTAAACATGTATTTTAGTTGACATATTAATTTAATTAAATATATATGTTTAATATGTTAATATGGCAACTCCACTCCTAGTAGGTTATGTACTCAGAGAGAAATCAAAGCATATGTCCTCAACCAGGCTTGTTAAAAATGTTCAGGGATATATTCAGAATAGCTAGACAATGAAAACAGCCAGTAGGAGTATGGATAAACCAACTGTGGTAAATTCATACACTGAAATATTAAGCAATAAAAAAGGGAAGAACTCTCCATACATACAGCAACAGGCTAAATTTCAAAAATACTATGGAGAGTGAACGGAGCACTACAGAAAAGAGTACATGGTATACATGGTAGGGAAGTGCAAAACCTCCACAGAAATGAAATTAAAAGATAAATTTAGGGGCCAGTTTTGTGGCATAGCAGGTGAAGCCACCACCTGCAATACTGGTATCACGTATGGGTGCTGGTTCATGTCCTGGTTGCTGCACTTCCCATCCAGCTCACTGCTAATGCACCTGGGAAATCAGCAGCAGAGAGGCCCAATGCCTGGGCCCCTGCATGCACATGGGAGACTCAGATGAAGCTCTGATATGGAATGTGGGTATCCCCAGCCCGGTCTCAATGCCTTTCACACTTATCTTTTAATACTATTTTCTATAATCTTTTAATACTATTTTCTACAAACTTTTTGGAGTATACTCGTTCATGTGTATAATATTATTTTTAAGATTTATTTATTTATTTGCAAGTCAAGAGTTACACAGAGAGAGAAGAGCTAGAGAGAGAGAGAGAGAGAGAGAGAGAGAGAGGTCTTCCATCCGCCGGTTCACTCCCCAGATCGCTGCAAGGGCGGGAGCTATGCCGATCTGAAGCCAGGAGCCAGGAGCTTCTTCTGGGTCTCCCACACGGGTGCAGGGACCCAAGGACTTGGTCCATGTTCTACTGCTTTCCCAGGCCATAGCAGAGAGCTGGTTTGGAAGTGGAGCAGCTGGGACTCAAACCGGCACCCATAAGGGATGCCGGCACTGCAGGCGGTGGCTTTACCCACTACGCCACAGCACCGGCCCCATAATAATATATATTTATTTAGCATATCATGCATACAATTCTAGAACAAGGAAAAGCTATCTATGGGCTAACCTGCGGTGGAGACAGGGACGTCCAGAACAATGGCGGCCTCTGAGAGCTGGGAGGGGAGGTGGGCAATGGTTGTAAAAGGGGGGTGTTCTAGAGCTTCCTGAGTGAGCTTGATTTTTAAAGATTATTTGTTTATTTGAAAGGCAGAACAACAGAAAGGAATGGACAGAAAAAGAGAGAGACAGATCTTCAGCTGCTGGTTCACTCCCCAGACGGCTTCAACTATTAGGTCAGCAGGAGGCAGAAGCCAGGATCCAGAAACTCCACCTGGGTGACATGGGTGCAGGAGCTCAAGCACTTGGGCCATCATCCTCTGCTTTCCCAGGCGCTTTAGTAGGGAACTGGATCCGAAGCAGAGTAGCCAGGATTCACACCAGTGTTCCAATTTGGGATGTGGGCGTTGCAAGTGATGGTTTAATGCACTACACCACAATGCTGGCCCCAGTGCAGTATACCTTGATGAGGTTTGCATGTGCAGATATGGAATAGGGCATCACTTGCAACTTACTAACAAACTTGGGAACTGTGCACTTCATTGCAAACAAACACTAAATCAGTACTGAACTCTGACAAGGGATATTTGTGTTGGGAGTACATGGTGAAAGTAAATTATTGGTGCCTGTGACATTTTTTGCAGTGCATCCAGAAAAAGTATATTGGTGAGTGGACGGCAGGATGGACAGATGTGTGACAAAGGAAGCAGAGTGGGATGTTGCTTGGTGAATCTGGTGGGTAAGCATCTAAGCATTTCAATCCTTCAAGCTTCCCTGTGCTCAAAAGCTTTTACAATAAAACATTGGAAAAATCAGTCTTCAACTAGGGGCTTTAATAAAAACCTTGGGCTGTGGCCTGGCATGTCTTTGTAGAGTCCCATGAAGTAAGGGCAGCAGGGTGTAGGGGGAGAGGAACATATCAAGAAAAGGAAATTCTGGGACCTGCCTTGTGGCACAGTGGGTAAAGCCTCTGGCTGCAGCACCTGCATCCCATATAGGCGCCTGATCAAGTCCCAGCTGCTACCTGCTAATGTGCCTGGGAAAGCAGTGGAAGATGGTCCAAATGCTTGGGTCCCTGCACCCATGTGGGAGACCCAGAAGAAACTCCTGACTCCTGACTTTGGCCTGGCCCAGCCCCGGTCACTGTAGCATTTGGGGAATGAATCAGCTGATGGATGATTCTGTCCCTCACTCTCTCTTTCTCCATAACTCTCCATAACTCTCATATTCAAATAGGTAAATCTTGAAAGAAAAAAGAAAAAAAGAGGAAGTTCTGCTCACAAGCAATGGCCCTGTTATTGTGCTCATTGTTTATGCAAAGCTGGCACATAATAGACCCTTGATAAGTGCTTTTTGAATGATTAACACAAATGAATGAATGAATAAGGCATGCCTAAAACCAGTGACTCTGGATACTGCAAAGGAAGGGTCATTCCAACATGAATATTACAGAAACCTCCCAATGGCATATATTTAAGGCCAAAGAATAAATATGTGAAATGATCAGGTCTCAATATTGATTACAAAATACTAACTTTTTATAAAATGTCTATGTATGTCGGGGCTGGTGCTGAGGTTCACTTGGTTAATCCTCCCCCTGCAGTGCCGGCATCCCATATGGGTGCTGGTTCTAGTCCCAGCTGCTCCTTTTCCAGTCCAGCTCTCTGCTGTGGCCCAGGAGTGCAGTTGAGGATGGCCCAAGTGCTTGGGCGCCTGCACCTGCGTGGGAGACCAGGAAGAAGCACCTGGCTCCTGGCTTCAGATCAGCGTAGCTCTGGCCATAGTGGCCATTTTGGGGGTGAACCAACAGAAGGAAGACCTTTCTCTCTGTCTCTCTCTCTCACTATTTAACTTTATCTGTCAAATAAAAAAATAATAAAATGTCTATGTATGTCTTTTGCCAATTTTTAAATATTTATTTGATAGGCAAAGCAAGAAAGAGAGAGAGATGGAGAGAGAGAGATTGAGATGGAGAGAGAGACCTTTCCGTATGTTGATTCACTCCCCAAATGCTCCCAACAGATGGGGCTGGATCACACCAGAGTCAGGAGAGCTAGGAACCCCATTAGAGTCTCCATGTAAGTGGCATGGCCATGAGTACTCAAGTCTCTCCAAGGGTGCCCTCCAATGGTGTCCATTAGCAGGAAGCTTGATTAGAAGCAGAGGCAGAACTCAAATGCACGCACTCTGAAATGGAATGCGGAAGTCCCAAGCAGCAGCTTACCCAGTGCACTACACCTCCTGTCCCAAGACTAGCTTCCTGACTTTGCAATTTGCATCCTCTTTGATCATGACACACACACTGAACCAAATCAGCATTGCTTCTCGGCCTTTTGGCTAAGATCACATGAAGCAAATGATTCTTCCTCTTTTGAGAATCACATTATTAGCGAGGCTTTTGGACACAGCCTTAGGACATTTGGCTAGGACTGGCACATTCTGCTTCAAGGGCCCAACAGTATACATGGTGGTTGAAGAAAGAGTGCTGGAATTCTGTACTCTGCTGGGGCAGAGACAGAGAGAGAGAGAGACAGAGAGATCTTCTATCTGCTGGTTTATTCCCCAAATGGCCACAATAGCTGGGGCAGGGCCAGGCCAAAGCCAGGGGCCCAGGGCTTCTTCCAGGTCTCCCACATGGGTGCAAGGGACTAAGCACTTGGGCCATCTTCCACTGCTTTCTTCAGGTGCATTAGAAGGGAGCTGGATTTCAAGTGGAGCAGCTGGAGTCTGGAACCAGTGCCCATATGGGATGCCAGTGCTGCAGGCAATGGCTTAGCCCACTATACCACCAACATTGGCCTCGAGCTCACAGTTCTTCCCACAAGGTCAGGGCACAGGAAAACTGACTGGTCTGGGGAGTCCAAATCCCCGAGACAGGTTATGGCATGTTGATATAGCATTAGAAGGAAGAGCCTCAATCAGGCCAACTGAGTCTCTGGGATGAGAGCTGGCAAATCCCTAATGCCCTGCCAGTAACAAGAGCCAGCTGGCTCAGCCCTAGAAGCCTGCGGGAGGACGAGGAAGCTGGAGTCCCTGAGGCACGCACTGGCCTGGGTAACAGTGATCTCTGCCTTAATATCATGAAATGCAGGGGCACTGTGGTGCAGCAGGCTAAGCTGCCACCTATGAAGCTGGCATCCCACATCAGAGCCCAGGTTCAGATCCTTCCTGTGTTCTTTCCTGGTTTTGAAGATCTTGTGCTTCTCTCTTTAATCCCAGCAGAGGGGCAGGCATTTGGCACAGTAGTAAAGACACCACTTGGGATGCCCACACCCCATACCAGAGTGCTTAGGATTAAGTCCCAGCTGTGCTTCCAACTCCAGCTTTCTGCTAATGCACACCCTGGGAGGCAGCAGGTGGTGGCTCAAGTCGTCGGGTCTCTGTAACCCATGTGTGAGACTTGGGTTGAGTTCCTGGCTCCCAGCTTCAGTCTGTCCCAGCCCTGGCTGTTGCAGGTATTTGGGGAATGAAGCAAGAGATAAAAGACCTGTGTCTATTTCTCAGGCTTTCAAATAAAATGAAAGTGAATAAATAAAATTATTAAAAAAAAAATACGGAACAGAATTCCACATGGGGACAAGGGTGACATCCTTTATTAAAGTGAGGGGTGTTTTGGCTGGTGCCGCAACTCACTAGGCTAATCCTCGGCCTGCGGCGCTGGCACACTGGGTTCTAGTCCCGGTCAGGGCACTGGATTTTGTCCCGGTTGCTACTCTTCCAGTCCAGCTCTCTGCTGTGGCCTGGGAGTGCAGTGGAGGATGGCCCAAGTGCTTGGGCCCTGCACCCCATGGGAGACCAGGAGAAGCACCTGGCTCTTGCCTTTGGATCAGCGCGGTGCGCCGGCCGCAGTGCGCCAGCCGTGGCGGCCATTGGAGGGTGAACCAACAGCAAAGGAAGACCTTTCTCCCTGTATTTTTCTCTCACTGTCCACTCTGCCTGTCAAAAAAAAAAAAAAAAAAAAAAAAGTGAGGGTTGTTTCCATGGATGATGGGCTGTGGTGGCTCAGAAAATCAAAGCAAGATTTTTTTCCCCCAGAAATCTCAAACTTCTCTTTACCAATTTTTGGCACTTATTAGCACTAATCATCCATCACACATTTGTGATACACCAGGAAACACAACAGATTCAGTCCTTTCTTCCTTTTCCTTATACTCAGTCAGGGTCACGCATTTGTCTCCCAACTTTTTAAAAAGCAAGCTCAGGGGCTGGCGCTGTGGCATAGCAGGTAAAGCTGTTGCCTGCAGTGCCGGCATCCCATATGGACGCCGGTTTGAGTCTTGGCTGCTTCACTTCTGACCCAGCTCTCTGCTGTGGCCTGGGAAGATAGCAAAAGATGGCCCCCGCACCCGCGTGGGAGACTCGGAAGAAGCTCCAGGCCCCTGGCTTCGGACTGGCACAGCTCCAGCCATTGCGGCCAACTGAGGAGTGAACCAGCAGATGAAGAACTCTCTCTCTCTCTCTCTCTCTCTCTCTCTCTCTCTGCCTCTCCTCTCTCTGCATAACTCTTTCAAATAAATAAATGATTTTTTTTAAAAAGGTAAGCTCAAACAAAAATCAGAAGCTTAAAAAAGTTTAAACATCCAAATACCTCTCATTTGAATTTAAAAATTATTTTATTATTGTTGCTTATCTCTCAATAGATGAACAGCTAATATAAAATGGAGACAGATAAATGCATAGATGATATTAGATAGATAGATTGATAGATGATGTGATTTATAGAAAAAGGTACTGAGAGAGAGGGATAGGAGATACTATAGTATTTTTTTTTTCTAAGCTATTTGAAAGTAAATCTCAGCCCACCATGATACAGGACCCCAATAAATTTCAGACCACACCTCAAGAAACAGGATATCATAGCTGGATTCTGTGAGAGAAGAGGGGATGCATTTTTTAGCTAGACTGGGCCATTGAGGAGAATGATGCTCTAGAAATAAACTTGAAAAGAGAAGTTGGTGGATCTTCCAATAGGTGTGGAGAACTACAGCTTTGACTTGGACTTGGATTTTATAATTGGCCTAACAAGATGATACCAATTGTCTTCGTCTACTTGAACTGCTATACAAAATTACCTTTACTTGGGAGGTTTACAGGCAGCAGAAGTTTATTTCTCACAATTCTATAGGCTGGGAGGTCCAATACAATGGCAGACTTGCTTCTGGTAAGGCCCGCCTTCTGGTAACAACCAGCACTGTCTCCTGTGTCCTCACATGGTGGAAGGGACAAAGTGGTTGTCCAGAGTCTCTGCAGAAGGTCACAAATTGCAATCATGAGGACTCTAACCTCCTGACATAAAGGCCACACCTCCAAGTGCTGTCACCTTGCAGGGTAGGGTTCTGGCATGTGGATTTGGGGGAACCCAAGCATTCTGTCTCTATTCCCAACACCTAGAGGTAACAGTCAGCTCCCCTGTGCAAGAGGCACATTCAGCTATTAAGTTTTCTAAGAATTTCTTGTCCAGTTGGACTTGATGAGCAAAATAGTGCCTTTTAACATCTCTTCATGAAAAAACTGTGGGCAAGTTAGTTACAGAAGGACCGCATGGTAAAGGCCATCTATGACAAGCCAACAGCCAACAGCCAACATCAAGTTAAAGGGGGAAAAGCTGAAGGTCCGTTTCCCCTGCTTGCATTCAACATAGTCCAGCACAAGGACCTTTGACTACCTGTGTCTTGTAGCTTGTATTTGCACCCCCCTAAATTATCACGTTGACTCAAGAATAATTTTGTACAACAGACCACTGGATGAGCTTGTTTTTGCATCATCTTTAACTAAAAGACTGAATTGGAACATTGTTACAATTTAAAGAATCCTTCCAAAAGAGGGCACTGAGGGAGGGAGAGAGGAGGGGATGACATTATGGTTATCGCATTAAAATCTTACGTATGAAATCTTTTCTCTTTATATTAATAAGAAATTAAAAAAAATCTTCCTTGTCCCTTTCCTACTCCGTCATGATGTCTTTGCGTAGGGACAGTGATTACTACACTCAGGATCATTCTGTTTGATGTAGGTTCATTGCAAGATATTAATTTGGTACAAGTTAGCATTCTGTCCTCAGTTTAATAAATTGCTTTCTTGTGAAGCTTGACTGTAATTACATCATCTATTTGATCAAACAGTGCCAATGCCTCCATCTGTTTAGTATACAATATTGTGGCTATAAAATCAGATCTAGATTCAGACCAATATTTTTTAGAATACAAAAGCCAGTGCAGAAAAAAATATTTTGAGATGAAAGTCTTAAAGACATCTTCTAATTAATGTAATGGAACCTAGTCTCATTTATATTCCCTAATGTTCAGTGTATACATTCACTCCATTATAAACTCAAGGAAAAAAATTGTTGTATTTACTGCCACAGTAAGCAATATGGAACATTAAAAATAATATGTATCCACAAACAAGAGTGAAGATGGTGTGGCAATATAAAAATAAGGATATTATAACTGGACTGTATAGAAGAGCCTGACTGATTTCTTCCAACAAAGCATTTTATCAAAATTCATACATATTCAGCAAAAGAAATAGCATTCCAGTGAATGCAATGAACTGCTACTGAAGCCAAAACATTACTTCCTAGCATCTGTTGGTGGGAATCATGTGTGCTATTTAATGCAATGTGTTTTCACTGCAATCCCACGTTTATTTCCCAACCAGTGACTTTTCATTTAAACCAACATATTTTCCAGAGACCTGCATGCATGCATTTACTGGGACTGAATTAGAAGTCCAGGCAATGTGTTGGAGGCCAAACCAATGCATTCTGATGCAACTCAGCCAATGTTGCACAACCAGTATGCTGGTTCTCTAGGAATAAAGGCCCCTGAAATGGGGTGCAAGCACTCCATGCTGAGGATGAGGAAGGGAAACTGTGTCCTGGGTTCCAAAGCCTTGGCTGTCTCAAAACCCAAAGTGCAGTCTATGGCCTGAGAGCTTGTAGAAAGACAGGGTCTTGTCCTCACTGGAGACCTCCTGATTTAGAGTCTAAGTCTTAACAAGATCCCCCCAAGGGTGATTTCTTTTTCCTTTCTTTCTTTTTCTTAATTTATTTTTTTTATTTATTTGAAAGGCAGAGTTACAGAGAAAGAAGAAGCACAGAGAGACCCTCCATTCACTGATTCACTCCCCAAATGGCCACAACAGCCAGGGCTAGGCAAGGATGAAGCCAGAAGCCAGGAGCCAGGAGCTTCATCCAGGTCTCCCACGTGGGAGCAGGGGCCCAAGCACTTGGGCCATTTTCTGTTGCTCTCCCAGGTGTATCAGCAAGGAGCTAGATTGGCAGCCAAGCAGCCAGAACTCGAACCGGTGCTACATGGGATGCCAGCACAACAGGCAAAGGCCCAACCTGCTATACCACAAATCCAGATATAGGTGATTTCTTTGAAAACAGATGTCAAGGGTCCAGAGTTATGGCTCAGTGGCTTAGGCCCCTACCTTCAATGCCAGCATAACATATCTGAGCACCAGTTCAAGTCCCAGCTACTCTGCTTCCACTTGGGAAGGCAGAGGAAGATAGCCCAAGTGTTTGAGCCCCTGCCACCCATATGGGAGACCAGAATAGAGCTCCTGGCTTTGGCTTCACCCAGATCTGGCTGATGTAGCCATTTTGGGAGTGAGCCAGTGGATGGAATATCTCTCTCCCTCTATCTCTCAGTCTGTCTCTTGCTCTTTCTGTCACTCTACCTTTCAAATAAATCAATCTTAAAAAAAAAAAAAAGAAAGAAAAAAGAAAAGAAAACCACTATCAAAATTTGAAAAGCCCTTGTGACCAAGATGGTGGAATAGGGAGGGAGCTTGCTGCTTTAATCTAGGGGAAGATAGTTAAAAATAAAAAATGGAGAGAGTGCAATCTCAGGGAAGTTAGGTAGAAAATGGCAGGGGAAGCTCCAGGCAAATTAGAGGGACACTGTGGACCTATGTGGAGGGTGTGGATGTGCTC
Source organism: Oryctolagus cuniculus (assembly GCF_964237555.1). Taxonomy (NCBI): domain Eukaryota; kingdom Metazoa; phylum Chordata; class Mammalia; order Lagomorpha; family Leporidae; genus Oryctolagus; species Oryctolagus cuniculus. The sequence continues at coordinate 160,139,419 of NC_091436.1, read as the reverse complement.
AACTCGGGAACCTAGAAGCCAAGAGTCTCAGCACCAGCTTTGGAGTGTGAGGTGAGACTAGACTGCAGCAGCCCAAGCCACTTGCAATAAAGTTGTGGGAAGAACCTGGCATGAGTCTAGCTTGGAGCCCTGTAGAGGACAGTGTGCCTGCCAACCTAGAGGGGAAAAAAGGGAGGCACATTTCTCTGTCCCCAACCACCTAGCACCAGTGTCCTATAACTAGCAGAGAGAGGGTGGGGGCCATTTTGGACATATGTAACAGCTGCACCAGCTCATATCCATGCGCCCAGCAACCAGCTGAACGTAGACACACGGGTCTGGCTGGGAGAACTGACAGAGGGGCTGGGTGCCCGTGACCGAGGGAGCCTTATGTGCTGGGACTGTGAAAACACTGTGGCTGCATATGAGGGTGCAGGGTGTGGCTAGGTCTTTGGACAGTCCCTGTGGGTAACTTCACATGTTCAGGGCTCCCTGATTCCCTGGTGAGGGTCATTGCTGTGGGATCCATGCTCACACCAAGGACTGCTTGGATCCTTTGTGTGGTTCTTGCGGCAGGGTAAATGATTATTATATCCACTGGGGCTAGCAACCAGGCACTTATCTCCTTGGAGGAGAGGAGGTGAGCATGCTTAAAAAAAGAGAGATTTACCACACCCAATTTGGGTGTCACCTTGGACACTCCCCTCACCCTGGAGCACTGAACAGAGCTCCCTGGCCACACCCAGCACACGCCTCAGGGTATTCACTGAAAGAGCAGACATTCCACTAAGCCACAGAGGCATAGTCCAAAGGTAAAAGCCATCAGAGGGAAAAAAATCCGATTGTCTCCACAAATGCCTAAAAATAAATGCAGCAACTCAAGAAACAAGAATAAGGAAGACAACATGATGCTTGCAAAGGAACACAACAACGCTTCAGTACTAGAATGTGAAAATGAGAGATTAGGGGCAGGCGCTGTGGTGCAGTGGGTGGAGCTACTACCTGCAGTGCCAGCATCCCATATGGGCACTGGTTCAAGATCCTGCTGCTCCACTTCTAACTCTCTGCTACAGCCTAGGAAAGCATTGGAAGGTGGCCCAAGTTTTTGCGCCCCTGTACCCATGTGGGAGACCCAGAGGACGCCCCTGGCTCCTGGCTTCGGATTGGCCCATCTCTGGCCATTGCGCCATTTGGGGAGCGAATCAGCAGATGGAAGATCTCTCGATCTCTCTCTCTCTCTCTCTCTCTGCCTCTGCTTCTCTGTAGCTCTGCCTTTCAAATAAATAAATAAATCTTTTTTTTTAAAGTGGAGATATTTAAGAAATACTGGAAACGAAATTCAAAAAATTGATCATAGGATTACTTAGAAGTAATCATTATCAAACAGATTAACAAACTCCCAGACACTCAGATACTTTCTGAGGCATTTCAAAACACCTGCATCAAAGGTTGCATTAATTTGAGAGGTATTAAAACATGTTCAGTACTGAGACGATTTGTAGCACTTACAGTATATACAAAGCAGCATTAGACTACTGTGGTTCACATTTGAGAAACACAGATTTAAGCTTTATGCTATAATGTGCAATGGCCAGGTCTGGGCCAGCCTGAAGTTAGGAATCAGAAACTCCAACCTGGTATCCCACATCAGTGGCAGAGGCCCAGGTGTTTGGGCCATCTTCCACCACTTTCCCAGGTGTATAAACAGGAAGGTGGATGGGAAGTGGAGGAGCAGACTCCACCAGTCCTCTGAGATACTAAGCACCACAAGTAGTAGCTTGACTGATGTGTCACAATGTCAGTCCCAGCCAGTTCCCTGTTTGTAAGATGCTTTGGTTTGATTATGGTTTGTTTTCTTCAAAACTCAGGTTGAAATTTCATCCTCATTGTGAGATATTAGGAGGTGAGACCTTAAAGAGGTAATTAAGGCTTTGTCCCTTAACTCACTCATGGAATTAATGGTTAATGAGTTGTTTCAAGATGCATCTGCTATAAAAGTCAGTTTGGCTGGGTCTCTCATGCTCTCGCTCCCTTTGCCATATGATGCCCTGCACTGCCTCGGAGCTCTGCCAGCAAGAGGGCTATGACCGCAGGCAGCTTCTTGGTGCTGGACCAGAACCATGACCCAAGATGAAGCTCTTTTCTTTATAATACACCCAATCTGTGATATTGTGTTATTGACTACAGAAGATGGGCTAAGACAACAGACATTTGGATTATTCCTAATGTTTCTTATTTTATTAGAATTAGCCACAAACTGTGCCACTGGAACACCCTTGACCGCCTATCTTAGTATGTTTGAGAATATCTTCAGATTATACCCCTAGAAATGGAATTTTAGGGCAAATAAAAAGAAATATAAATAAAGGCATGAGGCAATACATTTGTTCTCAGTAGTACTCGAATTCAAATTAAACAGCAGGAAACTACTTCCCCCTTTTCTGGTTGGCGAAATTTTAAATGGAGTGATTTGGTTGGATTATGAAAGGGGAACAACCATTTAGGAGCCTCCATGCAGAAGCCTTATACTCCCAGAGTGAGGGTCTGGAGGCCTCTAGGCCAAGAGGGTTATCCTCAGATGGGAGGACTGGGAGCCTCGGACGACCTGAATCCCACATCCGACAGCCCCTAAATAACCCTTCAGTCTGTGCAAGCTGTTTCCCTCAATGCAGACAAGCACCAGAGGGACAGCGAGAATTGGCCCCAGTGCCAGCAACCCCATGGAACCCTCACTCCCATCCCCTCTCCTCTTCCTGCTGTAGTCCAATGCCGGGACTATCCTATGGCCCCGTCTCCCCCCCGCAGGTGGCTTTATTTTGGTCATCCTGTTGCCCTTCCCAGCACCTGGACCTTAATCGAGGTTGCACTTGGCCATATTGCCAGGGATCCTGTAGAAATCCACAAAAATAGTAGTTGAGTGACTGGGCCCCCTCCTCCCCAAATGCTTCAGGTTTTCTCGCGTGCACAGCCCACCTCCTCCCTGGGGCCTGGGAACTGTACATTGAGACAGTTTGTGTACTGCTGCTCTCCAAGACTATATGTGTCTATTTTGCCTATATTTGAGTAACAATGACATTCATTCAAATTATCTTTCAGTGGACTCAGAAATCAACTTTTTTTTTAAAAAAAAGATATTTATTTATTTGAAAGACAGAGTTACAGAGAGACAGAGGCAGAAATAGAGAGGGAAGTCTTCCATCTGCTGATTCACCCCCTAGATGGCTGCAACGGCTGAAGTTGCGCCAATCCAAAGCTAGGATCCAGGAGGTTCTTTCAGGTCTCCCGTGTGGGTGCAGGGCCCCCAGGACCCAGGCCACAGCTGAGAGCTGGATTCAAAGTGGAGCAGCCGGGACTCAAACCAGCGCCCATATGGGATGCCAGCACTGCAGGCAGCAGCTTTACCCACTACACCACAGAGCCAGCCCCAAGAAATCAACTTTGAAAAAACACTATATCCCACAGTGCCAAGATTCACAGCAAACAGAAGTCACCTACGGTGCACCAGGCACATGGGCCCTTCCTTGCAGGTATGGGTACATCCTGGGCAGAGATGCCCTCAGTGGGAGAGCAAGCCCCACTCCAAAGAACAGCTCCTCTCACAGCCAGGTTCAGTGCCCACTCCATAGCACGAGGCCAGGGAACATCGCTCTAGCTCCTGGTATCACACCTCTGGGAGTGCACTCATTTTGCTACTGCTACCCTTTCATGGGACACATTGCCTCTAAGTGTCGGATGCAGGCATTGAAGGGGCTCTCCTGAATTGGAAGAGAAGGCACGGGTCATAGTTTCTACCACGTTGAGGGTGGACTGGATGACTAGTCTTCTTTCTGGCCCTCCTCATACGGGGGGCGTTCACAAGCAGTGATAGGAGTGGCAGCTTGGGCTGGGTCCCAGGGAGAAGGAGGGACAAGAGTTGACATTGTCTCCCTCTGAGTTAGCTGAGCACAGATTGAGTCAGTTGCTTTGCCCAGAGTGTCTGGTGAGGCCTGTTTAGGTCGTTCCTAGTGTGTGATTGTGAAACAGACGGACATGTCCCAAGAAAACATGCCTTCATGCCCTACACAGTGACCTCTGTCTAATCTCCTGACTTGTTCTAAACAGAGTTCAGAATTCCAAGCCAAGGTTGGGATTTGGCAGGAGAAAGAGAACGGCATTAGAATAAGCTTTGTCCATCTCTGGACACTGAAATGAGACAGGTAATGGCCTGTGGCGAGTTTGGAGAGGACTCGACAGGAAGGGTTATTTACAAGGGGTAGAGGTCAAGATCTGGTTAGGCGCTTTCTTTTCCCCAGGATTTTGGTTCAGGTACCACCAGATGAAAATGAATTCTAAGGGCAAATCTGAGAAACAGAAGAAACCTCCAACAGACAGGTATAGAGGTGTGTGTAAGTATTTACTGAAGGCAACAGTAAGTCTTCCTCACTGTTAACCAATCACTTTCTTCCCCTTGGCCATGCCCCTCTATACTGCTCAGCCAAAGAGCAAAGCAGGGGATGGTGGGAGATGGGCAGGAAGAGGCAAAGCTTGGCCAGGTGTGGCTCTGAGGTGTTTTTTTGTTGAATCTCATTTGCCAAACCCACCTCTGGGACCATGTGAATTATGACTCAGCTAAGGGAAAATCATTTCAGCTAAGGAAATGCCCTTCTAGAATTAGCTTTTGGTTCAAGTGAGAAAAATACGGGCAAAAGATACCATATTTAAGAATGCAAGTTTAGGGGCAGGCATCGTGGTTCAGCAGATTAAGCCGCCACTTGGGACGCCCACATCCCATTTTGGAGCGCCAGGTTTGAGTTCCATCTCCACTTCTAATTCCAGCTGTGTATTGTGCACTCTGGGAGGCAGCAGACGATGATTCAAGTGCTTGGGTCCCTGCCACCAACATGAGACTCACAGATGGACTTCCACGCTCCTAGGTTTGGCCTGGGACAGTCCCTGCTGTTGCAGACTTTTGGGGAGTAAATGAAAATAAATTTTAAAGATATAAAAAATATCAGAGGCTTAACAGTTATGATATTTCAGGGTGCAAGAGCCAGAGACTCCAAATTTCTCTGCATGGTAGTACACATGAGTATTACCAGAATGCAGCTCTGTAAGGAGCACAGCAGAGCAGACAGTGTGAGGAAGGAATAGAGCCTGAAGGCCATTCTGATTATGGCAGAACTCTCAGTCACCTGTTTGTTCCCTCAGAACAGTCTCCAGTTGTGGTGACCCAGCCTCCCATATGTCTACTTCAGGGTCGAGCTGGTTTGGTCAACCACCTCTAGTTTGGGCACATTCCTTCCTTCCCCTCCCTTCCTCTCCCTTCCTTTCCCCTTTCCCTTCCCCTTTCCCTTCTTAAGTTTCCTTTTTTTAAAAAATTTATTTAAAAGATGGAGCAATAGAGAGGGAGAGAGAAAGATAGACAGATCTTCCATCTGCAGGTTCATTCCCCCAGCGGCTGCAACAGTCTAGGTAGGTCCAGGCCAAAGCCAGAAGCCTGGAACTCCATCCACATGAATGGCAGGATCCCCAGCACTTGGGGCAGCTTTCATTGCTTTCCCAGGTGCATTGGCAGGAAGCTGGATTGGAAGCAGAGCAGCTAGGACTTGAACTGGCACTCCTATGGGATGTCAGCATTACAAGCTGTGGCTTAACCCATTGCACCATAATGTCAGCCCCTGCCTTCATTTTCAAATTCAGCTACAAAGGTCATCATGAAGACTCTTGAAATGATTAAAAAAAAAAAAAAAAAAGCAAATTCTTTGTCCCTGAAGTCTCATTACATAAACTGTCACTTGAATGTACTCATGAATGACAACCAACAATGAATGATGAAATTTTATTAACACAGTTAATTGATAACTAAAATTAATTTATTAAGGATTTTGAGTCAATATTGTAGCAAGAAGGCATGATTGAAATTTTGTAAGTCCTTTGCTATGCACATTTTTACACTTTTTACAAAGTGCTTTTGAACCGCAGCAATGGGCAAGGGTCATTTTTCACTGGGGCACAATAGAATTATCTTGAGTTCTTGTGGTTTTCAATAGCTACTGTTGATTTTAACTAAATTGTTTATTAAAGGAACAAAGTTTTGTGATTAGTTTATTCCAGTTAGCCAAGCAACATTGTCTTGAATATGATATAGTATACATAAGCCTGTAATGTTTTGTAATTAGTTGATACAAAAGTATAGCAAGAATGCTATACTTTTGTATCAACTAATTACAAAACATTATGTTTTTTAATTTCATAGAAATTTAATTTCATAGAAATGAAATATTAGACCATGGAATTCAGTGGGATAAGAAGGGAAGAAATGATATGAGGGCAATGAGGGAAGAAAAAACATTGAAGGGGCGGTGTTATCATGCAGCAGGTTAGGCCCCACAGCCTGTACTGCCCGGATCTCATATGTGTGCTGGTTCAAGTCCCAGCTGCTCCACTTCCAATCCAGCTCCCTGCTAATGCACTTGGGAAAGCAGTGGAGGATAGCTCAAGTCCTTGGGCCCCTGCACCCACGTGGGAGATCCAGAGGAAACTCCTGACTCCTGGCTTTGGCCTGGTATAGCCCCAGTCAATGTGGCCATTTAGGGGCTGAACTAGTGGATGAGATCTCTCTTTCTCTGTAGCTCTGCCTTTCAAAAAGAAAGAAAGAAAAGAAAAAATGTTGAAGCCCCAGAGGAGTCAAAGGATATGTGAAGATGGAGATACAAACATGAATAGGAACACTGAGCAGATGGTGGTAGAAGGAGAGTGAGTTATGGAGATTATGTAATGTCAGGGTTGTCTTTACTGGTAATGACAAAGTCGAGGGTTTGGCCAAAGAAGTGAGTGGCTGAACTAGGGTAGACAATAAGTAATAGGAGGAGAGATCACAGAATTGAGAGACAAGGGTGTTGGAAGGATCATCTAAACTGATGTTGAAATCAGCAAGGATTAGGGCAGTCACAGGGTTAGATAGAGTGGCAGTGTGCCTCTAAAAGGAAAAAGCATGTCACCTCAAGGTTAGTAGACAACTGCCAATAAGAACCATGGTGGAATAGTCTGACAACAACATAAGATTCATAGCTGGATGAAGAAGGAAGGGAAAATGGTTTGGAAGCAGTAACAAGGAATGAGGAAGAGATTTACTGCATCCCTGTTCTCGGTGGCCCAAAGGTTATGAGAGAGAAAAGACCACTTGGGGTATTTAGGGAGAGCAGGGTCAGTTTCTGTGGGAAGCAGAGGGGGAAGAGAATGCTCATGGCTAAGTTTGAATGAAGACATTCAGAATCGCCTCTAAACGATGGACTGCAGGATGTTGTTCCCACAGATTTTGGTTGATTTAGCAAACACAATCATTTAGCTAGCAATAAGTCTTTTTTTTTAAGCTTCTCTTTGTGTTGCTGGTAGGTGTTGAAAAGGAGGTTGCTGTTATCAGATAATATGAGATCAGGTGGTAATTAAAGCTCCATGGATATAAGGTTTTATATATATATAGTTACATTCAGTGTGATTTTTAAAAACCATTTATTTATTTGAAAGTCAAAGTTATACAGAGAGAGAAGGAGAGGCAGAGGGAGAGGTCTTCCAACTGCTAGTTCACTCCCCAATTGGCGGCAATGGCCAGAGCTGGGCCTGTCTGAAGCCAGGAACCAGGAGTTTCTTCCGGTCTCCCACGTGGGTGCAGGGGCCCAAGGACTTGGGTCATCTTCTACTGCCTTCCCAGGCCACAGCAGAGAGCTGGATTGGAAGTGGAGCAGCCGAGACTTGAACTGGTGCCCATATGGGATGCTGGCACTGCAGGTGATGACTTTTCCTGCTACACCACAGTGCCAGACCCTTCATTTATATTTGAGAAAGAAAGATTCCCTAACCCCAGGCAAAACTGCATCACTTGATGGCTTTAAAAAAAATTTTTTTATTTATTTACTTGAAAAGCAGAATGATAGAGGTAGAATCAGAGAGAATGATCTTCTATTTGCTGGTTCACTCCCCAAATGCCCACAATAGCTAGAGCTGGGCCAGGCCAAAGCCAGGAGCCTCAAACTCCATCTGAGTCTCCCATGGGAGTGGCAGGGACTCAAGTAGTTGAGCCATCATCTGCTGCCTCCCAGAATGCATTATTAGGGAGCTGGATCAGAAGCAGAGTAGCCAGGATTTGAACCAGGAACTCTGACGTGGCTGCAGGCATCTTAGCAGTGGCTTTAACCCACTGCACCACAATGCCCACTCCACTTGTTGGCTTTTGATTGTGATTCCAGAATTTCTTATCCCCTCATAAGTTATCCCTTATCAGCAAGTCTTCCTCTGACTCCCTATTTAAAATAGAGACAGGGCAGGCCTGTACCAATGGTTTAGTGGCCTGCACCCCACATCAGAATGCCTGGATTCCATTCCTGGCTCCAGCTCCTGACTCCAGCTTCCTGCTAATGCAGGCCCTGGGGGGCAGCAGCGATGGCTCAGGCAATTGGGTTCTTGACAACCACGTGGGAGACCTGGATTGAGCTCTCAGATTTCAGTTTCTACCCCAGCTCAACTCGAGCTGTTGTGGGCATTTGAGGAGCGAACCAGTGGATGAGAGCGTTCTCTCTGTTTTCAAATAAATACAAATTAAAAAAGAAAATAAAATAGGAGCTTCCCTCCATCATTCTAATATAGGTTCTCTGCTTAATTCTATATAGCACTTATCATCACCTAATACATGTTATTTATTATCTTTATTGTTCCACTGTGAGAGCACAGACTTTGTTTTTGTTTATGGATTTATCTAGGTATAGCCTAGATGTGTGTGCCCAGCAGACAACGGATGAATGAATGGTTGAATGAGTGAAATGCCTCTGTCCAACAACAGCCACTACAGTTTAGAGTAAGGAAAAAACAGGCTTTGGAGAAAAAATTATAACTATAAACACTAGTTCTCCAAGCCTGTTTCTTCATCTAGAAAATAGAGGTGATTATAAGATCTCTCAGGGTTGAAATTAAAGAGTAGGCTGGCGCCGTGGCTCACTTGGCTAATCCTCTGCCTGTGGCGCTGGCATCCCGGGTTCTAGTCCCGATTGGGGCACCAGGTGCTTGTCCCAGTTGTTCCTCTTCCGGTCCAGCTCTCGGCTGTGGCCCGGGAGGGCAGTGGAGGATGGCCCAAGTGCTTGGGCCCTGCACCCGCATGGGAGACCAGGAGAAGCACCTGGCTCCCAGCTTCAGATCGGCGTAGCACCGGCCGTGGTGACTGTTGGGGAAGTGAACCAATGGAAGGATGACCTTTCTCTCTGTCTCTCTCTCACTGTCTATAACTCTGCCTGCCCCCCCCAAATTAATGAGCAATCACATATAGTAAATATATTATGGGAACTGGTGCTGTGGTGTAGTGGGTAAAGCCCACCATGTGTAGTTGCTGGTATCCCATACGGGCACTAGTTCAAGTTCCGGCTGCTCCACTTCCAATCCAGCTCTCTGCTTTGGCTTGGAAAAGCAGTGGAAGATGGCCCATGTCCTTGGGCTCCTGCACCCATATGGAAGACCTGGAAGAAGCTCCTGGCTCCTGGCTTTGGATCAGCGCAGCTCCAGCCATTGTGGCCATCTGGGGAGTGAACCAGTGGATGGAAGATAGATCTCTCTCTCCTTCTCTTTCTCTCTGCCTCTGCCTTTCAAGTAAATAAATAAATCTTTTAAAAAATTCAGAGAGAAAAAGTATAAATAAATAAATAAATATAGATATTTATGTATATGTTATGGGATGTCTCCCCAGCACCAAAGACCCTTTAGTTGTCCCTCCCTCTAAACCTAGGAGTGACCTTCTTTAAAGCTAAAGCAGTGGGGCTGGCACTGTGGCATAGCAAGTAAAGCCACCACCGGCAGTGCCGGCATCCCATACGGGCACCAGTTGAAGCCCCCGGCTGCTCCACTTCCGATCCAGCTCTCTTCTATGGCCTGGGAAAGCAGTAGAAGATGGCCCAGCTCCTTGGCCCCCTGTACCTGTGTGGGAATATCCAGAGGAAGCTCCTGGCTCCCGGCTTCAGATCAGTGCAGCTCCAGCCATTGCAGCCAACTGGGGAATGAACCAGCGGATGGAAGACCTCTCTCTGTCTCTCTTTCTGCTTTTTCTTCTCTGTGTAACTCTGACATTTAAATAAATAAATCTTTAAAAAAATAAAGCTAAAGCAGGGCCCAAGGACTCAGGCTATCTTCTGCTGCTTTCCCAGGTGCATTAGCAGGAAGCTGGATTGGAATGGAGCAGCTAGGTCTTGAACTGGTACCCATATGGGATGCCAGCCTCGCAGGAGGCGGTTTAACTCACTGCGCCACAGTGCCAGGTCCATGGATCCTCCTTCTCTGAGCAAGTTCTAGCAAATAAACTTTTCTTCAACAGCTCCTAAGTCCCCTTATCTGCAGTCACAGATGCACAATATTGATACAGTCCAGTAAACTCTATGCATATTCTGCACCCAACTCCACCTACACACACATACACCTGTGCCCTTCCTTCCTTACCGCTTCTCAGCCCCAAGTCCACATTCCCTTTGCTCTGCAATGTTGAACCTAGGGACTCCTCAAGCTGCAGTTCTCCTCTGCCTCAGAGGCATGAGTGGGGGGATGTGAAGGCAGGAGGAGGAGGGAGAGGGACTGTCTTTCTTGCTTGCTCACAGTCCCAGCAATGGCACTCCATTGTTAACAGCAGCTAGTTCCAGCCTCCCCTCCCTTCAGCCTCATGGAGTGGGCATCTGATGTTGTGGTTAAGAACCAGCTGTGCCTGCTTGCCAGCTCTGAGGGACTGGCTTTGAGTCCTGGCTCTGTTCTCCATTCCAACTTCCTGCTAATGGACACCCTAGTAGGTAGCAGGTGATGGCTCACACAGTTGGATCCCTGCCATGCAAGCGGGAGATCTGGATTCAGTTCCTGGCTCCCAGGCATTGCAAGTAAACTAGAAGACAGGCGGTCTCCTTCTCTTTCTGTTTCTTCCTCTCACATTGACAAGAACATGTTATACCAGCAGCAGCAGCCAGGTGGCATCCCCTTCTGAGAGGTCTGTGCCTCAGCTTTCTGTGCCTTGTATTAATTTCCCAGGGCTGCCATGACAGATCACCATACATGGCATCACGTATGACAGTAGGAATCCATGCACTCACAGTTCTGGGGCTGGCCATCAGAAACTGAGCTGTTCACAGGGTCATGCTCCCTCTGAAGTCTCCACAGAGGAACCCTATTGCCTCTTCCAGCTTTGTTGAGAGTGTTGCCAGCAATCCTTGGTATTCCTTGGCTTGCAGTGTGGCATTTTGCTTGTTTGATTTTTGCTTTTTCAGCTGTTCAACACCTATGTTGTCAATTACCTTGATTGAATTTTCTCTGTTGGAATGCATTCTGTGACATTTTTTTCCTGACTTGATCCTGGCTGAAACAGTACCTATTACTGGAAGAAGTTCCAGGAATCAGACTATTAAAAAAAAAAAAAAAAGACTCTGGGGTGAGACTGGGAATGCCTGCTTGGACTTGAAGACAGCGCTGATTTTGCAGACTGGATAGTGTCCATGTCATGCTGTCCCATCAGGATAAACCGCATTGCTACCTCTTGTGATTGTGATGCAGTGCTTAAGGAAGGAGCTCCTAGAAGGCTAATTAGGTGCTTCACTTGACCATTTTGTTCGCAATACTTCTTACTGAGGCTGTGGGGTGTGCTTGGCTTTGCTTAAAATAACATTCATTTACCAATTTACAGTTCTCTGTGTCACAAATACCATAGAGCTGGGTTGTCTGTTCCATGTCTTACAAGGTAAAGTCAAGGCATAGGCTGGGAACCTGCTCAGCTCCCATAGGCCACCCCCATTCCTTTTCACATGGCTGCCTCCTTCCTCAAAGCTGGTAATGGGAAATCACTGCTGCTTTGAACCCCTCAAGCTTCCCATCTCTGACTTCCTCGTTCTCTGGCCCCTGGACCCAGATTTACAGGTCTGCCATGACTGAGTCAGGCTCAGCCGGATAAGCCTCCTTTTGATAAATTCAAAGTCAACTGATCAATATCCTTAATTGCCTCTGCAAATTTTTCTTACCACAAAATGCAACACCATAGTGGTACTAATATCCACCAAGTTCATGGGCTCCACCTACAGCCAAGGGGAGGAAATACAAGGCCTGTCCACCATAGGTGGGTCTCAGGCCATCTGAGAATTCTGCCCTCCACAGATAGACTATCTCTGGCTGCCCTGAAGAGCTTATGGGGGAAAACAGAATACTGAACTCTCAGCTCAAGACAGAATCAGAAAATCAGAGGTGTCTATGACAGCTCTAAAAAATTTTTTAAAGCAGTATGTATCTCTTTGCAACAGCGGGGTAGACCTTGCCAAAAATAAGAATTTCATTTTGTGGGTTGAAGAATTACAATAATAAGTTGACTTCACAGACTTGTTATCTCTCTATGTGACACACAGAACACTGAGAATGGATGAGACATCTGCATGAGCTTAGACAAAGCTGAGAATTTTATCTATCTATCTATCTATCTATCTATCTACTTATGAGAGGGACAGAGAGAAAAAGAATTCTCATTCATTAGTTCACTCTCCAAATGCCTGCAATGGCTAGGGCTGGCCCAGGCTAATGCTAGGAGCCTGAAACTCAATCTGTTTCTCTCATGTGGGTGGCAAAGGACCAATCACTTGAGCCATCACCTGCTACCTAAAAGGGTGGGCATTTGCAGGAATCTGGAATCAGAAGTGGAGCCAGGCACTCTGATACAGGATGTGGGTATCCCAACCAGCAACCTAACCAACATGTGAAATGCCTGCCCCAGAGCTGGTCACTTAGAATGGCTAAGATTATCTTGTCAGCAGAAGCAACACTTCATATGTGTGAGATTAACTTTTATTTGCCTGAAACCTTGTAATAACTTCACCCAAGGCAACTGCTTTCCAAGAGGATGCCTAGGAGACTGCTTCCAGATGTTCACAGGAAGGGCCAGCATTGTGGCGCAGTAAGTTAAGTTGTCACCCATATCAGAGTGTCAGTCCAAGTCCCAGCTGCTCTGTTTCTGATCCAGTTCCCTGCTAATGTGTCTGCAAAAGTAGTGAAAAATGGCCCAAATACTTGGACCTCTGCCACCCACATGGGAGGTGTGGATGGAGTTCCAGGCTCCAGGCTTCAGCCTGGCCCAATCCCGGCTGTTGCAATCATTTGGGGGAATGAATCAGAGGAAATGAGGTCTCTTCTCTATGTCTCTGTCTCTTTTTCTGCTCTCCCCCAACCCCTCGTCACTCTGTTTTTCAAATATATAAATAAGGAGCCAGTGCTGTGGCGTACTAGGTCAATCCTCTGCCTGTGGTGCTGGCATCCCATATGGGCACCGGGTTCTAGTCCCGTGTGGGGAGCAATTCGGACTAGACTAAGTTACTGGAATTAAGACTTATCCTATGCATCTGCTCTCCCACAATATGGCGCTGGGAGAGAAGAAAACAGCTTCTACACAGCTGCCTCCAGTTCAGCCAATAAACTGTAGGACTTGCTCCTGATTGGAGGAGAGCAGCGTACTCGGCGTGTGGGCAGCCGAGTTGGGATTGGCAGAGGAGGACTATAAAGGAGGAGAGAGACGGCATGCACCAGGAACATCTAAAGGGAACATCTAAGGGGAACACCTGTGCAGCCCCCGAGAGAGCCGGCCGGCGGTGTGCCGCTCCCCTGCGGAAGTGGGGAATGTGGCCAGGGGGAACCGCCCTTCCACGGAGGTGGAAGGGGCAGTAGCCAACCCGGGAAGAACCAGCAGCAAACCCAGGGAGGGCCGAGCAGACAAAAGAACAGCGCAGGGTCCTGTGTCGTTCCCCCACGAAGAGGGGGAGCGACAGTCCCGGTTGCTCCTCTTCCAGTCCAGCTCTCTGCTGTGGTCCCGGACAGCAGTAGAAGACGGCCCAAGTGCTTTGGCCCCTGCACCCGCATGGGAGATGGGAAGAATCACTTGTCTCCTGGCTTCAGATCTGCACAGCTCTGGCTGGCCGTTGCAGCCATTTGGGGAGTGAACCAATGGAAGGAAGACCTTTCTCTCTCACTGTAACTCCACCTGTCAAGTAAATAAATAAAATCTTATAAAAAAAAACCACAAATATATAATTTTTTAAAAAACCCTTTGTGTTTAGTAAAGTCCCAGTTTACAATATAAACATACAAAAAAGTAACTTTTTTATACATTAATGATGAACTCACTGAAAGAAATCAAGAAAGAAATCCCACTCTCAATAGCCATAAAAATTATCAAATATTTAGGAATAAGTTTAGCCAAAGAAGTAAAAGATCTCTACAATGTAAATTATAAAACAACGATGAAAGAAATCATCAAGAACACTCACAAAAAGAAAGATACTCCTTGCTCACGGATTGGAAGAATCAACATCATTAAAATGCCTGTGCATGGAGCAGATACTATGGTGCAGTGGGTTAAGTCCCTCCTTGAAACACTGGCATCCCAAATGGGCACCGGTTTGAGATCCAGCTGCTTTACTCCTGATCCAGCTCTCTGTTGGTGTGCCTGTGAAAGCAGCAGAAGGTGGTCCGAGTGCTTGGGCCCCTGTCACCCATGTGGGAGACCCAGATGGAGTTTCAGGCTCCTGGCTTTGACCACTGCAGCCATCTGGGGAGTGAACCAGGTAATGGAAGATTTCGCTCTTCACCCTCGCCCTCCTCTCCTTCCTCTCCCTCTCCCTTTCACTCCCTCTACCTCTCCCAGTTCTGTCTGTAAAATAAACAAATCTTTTTTAAAAAGTCTATATATTGCAGAATACTGTGTATTGTTTAATACAGTATATAACTTCATGAGAGAAGTGGAGAGCTTTCCTCCTGAGCGAAGAATATTGATTGGGAAACCATTTGCCTCACAGAGAGGTGGTCCCCACTCTCCCTTTCAGTCTTGGCAGACAAGAAGTACCTTGAAAACAGTGACCTAAACAGAGGAGCTTAGAGTCTTACTTAGGTGCATCTCCACAGAAGTCCCGAAAGGCAGGCTGCACCATACAATTTCCTTATCGCACTGGAGAAGTATTAACTTAGTTTTCATTGTTTGCTCTTTTGCTTTAAATATTTTTCAAATTGTCATTTACTCAGCAAGGCCAGTGTTACTATTGCATGATATGCATTTATCTCATCCAAAATAATGCCTGTGGTATCACTCAGCACAGTGGGGTACTACAAAACCATCTGAATGTGCCCCCTGATTGAACTTGGGCCATTGTAGTGTCTTCAGTACCCCATGGTGTTTTTGGTTGTTGCTCTTTTATTGTTGACCCATGGCTGGCCTGTTTTCTAATTTCCAGAGAAACCATGTCCCAGTAATACATTATTGCAGATAACTGTCTAAAACCAGTGTATGATTCTGCCTTCCTCACTTTTACTGGGCATACCCACACACCAAAAAGCAGAACAAGTCTCATATGGTGTTCCTTGGCATGGCCAATTTACCTAATTCTGAAATATTCATCCCCTTGAGCAAGCCTGTGGGGAGGAATAGAATAACACAAATGTATTTTGTCTTTTCTTCAGATGAAAAATAAGTTTTTCTTTGTTTTTTATTTTTTATTTGTAGAGTCAACTAAGTACCCATCATTTATATTTAAATGTTATTCTTTTATTCTTTGAGGGTTTTTTTTTTTTTTTGAAGTGATTGTTTTTGTAAACAGGGTGACTGGGCAAACACCTTTTGGGGGTCCTGGTTTTAGTATTTTATTAGTTATCTCAAGACTGAATATTAAAATAAACCCTTTGTAGGAAACTTTCATCCTGGGGCCAGCACTGTGGCACAGCAGGTAAAAGCCGCTGCCTGCAGTGCCGGCATCCCATATGGGCCCCTGCCCCCAAGTGGAAGACCCAGAGGAAGCTCCTGGCAGGCATTTGGGGGGTGAACCAGCAGATGGAAGACCTCTCTCTCTCTGTCTCTCCTTCTCTGTGTAACTCTTTCAAGTAAATTAAAATTAAAGCCGCTGCCAGGCAACACCACACAGAGTAACATATCTGTTTTGTCTCTGGTGGTGCAAGGTTTTTAAGCATGGCTCATAACTGGTAAGATTTTGTAGTGACAATCTGGCAGTATCCTTGCATAGCTATTTGGGTAAGGACATAAGTCAGTTAAAGGTCAACCTTTAGGTCAACCTATTAAAGGTCAACCATATTCAGAAATCAGAGTAACTCAGCCCAGCTAAATATTCATAAGAAACATGCCTATAACTCTAGACTTCTAGTCTAGGCAACAAAAATTAGAGGTGGGACTGAGCACTCCCTTGACTTTCATTCTCTGGCCTGATTTAACAAAAACCAGGAGGAAAAGAGAGCTGGGCATCAGAAGCAATGTAAAGATGGGTGGCAGGCCTATTACAGGCAGCTCTGTGCAGTGATCTGCCCTCAGGGAGACCCAGCAGGCCAGTCCACTGCAGTGGCTTTCAATGTGGTAAGCCTGGGCCTCAGCAGAAGTCAGCTTATAAAGAGCCCTGGGAGCTCTACCAAGAGTTGGATCACTAAAAATGGACCTGCCCTGGAGTCAAAGGACTTCAGGTCAGAGCCACAGATCTTATTGGCTCTAAGATGAAAAGCCCTTCACTTCGCCCAGTCTCCAAAGTGACCACCACTATTGAGAGAATGGCCAAGTAGGGTCAGTAACATTGCAGACAGAGCTGTAAATTTCCTGTTGGAGATGCCACCTGCCTTTACCTGGCCAGCTCTCCTCCCAGGCCAGGTAAGTAATAAAAGTCAACAGAGTGCCTTCCCCAAGGAGGTTCACACCTCCCTTAAAATGTACCCTATGTAAAAAGATAAATAGGTCTAGGTCCCTTAACTTACAAGGCCTAAAGCCCACCGGGTTATTATCAAGCCCCTTCTATCAGGTTCTCTTTGCCTCTCAATCGGAAAACTTATTTGTAACTTGGACAACACCTTTCTTGACTCCTCTAACAGCAACTCTGTCCTTTGTTCTGGACCCTGTCTGGCCCACTCCTGGGCCTCATTCCCTTGTAATTTTGTTGCTTTTTTTTTTTATTTTTACAGGCAGAGTGGACAGTGAGAGAGAGAGACAGAGAGAAAGGTCTTCCTTTGCCTTTGGTTCACCCTCCAGTGGCCGCCACGGCCAGCGTGCTGCGGCCGGTGCACTGCGCTGATCCGATGGCAGGAGCCAGGTACTTATCCTGATCTCCCATGGGGTGCAGGGCCCAAGCACTTGGGCCATCCTCCACTGCACTCCCGGGCCACAGCAGAGAGCTGGCCTGGAAGAGGGGCAACCGGGACAGAATCCGGCGCCCCGACCAGGACTAGAACCCGGTGTGCCGGCGCCGCAAGGCGGGGGATTAGCCTAGTGAGCCGCGGCGCCGGCTAATTTTGTTGCTTATTAAAGTCAGTGGTATACAGACATTCTGTACATGTCCTGTGGGGGCAGCAGTAGTATCTCTTAAACAGTATTACCGTAAGTAGTGTACTTCAAAATGTAAATTACCTTGTTTAAAACTGTGACTTTAGCATCTGTGTAATTAGTGCATATGGTATCTACTCTCCATTATCAAGATAATTCATTATTAGGTAAATTTGGCTAGTAGGGAGTACAGTTCTGTGAGCAGTGTTTCCTATTAAATATCAACTACTGTCTCAGTTACACATAGCAGCAGCAGCTCCGCCTTGCTCAGGAAAAGTAAATGCACACAGTTAAAAAGTTAAAGACATGCTGCAGATAGCTAGTCATTATTCTGTGTATAAAAGTAGAGCAGAAATTAAACGCTGAGGATTTCTGTAAATTCTTTGTTCTCTGTAGTAGATTGCCATTTATACTCCCAACATGTGTGTACTGATGATCCTCTCCCACACTAATGAGTGGCTTTTCTCCCGGTTTTGGCTGGAATCTGCTTTAGTCTCACCCTGTCTCTATACTATAGTGTCTGTTTAAGTGTTTACAGCTGGTGATGGAGCAAACCAAGGCCTTGGGCAACCAGGGGATCAACCAAATGCTACTACAGAAATGCGCTCAGCTCCCCACCCAGGAGACAGCAGCTTAAGACATCGCCCCATGGCAGCGCAGAGTGCCTCGTTGCCCCACGTCAGCAGGGGTGACTCTGAAGACGGATCGTCATCCCTCTGCACCTCTTGGACATCTGGGACTGATGTGGTGGGCTGTGCGCCACTCTGGGAAAGAATGCTGCTTTTACACCGATCACTCGGGCCTAATAAAAGATAACATGGCTGGCTAAGGTCAGGGAGGGGCTGGCAAAATGAAAAAGAGAACGGGAGGCCTCTCAGGGTGGTTTGAGTCTTGGTTCAATTGTTCTCCGTGGCAAGCCACCCTACTATCAGGACTCATAGGGCCCTTGTTCTCCTGATTTTAATTTTAACGTTTGGCTCTTACATTGTTAACAAACTTGTACAGTTATGAAACAGAGATTGGACACCGTTCAATTAATGGTCCAAGGGTCCCAATATAAACCCTTAAATGCTCATAAAACCTATAATATGTCAGTCCAAAACCCATGATTGGGTTTTTCAAACATGTGCAAAAACAAGAGGGAAATGAAGAACCAAAGTGACTCCATTTTAAAACAATAAAAAAAGCAGCCTCCGTTTCCCATAGCAGACCCGAGTCCTTGTAAAAGCAGTTATTCAGGCATTCCGGAGATATCAAAGCTTACCAGGGACAGCTAGGTAGGCCAAGGACAGCACAGTAGAGATTGCTAAACAAAGTAACTCCCTGCGCCCAGAGCTTCCGTGCTGTAAGCCCCCACTGTAACTCCCTGTACCCAAAGCTTCCATGCTGTTTGTAACTCTTTTTTCCTGCTGATGTAGTCCTTTTTCTCCTTTAAAAATTCTCCCAAACAAAGACTGGGGCCTCACTCCTTCCTCCGCTGCGCGGGTTGGTTGGATGGGGTCCCTGTCGCAGCTTGTACTCCCAAATAAACCTTGCTTTTGCAGTTCGGTGTGATTGACTCTCTGGGGTGTCTCTGCGGGGATCTAACGATCTGGCGACTCTCTGGAGTGTCTCTGCGGGGATCTAATGATCTGGGCACAACAAAACCAATAGTTAAGAATATTGTACTACTGAGTCCAGCACTGTGGTGTAGTGGGTAAAGCCACCACCTGCAGTGCTGGCATCCCATGTGGGCACCGGTTCAAGTGCTCCACTTCCGATCCAGCTCTCTGCTATGGCCTGGGAAAGCAATGGAAGATGGCCCAAGTCCTTGGGCACCTGCATCCACATGGGAGACCTGGAAGAAGCTCCTGAATCCTGGCTTTGGATCAGTGCAGCTCCAGCCATTGCAGCCATTTGGGGAGCAAACCAGCAGATAGAAGAACTCTCTCTCTCTCCCTCCTTCTCTCTCTCTCTCTCCTCTCTCTGCCTCTGCCTGTCTGCCGTAACTCTGCCTTTCAAATAAAGAAATACATGTTTTTTAAAAAGTTGTAGTTCTATAGTTTAATGATCTGTGATTACTTTCAAATTTACTATATATGGGTGAGATGGTCATCTTTCCATTTGATTATTGCTTGTAGTCCTTACCTATATTCCTGCTAGCCTAGGGTTTTTTTCTTTTTTTACTAGTTGAACTCTTTATTCATGGACCATTAAGCCCTTGAATATAATGTAAGTTAAAAATATGTTATCTCAAAAACTTGAGGAAAGGGAAGGGAAGGAGGAAATGTGGGAGGGAGATGGGAGAGAGATAAAGGGGATGTCGTTATACTCCTACAATTATATCTATGAACTATATTGAATCTGCTGAAAACTAAAAAAAGACATTCTGACCTTATTAAAAAATAAAATCCCTCTTAAAATATATGGCTTTAATTTTGTAGCCGTACAGTTAAGTCTGAGTTCAGAACCAGAACCTTTGTAGTTGAGTCAACCTCCACAACACCTAAAAGGAGCTGTGATTCTTATCAGAGCAACACTAAAAGAAATATAAAAGTTGACTTACAAATGTGATTTTCTAGAGAGTAGGACATCCGGCTTCCTGGTGAGGACCTTTGAAAAACGAGCAACAGAAGTGCAAGTTAAGAATGGGTGGTGTGGAGAAAGGCAAGAAGACTTTTGTTCAGAAATGTGCCCATGCCACACTGTGAAAAAGTGAGGCAAGCACGGGACTGGACCAAATCCCCAAGATCTAGTTGAGCAGGAGACAGGTCAGGCTGTTGGATTCTCCTACACAGATGCCAGCACGCACAAAGGCACTGCCTGGGGAGGGGACACTCTGACGGAGTACTTGGAGAATCTCAAGAAATAAATCCCTGGAACCAAAATGATCTTCACTGGCATTAAGAAGAATGAAAGGCAGACTTTATAGGTTATCTCAAAAAAGCTACTTAGAATACTTGGCCACTGCCTTCTTTATGACACAACAGGAATGTCTCGTGACTTGATATATATATATCATAACTTAATTCTCATGTACCAGAATTCAGGTGATGAATGGCTGACAGAATATTTTTGTTTGACAGTCCTGATTTAAGATTGCCTTGTGTGATCAAATAAATGACTGGGTTTGCAGTAATTCCAGTTCAGTAAATGCGATCATTGTTTTCTCTTTCTAAGGATATGATTAGACTTAATAATGTTCAACTTTTCACAAAAATTGTATGCCATCCCCAAATCTGTTGGGAGGCTGGATTTATATTTAAGTACTGGGGAAACTGCTTCATTGTCTCAGAACCAAGTAAGTAACTTCTGTTCTAGTTTACGTTCTTTACCTGCTAAGGCAAGAGCTGAAGCTAGGTAGCGATGTCTACTTCATATTTCTGGTCTTAACTACGACACTCAGAACTTCCTGTATCTAAACGTTTGCCTTTCACTTGAAGGGCATTTCAGTGTCTTCATATATCTATATGAATATTTAACACTTCTCACCTTTTATAGATGGTCTTCAAGGTCAGGTACTCTGAAAGTCAGCATGACCAGGTAGAGTAACAAGTTAAACTCCACTTTTGAATTCTTTACTACCTTAGATAAGTTATAATTCAGGGTTATCTATAAACAGCTATTTGGAAACACATAAAATTCAACTACGGTGTATTTGTGTTTGGCAATGGTGCTTTTGTCCATTCATTAAATGGACTAAGGTAGAGGAGATACACCATCAGCACAAAATTTCTAAATTATGTAATCACAAGACTTAATTTTAAAATTTACGGATCATGAAAAAATATTTTTCGGAGGAAGAACACGACTGTCACTTGCAGCCAAAAGATTAGCGTCACTTTTATTAATCTTTTTAAAGAATCGACTTACATTTGGTTCCTTCTATTAGTTTTCCTTTATTCTTACTAATATTTTCCTAATTCTGATATCTATTTATCTTATGAATTTTCACTCTTCTATTTATTCGCAGCTATACATTTTTATCTAACACTTCTTTACTGAAACTCGAATTTTTAAAATGGGTTTCTAGTCACACGTGATCGTTGCAAACGTGTATTTAGCAGGGACCTTTCCCACATACGATGAAAACAAGCCTAAGAATAAAGTCAACGCACAGAGCAAACGAAAATCACGTTATTAGGGGGGAAATCTCACCCGTGACGACTTAGACGTCTTAATTATATAAGCAAACAATTATGCTTTTCGTAAACTTTGAGTTTCTGCAGCTTCAAAACGAAGCCGAGCCGCAACGTTACCAGCGCGGGTAGCGTCGTTTCTGGCGCGAGTTGCGTCCTTACCAGCGCCAGCTGCGTAGTTACCTCGGGGGCAGCGGCCTCGCTCGCGCGAGCTGCGTCGTTACTACGGGAGCTGCGCCGTTACTACGGGAGCTGCGCCGTTACTACGGGAGCTGCGTCGTTACTACGGGAGCAGCTGCGTTACTTGCGCGAGCTGCGCCGTTACTACGGGAGCAGCTGCGTTACTTGCGCGAGCTGCGCTGTTACTACGGGAGCTGCGTCGTTACTACGCGAGCTGCGCCGTTACTACGGGAGCTGCGTCGTTACTACGGGAGCTGCGCCGTTACTTGCGCGAGCTGCGTCGTTCTTTGGCGCGAGCTGCGCCGTTATTTGGCGGGAGCAGCGCCGTTCCTTGCGCGAGCTGCGCCGTTACTACGCGAGCTGCGCCGTTACTATGGGAGCTGCGCCGTTATTTGGCGGGAACTGCTTCGTTAACTTGCGCGAGCTGCGCCGTTACTACGCGAGCTGCGCCGTTATTTGGCAGGAACTGCTTCGTTACTTGCGCGAGCTGCGCCGTTACTACGCGAGCTGCGTCGTTACTTGCGCGAGCTGCGCCGTTACTACGCGAGCTGCGTCGTTACTTGCGCGAGCTGCGCCGTTACTTGGCGAACGCGGCGGCAACGGCTGTGGCGAGCGGCCGGAGTTTAGTCAGCATCGGGGAAGCAAGCGCGCTGCCAGTCCCTCGCAGCAGCGGCCGCGTCGGGCCGCCTTCTCGTCGGGGCTGGAGGAAAACGTCGCTGTTTCCTTCAAAGTTGCATCAGTCTAGTCAAGGAGAAGAACCCCGCTCCATGCTGTCCCCGAGGGCACCTGCGGGTGCGGGCTGCCGGACACCGCCACCGGCCCGGACAGCTGGCGCGCCTGCCTCGGGGCTCCGCGCCTTTATTTAGCCCGGAATTCGCAAGGCGGCCTCGATCAGTGGTCCTTTTTGATGGCTGAAGAAAAGCGTGTCGTTGGGAGAAGAAAACGAAGGAGACGGCCCTGGCATCTCCTGTCCACAAGTCCAGGGCGCGAGCCGGGCCCTTTTCTTATCAAGAGGGCGGAGGTGTGAGAGGAGACGGCCTGGAGCGGGATCCGCGCATGCAGAACCGAGATGGCTGAGAAGAGAGACTCTGCCTCGGCTGGCGGCCAGAGCCCGCGCCGGGCCGGGCGCGGTTCCGGATGGTTCGCGGAGGGCAGACCCGGCGTCAGGACGGAGACCGGCGAGTGCGCAGGCGGCGCCCACCCCGCGGGTCCCGGCCGACGGCTCCGCCTGGAGACGAGAAGTGGGAAGAAGGCAGGCGGGAGCTGCGACTGACAAAAAGACAGCTTGGGGGTGATGCCGCGTCCCCACCTGGCGTGGGCCGCCTGGTTACCTGTGGGCTGTGTCCTCACTTGCTGGAATATCTATAATCACATCTGACCATTTTTGCCCTCTAATATTGCACTGAAAACTTTTTTTCCCCAAAATGTTAGGGTTTTTTTTTTTTTATTTTTCTATTTTTTTAATGTGGATGAAGTCCTTGGGCTGTTTGCAGAAGTAAATTGATTTCTAGGCACCGAAAACTGATAACTAAGGCATGTTTTGGGTGGAGCGTGTTTTTAGATGGTTTGTGTTAGTTGAACACTGAATGAGATCCTTTCACAAGCTGTTTATCCCTTTAAATCCTTTTTCCCCCTTCCGACGTATGTGAGGGGATTTCAGTTGTGAGAAATGGAATTAAGAAGTTTTAAAATAAGGACTGTGGTTAAGATATGCTGGGGACACAGGAATCCTAGAGCGTCTGACTAAAGGGCACAGCTCTGCTCTCCATACCAGCTTCTGGCTCATAGCCTGGCAGGAAGCGATGATGGCTCAATACATATTCTAAAAAAAAAAAAAAAAAAAAAAAGGGTTTCAAAATTATTTTATGCCAAAATAAACCCATTTTCTAAATGCAATTTTTGTATTTTATCGCCTGATTCCATTTTTCCACAAACTATTTGATGTACCCAATGCATATTTGAGAAAATATTCTCACAAAATTTTGATTCACATTCCTATCGTTTTCTTATAAAAATGTGTATATTAATGGAATAAAAATTACTGCATAATGTAAAAAAGCTTCATGGGAAAATGCATCTTAGGAAAAAACTATGAATGGATTTCCATATTTTTTCAGAGAAATAAACTCATATTTTCCATGAACTTTTTATAAGTCTCATATTCTTCTCAATGTCTTCACTCCTTATTGTCTTTAGACCTCTTGCTGGAGTCAGTATTCAGCTTGTTTCAGGGAGACAAAACAGTGTCTTCTAGGATGGGATAGTTTCACTCAAAAAAAAAAGTGCAAGGTTTTCACGGACAGGTATTGGCAGAAATCTGGAAAATGTGTGCAGAAATGGATTCCCAAGGTTACAGAACAGACCTTGTGTTAGCTCAGTTTATTGGTATGGATGGCCTTTGTGGGGATTTAGGATTCAGTGCATTTGAGTATCTGGGAGGGGCTCTAATAATTTTAGAGTGGGGGCAGGTGTTTGGTACAGTGGTTAAGACGCCACTTGGGGGCTGGGGTTGTGGTGCAACAGGTTGAGCCACTGTCTGTTGCCAGCATCCCTTATGGGCGCCCGTTTTTATCCTGGCTGCTCTGTTTCCTATCCAACTCTCTGCTATTGTACCTGGGAAAGAAGTGGAGGATGGCCCAAGTGCTTGGGGCCCTGCCTTCTCCGTGGGAGACCTGGATGGAGTTCCTGGCTCCTGGTTTGGCCTGGCCCAGTCCTGGCCATTGTGGCCATTTGGGGAGTGAACCAGCAAATGGAAGATTCATTCTCTCTCCCTCTTCCTCTCTCCTTCTCTGTACCTCTGCCTTTCAAATAAATAAAATCTTTAGGAAATAAAGAACTGAAAGGTTACACTTGGGACACTCGCATCCCACATTGGAATACCCGGATTCAAGTCCTGGCTTCACTCCTAGTTCTAGCTTCCTGCTATTGTGTACCCTTGAAAGCAGCAATTGACGGCTCAAGTAATTGGGTTCTTCCCATCCTTTGTGTGATGTGATCTGCACTCCTAGCTCCAGCCTGGCTCAGCCCTAACTGTTGCAAGCATTCAGGGAGTAAACCAGCAGACAGGAGATAATTCTCTTTCTCTGCTTTGCTTTCAAATAAGTAAAATGATTGCTTAGTTAGGTCTCTGCCTGTCTTTCAAATAAATAAGTAAAATGATTGCTTAGGTAGGTAAAACTTGGATTCCTTGGTAGTCTGTATTCAATAAAATGACGATGCCAAACCTTCCTAGTCTAATGAGGAGGAAGAAATCTAAAGACAAAGGTAAAGAGGATCGTTAGGGTAGACAGAAGTCTCAATCATGCACTACTACCATGAGAGGGCCCAAAGGACAGTCCCTTCACTTTTCATGTGAACTCAGCTGTCACTCTGCTGGCACCATTGTGTACTTTATAGTCAACAGAACACAGCTGGCACCTGGCTGAGAGAAGACTTCCTTGCTACAGCCAAGTCAATAACCAGAGTAACTCTGCAGACCTGGGTTTCACACATGACTCCATGAGAGCTGATGGAATCTTTGTGCATGACAGGTTACATCCCATAGAAAAAGGGTGGAGAACATGGATTTTCTCTCACCAGCTTGTTTGCTGGTGGGGAGCAATCCACACACTTCTGGGGTCACAGCCATGCTGTGTGTTGTGAGTAGATAGTAGGAGAAACAATTGGAGTTGGCCTTTCCTTCTCTGTCCTCAAAGTGGGAGAGAAGCTGTGATACTCCACTGTGGCAACTCCAGCTTTCTGGTCACTAGACCTTAAGTTTCTCTTATATGTTAAATAATCCGTAAGTAGGTTACCATCCTTATTCCTGGGATCAGTGTGAATAATTAACCATGATCAAAGGTCCCTGTAGCTCAAAACATTGATTGACACTCCATCCCCTTTGCCTGTATCTGTACCTACTTTGATTTTGGAGTTACAATGGACTCTCCTCCCCCACATTCCTTTGAAATCAGGGGCCCCTCTCAATTGCATTTCCCATTGCCGTTTCTCTGCAGAGGAGCGCTATATTCTTTTCACCCTGCCTTGCTGGGGTGCTGATATTGCCACTCAGATTTCTCGGTGCCATATGGTGGTAAATAAAATGTGCCCGGGGTTCTTGGAGCTCCAGCATAAAGCACGAGGTCCCAAGACAGAAGACTGCATGATGTAAAGAACAGCTTCGGCACCTCCTTCAGAAATATTTTACTCCTCACATACTGTGAGAATTAGATCTGGAGTCATTTGAGTACCTGTACTGATCTGAAAAGATCATAAAACTTTGATCTCCACAGGAGGGAAAATGGTGGCAGCCCAGACTAGACCCCCTGATTAAGCCCCAAGATGCCAGGAAGACTGAAGGAATGCACACATCAAAAGGGACAAAGCCTGAAACATGGAGCCCTTTCTGGACCGCCTCAGATTCACCTGGACAGAGACTTCTCATCCTAGGAAAGGCACATTTGCACTCCAGAAGGTAAGGTTAAGGAACCAGGACCATGTCCAGTCTCAAAGGAGTAAGGTTCGGAAGAGGATAAGGCATGGCTGGCTCTAATGTTTTTTAAAGACTATATGTTTAGGGGCAAAACTAGATGAGCAGGTAAGGAAACTGTTCAGCTTATTGCATTGGAACACATCAAGGATAGGTCATCAGGAGGCTGAGGGCATGTACCGCAGTGAAGGTCAGGATCACCTGCCCAGTTTCCATGTATGAAAGCTCAAACCCACCCAGGGGAAGAGAGTGCAGTCTCCATGACAAGTACCTTGAAACACCCTGGCAGATAGTCACGGTCATGATTCATTTGTGGCTCCCACAGTGGGGCCTAAGGACTCAGGGAGCCATCCCTAGGGGAAAGGTAGACCTAGAGGAGAGATTTGGAGGCAACTGGAACAGGATTTGAACCAACCCTGATACCCCGAGACCTGAAGCATCACCTTGACTCTGTCATCCTGTTAGTGCAGGGCACGTGGCCACCAGGTAACAAACAGTATCTTGCCTGTGGTCTGGTGGTACACAGGGGACTGAGTAGGTCCACAGACAAATCAGCAATCGCGTCATTAGCCCCCAGTGAATAATTAGGGGATTGCCACACCCTCACATCGTGTCGCCACACCTCCACATTCTAGAGTTGCCACACCCTCATGGGTTGTTGGCCTGTAGGATGAGCGCTTTCAGTGGGGAAAACCAGGTGGAATTTTCCGAGATTGCCCCCATCATTCAGCTAAAAGAACAAATAAATTACAAGTTTATATATAGTAGTCCTTCAGTACCTGCAAGGGATTAGTTTCAAGACACCCCTCAGATACCCAAATCCTGAGATGCTCAAGTCTCTTCTACAGAACAATGTAGTATTTGCATAAAACCCATGTAGACTTTAAATTCTGTCTAGGCAACTTAAATCTCTGTGTGACTTGTAACACTTCATGCAATGGAAACAAATAGCTGTTATCCTGTACTGTTCAGGAAATAATGACAGAGAAAGTAGTCTGTACAGGTCCAGAACAGATACAATTTTTTTCCTGAATATTTTCCATGGTTTCCTGAATATTTTCCATATCATCCATGGTTGATCTGATGAATGTGCAACCCCACAATACTGAGGTTTGACAATACTGTGAGGGACCTTCAAAAGGTTTATGGAAAATGCCCATTAGGAAAAAAATACGTGGACTTCAAATGTTTTTGCACCAAAATAAACACCTGTTTGTCGCTCCCCATCTTCGTGGAGGAACGACACAGGACCCTGCGCTGTTCTTCTGTCTGCTCGGCCCTCCCCGGGTTTGCTGCTGGTCCTTCCCAGGTTGGCTGCTGGTCCTTCCCGGGTTGGCTACCATCCCTTCCACCTCCGTGGAAGGGCGGTTCCCCCTGCCACATTCCCCACTTCCGCGGGGGAGCGGCACACCGCCGGCCGGCTCTCTCGGGGGCTGCACAGGTGTTCCCCTTAGATGTTCCTCGTGCATGCCGTCTCTCTCCTCCTTTATAGTCCTCCTCCGCCAATCCTAACTCGGCTGCCCACACGCCGAGTACGCTGCTCTGCTCCAATCAGGAGCAGGTCCTGCAGCTTGTCAAGTTGGTGAGAGGCAGCTGGGTAGAAGCTGTTGCCTCCTCTCCCAGCGCCATATTGTGGGAGAGCAGATGCATAGAATAAGTCTTAATTCCAGTAACTTAGTCTAGTCCGAGTTGCTCCCAGTTGCTCCCCACACTGTTAATTCCATTTTTCCACAAACTTTTTGTTTTATTATTTTTTCTTTTCTTTTTTTTTTTTATTTTTGACAGGCAGAATGGACAGTGAGAGAGAGAGACAGAGAGAAAGGTCTTCCTTTACCATTGGTTCACCCTCAATGGCCATCGCGGCCGGCACGCTGCCAGGAGCCAGGCGCCTCTCCTGGTCTCCCATGCGGGTGCAGGCCCCAAGGACCTGGGCCATCCTCCACTGCACTCCTGGGCCACAGCAGAGAGCTGGCCTGGAAGAGGGGCAGCTGGGACAGAATCCGGCGCCCCGACCGGGACTAGAACCCGGTGTTCTAGGCAGAGGATTAGCCTATTGAGCCGCGGCACTGGCCTGCTTTATTATTTTTTAATTTGAAAAAGGCAGACGGAAAAACAAACGACAGAAAGCTCCGTCTCTGTTGGTTCACTCCCCAGAGGCCTGCAATGGCCCACACTGGGCCAGGTCTGAGCCAGGACTCAACTGGGCCTCCCACATGAGTGGCAGAACTTCTTAAACCTTCCCTTGCTGCCTTCTGGGATGCACACCTGACGGAAACTGGAATCAGAAATGGGGAACGACTCTTTAAAGTACCGTCAGATATATTTCATTCTGGCAGAGGAATGGAGTATGGGAGGATGAAGGAGGGGATTACAGAATGCAGAATGGGAGATGGGAGAGATGCCCAAAATGAGTGCTATTCTTATGACTCCAAGAGGTGGTAGGCTGGTGCCCCTCATCGTATCCCCGTTTAATGAAACTGTCCAGCTCCTGAAGAATCTGAGTCCTGGCGGAGAACAGAAAACTACAGCAACTCAACCAAGTAGCAGGTGGACATAGGGCCAGGTGGGGAACACTTCCTGGAGAGAGTCTCACAGTCTCAGGTTCATGATACACAGCCATCCATTGTGCAAATGGGTCCCTTTCTATCCCTATCAGAGAAGAGAATCAGAAATAGTTTTCAAAAATACTTTTTTAAATTACAGTTCACAGTACAGTCCGTGTTTTGCCCTGGAGCTATGCTAACTCTTGTGGCTGTATTATAATGTAGTCTGAAGTCTGAAGAGATTGGAACACTTGGGACATCACACAGAACATCACATTGACTCACTAAACTCTATAACCCTTCCCAGGGATCACTTACTATCATGAAATCAGTGACAGTACCATGGGCAGATGGTACGTGACCACGTGACCATGCGGCCTGCTGACCCTACCATATACATCACTGCCGAGCTGCTGGCCTGATGGAATGTGGGGGCCTGCTCCTGGGCCACAGTCAGTCCTCCAGCTCCAGGATGGCATTCGGTAGGGAAAGGCACGTCCTCCAACATGGGGAACGTGCTTCAGCCTTCACGACCTCACAGTGTTTTTATTCTGTTGAATCAAGAACAAGGTAGGCTTTGACCGTGATCTGAAATGACCACCCCGTAAAAGAGAACTCGTTTATTAACTGTAACACAAATTATTGTAATTCACAAGTTAACCTGAAGATGGTGCAATAGTATTGTTTTATTCTGCTTGCTTTTTTTTTTTTTCTTTTTCTTTTTCTTTTTGATACCTCCCTACCACTGCTGGTCAGTATCCATCCATCTGGTTGCTACCACTCACGAGGCAACATTCACTGATCCCCAAAATATTTGGAATTCTTTTTACTAAGACAGTTTGAATATGTCTTATGTGAAGTGCTTGGAGCCTGAAGAATTTGGTTTTTGAAAATTTGCATATAAACAATGAGATATATTGGGGATGGGGCCCTAATCTGAACAAGAAATTAATTTGTTTATTTTTTTTTTTATTTGAAAGTCAGAATTACAAAATAGAGGCAGGGAGAGAAAGAGATCTTTTTTTTTTTTTTTTTTTTTGAGAGAGAGAGAGATTTTCTATCCACTAGTACACTCCCCAAATGGCTCCAACCTGCAACAGTCAGCACTGGGCCAGGCCGAAGCCAGGAGGCAGAAGCTTCATGTGGGTCTTCCACGTGGATGCAGGGGCTGAAGAACTTAGGCCATCTTCTACTTCTTTCCCAGGCACATTAGCAGTGAGCTGGATCAGAGGTGGAGCAGCCAGGACTCAAACTGATGCCCATATGGGATACTACAGCACCAGCCCCTCATTTGTGTTCTTATCACCTTATACATAGCCTGAAGGTAACTTTATACAATATTTTTAATAATTTTGTGCTTGAAACAAATTTTCCTGGTGTAGAGTTTTCTACTTGCAGCATCATGTTGGCACTGAAAAAGTTTCAGAATTTGGAGCATTTCAGATTTTTGGATTAAGTATGCTTAATTTGCAATGTCTGCTTTGCAACTTTCTTACAAAAATAATTTTAAAAATTAGCTGCTATATGTTTGCCAATAAAATAGAACATATTAATAAGTAATGTCATTGTAGCAATGTTAAATGTCTTATAGTAAATGTCTAGGAGATTGAAAGAATCTGTCTTTGCCCTCAGGAGATCACATGCTCAAGTATTCAGAGCTGACACATCATGATGTCCACAACTTGTTCTCAAATCAGTCAGAGAAAGAAAAGCATAGATATGGACATAAATGTAGATATATGCATGTATCTGCAGAGAAGAGACAAGAAGAGAAGAAACCAGACTGGCAAATTGTTAACCAATGGTGAACCTGAGTAAAGGTATGTGAGTGTTTATTACATCACTCTTTCAACTATTCTGTCTAGTTTAAACTTTTCTTCAAATAAAAGATTACGAAAAAAAATGTAAACCAATCAAATATCAAGACAACATACTGGGAAAAATATTTCAATTCTCCTTCTAGAAAAAAAGTCAATAGTTTTCCTAAAATATAATTTTTTAAAGAGGAAGTTTTCTCCTCCTTTCAGAGAAAGGTAGCTCCTTCTTTTTTTTTAAAATTTATTTATTTATTTGAAAGTTAGAGCTACACAGAGAGAGGAGAGGCAGAGAGAGAGAGAGAGAGAGAGGTCTTCCATCCGATGGTTCACTCCCCAGATGGCTGCAATGGCTAGAGCTGTGCCGACCCGAAGCCAGGAGCCAGGAGCTTCTTCCAGGTCTCCCACGTGGGGTCAGGGGCCCAAGAATTTGGGCCATCTTCTACTGCTTTCCCAGGCCATAGCAGAGAGCTGGATCGGAAGTGGAACAGCCAGGTCTTGAACTGGCACCCATATGGGAAGCCGGCGCTTCAGGCAAGGGCGTTAACCTGCTGCGCCACAGTGCCAGCCCCACTAAAATATAATTTCTAAAATCAGTAAGAGAAAGATAAACTCAGTAGAAATATGGGTAAAGGACATGAATAGTTCACATGAAAGGAAATGGAAATGTCACTTGAACTTATAAAACACTCAATGTCAGTTATCGTCACAGAAATATAAATTAAAACTACATGATGGGGGGCCGGGCTGTGGCTCACTTGGTTAATCCTCTGCCTTGCAGCGCTGGCATCCCATATGGGTGCCGGGTTCTAGTCCCGGTTGCCCCTCTTCCAGTCCAGCTCTCTGCTGTGGCCCGGGAGGACAGTGGTGCTTGGGCCCTGCACCCACATGGGAGACCAGGAGAAGCACCTGGCTCCTGGCATCGGATCGACTCAGCGCTGGCCGTGGTGGCCATTTGGGGGATGAACCAATGGAAGGAAGGCTTCTCTCTGTCTCTCTCTCTCTCACTGTCTATAACTCTACCTGTCAAAAAAAAAAAGACTGGGATGAAGTTCCTGGCTCCTGATTTTGGCCTGGCCCGGCCCTGGCCATTGCGGCCATTTAGAGGGTAGACCAAGGAATGAAGATGTCTCTCTCTCTCTCTCTCTCTCTCTCTAACTGCCTTTTAAGCAAATGAATAAATCTTTAAAAAAAAGAAAAAACACCTTGTTGGGGAACATATATTGGAATAATGTCCAAGAAAGGCAACAAGGCAGTATCTATATCAAAATTACTAGTGCACACACCCTATGGCCTCAAAGTACCCTATATATGTGTAAAATTATATGTGTAAAGGCTATTTAACCCAACTGTTCACCAACAGGATAATAAGAGGGTACTTTAAAAGGTTTGTGGGAAAGTAGAATTAAAAGAAAAATTTTTATGTATTGAAAAAAATTTTTTAAATCCATACATACATTTTTCATAATACGCATTGTGGCTGAAGTTTTTAAAGATCCCTCAAATGCATCGGTGATGCAGTGATATGCTGATGCTAAGGGGTGTCCTTATAAAGGAAAAAAGAATAAAAAGCTCCACTTACACTCACACAAAAATAGCTTTGAGATACCGTGAACGAGAAAGGCAAATGTATTAGCCCACTGTTCTTTATTTATTTATTTATTTTTTGACAGGCAGAGTGGATAGTGAGAGAGAGAGACAGAGAGAAAGGTCTTCCTTTTGCCATTGGTTCACCCTCCAATGGCCGCCACGACTGGAGTGCTGCGACCGGTGCACCGCGCTGATCCGAAGCCAGGAGCCAGGTGCTTATCCTGGTCTCCCATGGGGTGCAGGGCCCAAGGACTTGGGCCATCCTCCACTGCCTTCCCGGGCCACAGCAGAGAGCTGGCCTGGAAGAGGGGCAACCAGGACAAAATCCGGCGCCCTGACCGGGACTAGAACCTGGTGTGCCGGCGCCACAAGGTGGAGGATTAGCCTAGTGAGCCGCAGCGCCGGCCAGCAGCTGTTCTTTATTAAAACAAAATAGCTAAGCCAGGCTACTTCATAAAGAAGAAAAGCTTGTCTGACTCACAGCTTTGGAGGCTAAAATTCCCAGATTGAGTGGTCCCATTGATGTGGCCTCCAGTGAGGGCCTGACAGAGGATGATGACCCACTGACAGGAGTGTCAGTGGGAGGAAGAGATCACAGCTCAAAGCATGAAGCCAGAGAGTGATTCAGTGATTTATAACAATTTCCTCTCAAGGAAACTCCAGGAGACCAGGGAGACCAGCCATTCCTTCTGAGAGCAGAGTTCCCAGTGACCCGAGGCCCTCTCCTCATTTTTTTTTTAATATTTATTTATTTATTTGAAAGAGTTACAGAGAGGCAGAGGCAGAGAGGGAGACAGAGAAGTACGTCTTCTAACCGCTGGTTCACTCCCCAGATGGCCACAATGGCTGGAGCTGCACCAATCCAAAGCCAGGAGCTAGGAGCCAAGAGCTCTCTCTGGGTCTCCCATGCGGGTGCAGGG
The DNA here is from genome assembly GCF_964237555.1 of Oryctolagus cuniculus. NCBI lineage: Eukaryota > Metazoa > Chordata > Mammalia > Lagomorpha > Leporidae > Oryctolagus > Oryctolagus cuniculus. The sequence continues at coordinate 160,106,481 of NC_091436.1, read as the reverse complement.
GCCCAAGGACTTGAGCCACCTTCCACTGCTTTCCCAGGCCATAGCAGAGAGCTGTACTTGAACCAGCGCCCATATGGGATGCTGGCACTGCAGGCGGTGGTCTTACCCGCTATGCTACAGCGCCAGCCTTGGCCCTCTCCTCTTAAAGCTTCCACTCCACATCTATTTTGTAAAATAATTTGATAGTTTCTTACAAAACTAAATAGACTATTACCATACAACCTAGCAATTATATTTCTTGAATAAACTTTGAGCTATAAATTCAATTAATTGAATAACTTGCTTAATCAAACTAATTGAAACTATATCCACATGAAATCTTGTACACATATATTTATAGCAGCCAAACCTTGGCAGCCACCAACATATCCTTTAGTAAATAAATAAAAATAAACAAACTGTAGCACATCAGACAGTGGAGAATCATTCAGTGCTAAAAAAAAAAAAAAAAAAGAAAAGAAAAAAAAATGAGCCATCGGGCCTGGCAAGATATGGAGGAATCTGAAATGCATCTGACTAAGTTTAGGAAGCCAATCTGAAAAGTCTGCATGTTCTGGGAAGGTGGACGCACGGGCCCAGTAAAAAGGTCTGTAGTTGTCAGGGGTTGAAGGGAAGAAGGGGTGAGTAGGCAGGGCACACAAGTTGCTTAGGGGCTGGCGCCGCGGCTCAACAGGCTAATCCTCTGCCTTGCGGTGCCGGCACACCGGGTTCTAGACCCAGTCAGGGCGCCGGGTTCTGTCCCCGTTGCCCCTCTTCCAGGCCAGCTAGGGCAGTGGAGGATGGCCCAAGTGCTTGGGCCCTGCACCCCATGGGAGACCAGGAGAAGCACCTGGCTCCTGCCTTCAGATCAGCGCGTTGTGACGGTCGCAGCGCGCTGGCCACGGCGGCCATTGGAGGGCGAACCAACGGCAAAGGAAGACCTTTCTCTCTGTCTGTCTCTCTCACTGTCCACTCTGCCTGTCAAAAAAAAAAAAAAAAAAAAAGTTGCTTAGGGCAGTGAAATGACTCGGCATAATACTGTAATGTGAGACACCTGTCATGTATTTGTCAAAGCCTATAGGATACAGAACACCAAGAATGAGCCTTGATGGGAATTAGGGATTCTAGGTGGCAATGATGCTTCAATGTTGGTTTATTGATTGAAACAAGTGTGTCACCCTGGTGGGAGGTATTCATAGTGGGGGTCCGGGAGGTGGCAGGAAGGGGAACACTCTGTGCTTTCCACTCCATCAAAGTGCTCAAAAAGATAAAACTCTTTCACCTGTTTTATATGTCATAAATACTTTGCTGTCATTCATCTCTTAAAATTGTATATTGTGTCTCTTATTGTACAGAATTTTGTGTGAGCCAATCAATCTTTTCTCTTAGGGCTGCTGTGAATTTTCTTTTCTACTTGGGAAAATCTTATCCAAGCCAAGATCATAAAACTATTCCAGTATATATTTTCCAATACTGATACCGTTTTGGGAAAAGATGTCTAGCTAGCTAGAATTCAACTTTTTTTTCCACAAAATGGGTTTTTATTGTAGTCATAAAATGCAATTTTCAGTGCCACAGAAAATTGTGAAGTAGGAGCAAACAACTATTGGGTGGATTTCTTTTATTTTTTTAAATATTTATTTATTTTTTTATTTGAAAGGCAGACTTACAGAGGGTGGGATTGGGGGGTTGAAGAGAGAGATCTTCCATCTACTGGTTCACTCCCCAAATGGCCTCAATGGCCAAAGTGGGGCTGATCCCCAGAGCCAGGAGCCAGGAGCTTCTTCCGGGTCTCCCACATGGGTGAAGGGGCCCAAGCCCTTTGGCCAACCTCAGCAGCTTTCCCAGGTGAATTAGCAGGGAGCTGGATTGGAAGTGGAGCAGCCAGGACTCAAACCCAGCTCCCATATGGGATGCTGGCACTGCAGGTGGCACAGCACTGGCTCTACTGAATGGATTTCTTAAAAAAAAAAAATGGCATGAAATTTGTAACAGATTTCTTTGGGAGAAAAATAAAGTTAATTGAAAGTTTTTAAAAAAAGAAACGTGGTGAGTTCTCAGAAATGTGTTGTGTAGGTTACTGAACAGTGGAGACAGTTATTGAACAGTGGAGAGGGTTAAAGGAAAAGGGAGGAGACTGAGGAGTCATAAGATGCATAGACATCGCAGAATCGCTTTTAAATCTCTAGTCTCTGATGCTCCTTCTCTCAGGTAAGATCCCAACAGAGTTCATCAAAAACTGAAAGGATTATGCTACCACATACTCAAAGAATACATCTGTGGATTTAGTAAACTTTGAGAAAAGTGGGATGGGATGGACTCAGACTTATTCTCAGCTCCTTACTGAGGGGTTTGGTGTCTGTGCCAACAGTTGAGGAATCAGCTGGCTACCTCGAGATGAGTTATAACAACCAGCACGACACCTAAAGCCCCCCTGCAACGCCTCTGCTCAGTAGGAGAAGCCTGCTGTGGCGGCCGGGAAAGCTGTGCCTCTTCCCCACCTCTCCACCAGCGTCTCCTCTTCTGCTTGGTAATGCGATGTGGCTTGAGAACACTCTCTGTTTTGGCTGTGCAGTCCAGAAGTCAGGACTTCGGAAAGCACTAGGTGTTGTGCACTGGCTTTCCTCACTCCTAGAGTGGTGTGGTTCAGGTTATAAACTGTAAGAGCCTCTTTGTGGGTGGCTCCTCCACCAGAGATTCAGTGCTAAAAAGAAATGAGCCATTGGGTAGCACGAGACCTGTCTCCGAGTGTGCTGGGCCTATATAAGGACAGAGGTTTTCCTTGAGCTTTCCTTTGATGAGGTGGTCCAGGGTCTCGTGTGGGAAAGGCTGTGGCTGGGTATATACGCTTCCTGCTCCCTTCAGCCCTCAAGGAAGTATTTGGTAATAGCCACAGCACTACCTCTGATCTGTTTATCACCATATTCAACAGCTGCAGACATGAGATTTGCATTTCTCAGAAGCACATGTATTCCTGAGTTCCATCCCGATAGGCTACTGCTGCTGTGTCACTCACAACGTAGAGCAAAAAGCACCACCAGACAGACGGCACCAAATTCTGTACTGTACATTCAGAGTGACCAGGACTGCTGCTTCTATCATCTGAGAATGTTCTGCTCCACAGCAAAGACCATGCTCACAGGGGTGGATTGACAGGTTTCCTAGAGCCCCTCTTTCCGTCTCCTTGCTAAATTAACCCCTGGCCTATTGCCTGAGCCTCAGCTGCTTTGAATTTACTTTTTCATAATGTAAGGCAGCCAACTGTATCAGTCAGCGTTTTTTCTTTAAATCAGAATCTACCTTTTAATTTTTTATTTCTTTATTTTTTATTTACTTGAGAGACAGACACAAAGAGAGACAGAGTGAACTTCCATCCACTATTTCACTCTCCAAATGCCCACAACAGCCAAGGCTGGGCCAGACTAAAGCTGAAAGCCAGATATACAATCCAGGTCTTCTGCATGGGTGGCAGGAACTTTTATATTACTTGAACCATATGTGCTGCCTCCCAGGGTCTGCACCAGCAGGAAACTGGAGTAAAGAGCCAGAGCTGGGACTTGAGCATCGGTACTCTGATACGGGAAATAATCGTCGTAACCAGTAGGCTAGATCCCTACTCTCAGTTAGTGCTCTTATTCTCTATTCCTTGATTAATAAGTAAGTATACTGGGAGGGTAAGAAGGAGTTCATAGAACTGAAAAGAAATCTAAGAAATAAGCTGAGAAAGAAGGAAAAGAGAGGCTGTCTCCGTTAAATCAGTTCCCAGCTCAAGACTCAAATCCCAGGAGAGAGTATCTCATGGAACTGCCTTGAGAATTTCAGGGGAAGGCAGGGACCCGTCTTGATGTTCCACTCTTCTTTTCTGCCAATACCAGGAAAAGGGAGAAAGTAGATACTGAGTAAAAACCTCAATTGTCTTACAGTATGATATTTTTTCCCCAAATCAGTAACCAAGTCTCTTAGTGCTTCTAATTAATCATCTCATCCTTTTTTAGATTCCCTTGTGTAGATGTGGGTCAGTTTTTAGAACAAAAATCATATGATTATCTCAATAGATGCAGAGAAAGCATTTGATAAAATACAACACCTTTTCATGACAAAAATCTGAAACAAATTGTTTATAGAAGGAACATTCCTCAGCACAATAAAGGCAATTTATGACAAACCCACAGCCAGCATCATATTGAACGGGGAGAAGTTGGAAGCATTTCCACTAAGATCTTGAACTAGATAAGGATACCCACTTTCACCATTGTATTCAATATAGTTCTGGAAGTTTTAGCAAGTGCCATCAGGCAAGATAAATAAATCAAATCAAAGGGATACAAAATGGAAAGGAGGAAGTCAAACTATCCCTATCTGCAGATGACATGATTCTATATAGAAGAACCAAAAGACTCCACTAAGAGACTATTGGAACTCTTAAGAGGGTTTGGTAAAATATCAGGATATAAAATGAACACAAAAAAATCAGTAGCCTTTGTATACAGAGACAATGCCATGGCTGAGAAAGGACTTCTAGGATCATACCCATTCACAATAGCTACAAAAATTAATTAAATACCTTGGGATAAATTTAAGCAAGGAAGTCAAAATCTCTACAATGACAATTACAAAACACTGAAGAAGTAGAATACACAAAAAATGGAAAAATTTTCCATGTTTGTGGATTGGAAGAATTAATATCATCAAAATGTCCATATCACCAAAAGCAATTTTACAGATTTAATGCAATTGCAATCAAAATACCAACAACAATCTTCTCAGGTTTAGAAAAAATGGTGTTAAAATTTATATACAAATACAAGAGAGCCAAATGGCTAAAGCATAATCTTGTACAACAAAAACAAAGCCAGAGGCATCATAATACCAGGTTTCAAGACATAATCGAAACAGTCTGGCACTGGCAAAAAAAAAAAAAAAATGTAGACATGTAAACCAATGGAACAGAACAGAAACTTCAGAAATCAATTTATGCACCTACAACCAACTTACCTTTGACAAAGGAGCTAAAATCCATCCCTGGAGCAAGGACTGTCTCTTCAACAGTTAGTGCTAGGAAAACCGGATCTCCACATGCCGAAGTGTGAAGCAAGACCCCTACCTTACCCCTTATACAAAAATCCTCTCAAAATGGATTAAAAACCTAAATCTATGACCTAATTCTATCAAATTACTAGAGAACATTGGAGAAACTCTGCAAGACATTGGCATAGGCAGAGACTTCTTGGAAAGGACTCCAGAAACACAGACAATAAAAGCAAAAATAGACAAATGGAATTACGTCAAGTTGAGAAGTTTCTGCATTGTAAAACACACAGCAAAATAAAGAAGCAACTGATAGAATGGGAGAAATTATTTGCAAACTATGCAATTGATAAAGGATTAATATCCAGAATCTATAAAGAGCTCAAGAAATTCAACAACAACAAAACAAACAATCCAGTTAAGAAATGGGCAGGCCAGCGCCACGGCTCACTAGGCTAATCCTCCACCTAGTGGCGCCGGCACACCAGTTTCTAGTCCCGGTCGGGGCGCTGGATTCTGTCGTGGTTGCCCCTCTTCCAGGCCAGCTCTCTGCTGTGGCCTGGGAGTGCAATGTAGGATGGCCCAAGTGCTTAGGCCCTGCACCCCATGGGAGACCAGGAGAAGCACCTGGCTCCTGCCATCGGATCAGTGCGCCGGCCGCGGCGGCCATTGGAGGGTGAACCAACGGCAAAGGAAGACCTTTCTCTCTCACTGTCCACTCTGCCTGTCAAAAAAAAAAAGAAAGAAAGAAAGAAATGGGCAAAGGACTTGAACAGGCATTTTTCAAGAGTGGTAATTCAAATGCCCAACAAACACATGAAAAAATGCTCAGAATCACCAGCCATCACAGAAATGCAAATCAAAACCACAATGAGGTTTCACCTCACCCCAATTAGAATGGCTTTCACACAGAAATCAAAAAACAATAAATGCTGGTGAGAATGTGGAACAAAAGATACCGTAATCCACTCTTGATGGGAATGTAAACAGGTGCAGCCATTGTGGAAGACAATATGGAGATATCTCAGAAATCTGAAAATAGATCTACCATATGACTCAGCAATCCCACTTCTGGGAATTTACCCAAACAAAAGAAATCAGCATATGAAAGATTTATCTGTACCCCTATGTTTATTGCAGCTCAGATGTCCATCAACTGATGACTGGACAAAGAACTTATGGTATATATAAACTATGGAATACCACTGCTCAGCAATAAAAAAAAATGAAATCCTATCTTTTGTAACAAAGTTGGATGCAACTGGAAACCATTACATTTAGTGAAATAAGGCAGTCCTAAAAAGACAGATACCATATGTTTTCCCTGCTCTGTGGTAACTAATAGAGTATCTAAAATGTAATGTATTGGAGTGAAATTGACATTTTGAGATTCGATAATTGTTTACAGCCCTTGTCTCTACTGTTGAGGAACAGTGTTTTTTGTTTTTTTTTTTTTTCCCCTTCATACTATTTGTTGAACTCTTTACTTAGTGCTTAGTGTAGGGTTAATTTTCTGTGTATAAAGTAAACAGAATATATCATTGTAAAAATTAAAGAGTGGGAGTAAGAAAGGTAGGAGGAAGAAGGATGGGAACATGGCGGGGAGAGAGGAAAGGGTAGGAAGGATCCCTATGTTCCTGAAGTCTGTCTATATGAAGTACATGAAATATGTATACCTGAAATAAAAATTTTTTAAAGATTTATTTAATTTATTTGAAAGAGTTACAGAGAGGTAGAGACAAAGAGAGAGAGGGAGGTCTTCCATCCACTGGTTCACTCCCCAAAGGACCACAATGGCCAGAGCTGAGCTGATCCAAATCTAGGAGCTAGGAGCTTCTTTTGGGTCTCCCACATGGGTACAGGGGCTCAAGGACTTGGGCCATCTTCTACTGCTTTCCCAGGCCACAGCAGAGAGCTGGATCGGAAGTGGAGCAGCCAGGTCTCGAACCAGAGCCCATGTGGGATGCCGACACTGCAGGCCAGGGCTTTAACCTGCTGTACCACAGCACCAGCCCCAAAATAAATTTCTTTTTTGAAAAGACACAGAGGGACAAAAACATTCACACGTTTTAAATGTAAAATTTTTATCTAAAACTCCTGAGCCCATTGAATGGATTTACACTGTTATAAATTTAAATTAGTATCCTATTAATGATTTTTGAAAATCCCTTCTCCTATTTGGCATTCAAGCATGGCTCTGGGCATCTGCTAAAGTCCCCAAGGCCCTTTACAAGTACCTGGTTGGTTTCATGTGTTCTGCATTCAGCCCCTTTGGCCTATTCTTGATACAATACTTCCTCTGCTTCTTGTGATTTCCTCCTTGTGCTGCATGGAAACGGGGGAATTCTCTCAGGCAGAAGTTTTGGGTTCCCATGGTCCTCCATATTCCTATCCAAGAGATAACTGAGTTAACGTTTCCAGTTTGCATTTCAAGCATGTTGTTCAGTCTGCATGTGTCTGCACATGTTCTAGAGATTCTTGAGCTGTTGATTTCCAGCTTCATTCCATTGTGGTCAGAGAAGATACATGGTATGATTTTGAGTTTTTTGAATTTGCTGAGACTTGCTTTATGGCCTAGCGTATGGTCTACCCTAGAGAAAGTTCCAGGCACTGCTGAGAAGAATGTGTACTCTGCAACTGTAGCATGAAAAGTTCTGTAGATATTTGTTAGATCCATTTGGTCTACAGTGTCGACTAACTCTGTTGTTTTCTTGTTGATTTTCTGTCTGGTTGATCTGTCCATTGCTGAAAGTGGGGTATTGAAGTCCCCCATTACTATTGTATTGGAGTCTAGGTCTCCCTTTATATCCATTAACATTTCTTTTAAATAGCCAGATGACCTGTCGTTAGTCCTGCATATTCTACTTTCAATCCAGCTCCCTGTTAACACACTTGGGGGCAGCAGATGATGGCTCAGATACTTGGGCCCCTGCCACCCATGGAGGAGACCCAAATGGAGTTCCTGTCTCTTGCCTTTGTCTGGTCTGGCCCTGGCTGTTGCAGCCACTTGGAGACCTGCAGATTGCAGATGGATCTCTCTCTCTCTCTCTCTCTCTCCCTCTCCCTCTCACACCCTCTGTTCCTCCCTCCCTCTCTCCCTCTCTTCCGTTCAAATAAATGAATAAATCTTTTAAAAATATGATCAGAACAATAGTCAATGCATAAAACAGGGAAACATGCAGTAAAAGAATAGGAGACTATTTAAGTAGAGGTTTCTATGTTTGAGGCTTCAGAGAGAAACCCAATAAGAGGTCATTCTGATACCAACCAAGTGACACCAGCACTGGTCCAGTGTGATAAAGCCTGAAAGTGTGTCTCCTTTAAGTGAAAAGGTGGAAGTCTTCAACTTACTAAGGAAAGAAAATAAATCCTTGAGAGAAAGACCACATTCACATATCTGTTATTACAGTACATTGTTTAATTGCTCTATTGCATTATTAGCTATTGTTACTCTTTTTTTTTTTTTTTTTTTTTTTGGACAGGCAGAGTTAGACAGTGAGAGAAAGAGAGACAGAGAGAAAAGTCTTCCTTTTCCATTGGTTCACCCCCAAAATGGTTGCTACAGCCAGCGCACTGCACCAATCCAAAGCCAGGAGCTTCCTCCTGGTCTCCCATGCGGGTGCAGGGGCCCAAGCACTTGGGCCATCCTCCACTGCCCTCCCGGGTCACAGCAGAGAGCTGGACTGGAAGAGGAGCAACCGGGACAGAATCCAGCGCCCCGACCGGGACTAGAACCCAGGGTGCCGGCACCACAGGCAGAGGATTAGCCAAGTGAGCCATGGCGCCGGTTGTTGTTACTCTCTTACTGTGCCTAATTTATAAATTAAGCTTTATCATAGCTATTTATGTGTAGGAAATAACATAGTATATTTCAGGCTCAGTACTGTTTGTGGTTTCAGCCATCCACTGGGGTTTTAGAACAAATCCATCACAGATTCAGGAGAACTGCTGTCTATGGAAAAGGCAACCAAGCACCTGTAATTCTTACTGATCCGTTGTGCAGTGAACTTGTACTATAACACAATATGGTGTAAAACTCATCATGTTGTTGATACAGCTACCTCGTGTACCTAAGTCTTAATGATAATGCTGACTAAAAGCCTCCTCCAGCTGTACTGCCTATGGAAAATGGCCTGAGGAAGAATTGGAGCTAGCTGCAGTCAGCTGATTTCTATGCTGAATAGTCCTGCACAAGCTTATCGTAGGATACGAATTTCAGAACTGCTGCGCCACCATACCTGCCCCTAAGTAACTTTTTTATACACAAAGGCACACACATTTATTTTCTTTCCTTAGTAAGTTGAGGACTTTCACCTCTTCACTTAAAGGAGACACACCTTCAGGCTTTAGCACACTGGACTAGTGCTGGTGTCACTAGGTTGGTATCAGAGAGGGAAAAATAGACAAACCTTTTATCTACTGGTTGATTCCCCACATGGCTGCTTCAGCCTGGGGCTGGGCCAGGCAAAGTCAGGAGCCTGGAACTTCCTCTGGATCTCCTCTATCAGTGGCACAGGCCCAAACACTCGGGCCACGCTCTGCTGTCTTCCCAGCACATTACAGGGAGATGGATCAGAAGCTGCACCACAAGACCTGCCTCAAGGAACAGAATCTTAAGGATGAGGTTTCTTTTCTATCGTTTTTTTTTACCACATTTCTAGAACTTTTTTTTTTTTTGCCAAAGAATCCTTTTATTTAATAAGTACAAGTTTCATAAGCACAACTTTAGGAATATAGTGATTCTTCCCACCATACTTGCCCTCCCACCCGCACTCCCACCCCACCTTCTCCTCCCTCTCCTGTTCCCAGTCCCAGTCACCATTAAGAAAACACACACACACACACACACACACAAAAAAAAAACCTGTTCCTTGACAGTCAAGACAGGCTCCGTTCAAGTCATTGCTTCTCAAAGTGTCAATTTCACTTCTATAGATTTCCTTTTTGGAGCTCTATTAGTTATCACAGATCAGGGAGAACAAATGGTATGGTATATGGTGTATACCAACATATGGTATATGGTATATGGTATAACATATAAGGTACTGACTTATTTCACTAAGTATGATGTTTTCCAGATTCATCCATTTTGTTGCAAATGACTGGAAATCATTTTCTTTTTTTACTGCTGTGTAGTATTCCATAGAGTACATATCCCATAATTTCTTTATCCAATCTTCAGCTGACAGGCATTTAGGTCGAGTCTATGTCTTAGCTATTGTGAACTGAGCTGCAATAAACATGGGGGTGCATATAACTCTTTTATTTGCTGATTTCATTTCCCTTGGGTAAATTCTCAGGAGTGGGATGGCTGGGTCATGTGGTAGGTCTATATTCAGATCTCTGAGGTATCTCCAGACTGATTTCCATAGTGGTTTTACCAGTTTACATTCCCACCAAGAGTGGATTAGGGTACCTTTCTCCCCACAAAGGGTAAGGTTCCTGAGGCTTCTCATTGGATGTCTAATTTGATTAGATTGAAAGACACCAGTGACTCTTCCCAGTAGTAAAGAGAGTACTGGTAACCCAGGACATGATCTGGCAACAGACATGTGCAGAGCACCACCACTGGGTAATCCCAATCAGTCACTCACTCAGAACAGGAGATGGGTAGCTGTGCATATGCTTCCTCTGAACATTCTTGGGCAACTAAGCAACATAACAAGACTGGAGCAATGACACTGGAGCAAGAAAAGACACAACTCAATATTCCAATTCCCAGATCAAGCACCACGTAAATGATCTGGAAGCCCCGTGTGTGTCCTGAAGGAGAACCTATCTCCTGTCGCCACAGGGCTAAAATTACTGAAAAAGAAACCCAGAGTCTCATCCTGTCCCACAGCTGGCTAAGCTACAGTGTGAGTTGGGCTCCCAGCCTTGTAGGTTGTCTGTGTGAAGTCACTGGTTAAGAAGGAACAGGATCCAGAAGGTTTCAATGGGAATGTGAGGGAAGGCTCTGATGAAGCTGGGGACACTGAGCCCTAAAACTCTGATGAAAGTTGCTAAAAATACCAGCTATGACCACATAGCCTGTTACTGAAACGAAGATTGCGATTGCCCTGAGTATTCCATCCTGATTTTGTTATGAATATGTTTGAATGTCTATGTTACATATACAAAGTGTATATGTAAATACAGAAAATATCCATTTCCTACCCCTAAATTCTCCACTGTCAAGTAACACAGGGTATGTTCACTTTATATCCATAGTATGTAAGTATTCTCAATTTCACATCATAGTATGTAAGCTGCAGGATATGACAAGATAAGAGATTTACTTCCAGTTTTGTGAAAGGACTTAGGGCATTCTATTTGTGTGGATGATGGTTGTATCATGTTAGGTACAAGTATCACCTTGATGCTGCTGTTGTTGTCTTTATTTAGAGACTGGGTATATTCTAAGAGATGACGATGAATGCCAGGTTAACAAGAGGTAGACTTGTGATAGTTATGTTTGTGTGTTAACTGGGCCACAGGGTGCCTAGGTATTTGGTCATGCCTTATGGGTATGTCTGTGAGGGGGTTTTGAGTGAGATTCACATTTGAATTGATAAAGCAGAATACCCTCCCACATTGTGGAGGACAACCTGCTTATCCAATCATTTGAAGACCTGAATAGATCAAAAAGACTGAGCAACGGAGAACTTCCTCAGATGGAGTTCTTGACTCTGGGCTTTGACCTGGCCCAGCTCCAGGTATTCAGGCACTTGGGGGTGAACCAGTAAATGCAAAATCTCTTTACCTAGCTTTCTCTCTCTCTTGACTATCTCATATAAATAAATAAAACTTTTTAAAAAGAGCCTGGGCCAGCGCCGCGGCTCAACAGGCTAATCCTCCGCCTAGCGGCACCGGCACACCAGGTTCTAGTCCCGGTCGGGGTGCCGGATTCTGTCGCGGTTGCCCCTCTTCCAGGCCAGCTCTCTGCTGTGGCCCAGTAGTGCAGTGGAGGATGGCCCAAGTGCTTGGGCCCTGCACCCCATGGGAGACCAGGAGAAGCACCTGGCTCCTGGCTTCGGATCAGTGCTGTGCACCGGCCGCGGCGGCCATTGGAGGGTGAACCAAAGGCAAAAGGAAGACCTTTCTGTCTGTCTCTCTCTCTCACTGTCCACTCTGCCTGTCAAAAATAAATAAATAAATAAAAATAAAAAAGAGCCTGAGGGGCGTGCATGCGGCTTAGTGCTTAAGGTGCCACTTGGACACCTGCATCTCATATTGGAGTTCTTGTGTTCTGGTGTCAGCTACACTCCCAGTTCCAGCTTCCTGATAGTGTGCACCTTGGGAGCCAACAGGTGATTGTTCAAGAACTTTAATCCCTGCCACCCACATGGGAGACGTAGATTAAGTTCCAGGCTCCTGGCTTTGGCCTGGCTCGACCTGGCTGTTGTGCACTGTTGTGGGCATTTGAGGAGTGAATCAGTAGATGAGATGTCTCTCTCTCTCTCCCGTGCCAAAAAAATGTGGAGACCTCATAAATGCCCAAGTCAATCACACAACTAAAATCGGTGGAAGAACCTCTGACCCCAGCTCTGGTTCTCTTTCCTGTACCATTTTGCTTCTCAATGATTAAAAGGGAATAGACTAAAAGGCAAGGTCAGAGAGAAAGGCTTCCTAATAATGAAACTGAAAATGAGAACTGGCACATTTGATAACATTAGCTATTGGAGGACAAACCCTTCCCTTTAGAGCCCAAAGGGAGTTCATATTTTCCCAGTACAGAAACAGTAGCATCTACAATAATAACAGAATTCTGTGGAAGTAGGTTGAGTGCCTGGAGGATGGTTTTCATGGCATCTCTTGACTGAGATGATCTGAATCATAGGAGTAACGTGAGACCATGCCTTCAGCTCACCTGTGTACGTAACACAGTGCCTGGAGTCCCCGTGCCTGACAGCTGCAGGGCCACTGCAGAAGCTTGTCAGAGGTCGTGTTCCCTAGGAGAGACCCCGAGTCTCTGTGATTTGCTTGCAGTAAGTTTATGGTGAGCTGTCAGGCACAGCCCAGGGAGGCGAGGGGGACGCAGGGAAGGGCAGGTGCGCAGCACTGCTGGTCCCAGGGGAGACTCTGCGTGGCTCTTCAGAGCTGTCCTGATGGAGCAGGATACCCCAGGTCGGAGGAGGAGCCGTAAGTGGTGCGAGAGAATTTCCAGAGAACAGTCGAATGAGCAACCGCCACACTTGGTAGCTGGGGCAGGGGCTGCCCGGGCCTTGAAGGGGATCTGGTTTGCTCATCCCAGCATCCACTGCAGATTTATTCCTGGTTTTCAGTGCTATTTTAGCTTTCATCTTTTTAAAAAAAAATTGTATGTATTTACATTTATCTATGTATTTATTTGAAGGGCAGAGAGGCAGACAGAGGGAAAGAGAGAGCTCTCCCTTGCATTGGTTTACTCCTCAAATGGCCACAAAATACAGAGCTGGGCCAGACCAAAGCCTGGAGCCTGAAACTCAATCCAGGTGTCCCACCTGGGTACAGGGATTCTGGTACTTGAGCCATCACCTGCTGCCTCCCAGGGTGCACATAGCAGGAAGCTGGAATCAGAAGCAGAGCCAGAATTCAAACTCAGGCACTCTGATATGGGATGTGGACTTCCAAGCAGTGTCTTAGCTCCTGCCCCACGTGACAATATCTGTGTGATATAAGGGTCTGTATCCAAAACACAGGGGGTAACCTGTGACTTTAAGATGCACACATATTTTCACTTTCTTTCCCAGTTCCTGGCTCATAACTGTCTCCCTGAGGCAGATCAAAGAAACTAGAATTTCTCCTCCCCCGAAAAGTTCACAAAAACCATCCCACCGTTCCCCCTTGGAGCTGGCAATAAAGAAATTCTCTGGCCTTCCCTTGTCTGGTAACACCATAAACCCCCCCACACACTCCGGAGTGGTGCTGCTCCATACCCTGGAGGAAGAAACGCTACACAAAGGGCCCAGCAAAAATCTGGACAGACAGGCTAGGTGTCCCCACCCAGGTCGCCATGCATAGGCAATAAAGTCTCCACAAAACCCTAAAAGGTCCGGGGTCAGAGCGCTTCCTAAACACAAGGCACTCACAGAGGGTACGGAAGCTCTGTGCTCCAGTCCTAGCCCTGTGAGCTCTCCATCCATGGCCTCCGAGACAGCCCTTGTAAGGAGCCACTAACCGTAAGTAACCACTTCCATGAGTTCTGCAAGCTGCGCTAGCAAATGAATCAAAACCGAGCACAGGATTGCAGGAACCCCATTTCTAGCCGGTCATTCAGAAGCACCGGTAAAACGCCCCTCCAAAAGGAGAATGAACCAATGAATGGGTGATGTCTTTCTGTCTCTGTCTTTCTACCTTTCAATTTTTTTTATTATTATTTAAAATGTCAATCGTTTAGGAGAAGATGGAACAAAACCCGGAAGAGCCTGCTAATAAGGTGTGCTGACCATTCCAGATACTTTGCCTGTGTGACCAAACCGCCTCCTCTTACTTCACTTCCCCTGAGCCCACAAGAAACAGCCCTGGGGAAGACATGGCCCCATCACCTTCTCCTCGGCTGCTTGGAGCAGAGCTACAGGCCTGACAGAGCACAGACCTCATGAGCTGGGTCAGAGAGGGCACCAAAGAATCTGAACAAAGCGACGCAGAAGATTCCAGCAAGTGACGGGTGGCATTTGGATAGTGGTTGTGGTCAGAACACTAGCAGGTAAAGTTATAGAGTCAGAAGCAGTGAAGTCAGAAGCCACACGTAGACAGGTGCTCAGAAAGGGAGACGCAGAGGATGGGCAGAGTTGAGCGTGTGGGTTTGTGTTCCTTAGTCTTTTGTTATGCTGTCTCCTAGCCAGCTCTTCTTCACTTTGTATTGAACATGGCACTTTTGATTCTGGCTCCACAAGCCCTTTCAGCTCTAGAACCCATGAGTTATTGACCGGCTATCTCAATACCACTGTTTCTTGAAACTGGGTAATTTATAAAGACCAGAAATTTATTTTCTCATCGTTCTGGAGGCTAGGAGGTCCAAGATCAAGAAACCAGCAGGTTTGGCTGTCTGGTGTGGGTCGCTGTTGTAGCAACCTTAACCAAATCCTAGCCATTCGTTTATGGGAACAGATGGCAAGAGGTATCCTCATATAGCAGAAAAGGGAGAATTCCCTCCATCAAGCCCCCTCCCCTTTTTAAAGATTATTTATTTATTTGAAAGTCAGAGTTACACAGAGAGGGGAGAGGCAGAGAGAGAGAGAGAGAGGTCTTCCATCCGATGGTTCACTCCCCAACTGGCCACAATGACTGGAGCTGCGCCAGTCTGAAGCCAGGAGCCAGGAGCTTCTTGTGGGTCTCCCACTCCGGTGCAGGGGCCCAAGCACTTGGGCCATCTTCTACTGCTTTCCCAGGCCATAGCAGAGCTGAATCAGAAGTGGAGGAGCCGGCGCTGCGGCTCAATAGGCTAATCCTCTGCCTAGTGGCGCCGGCACACCAGGTTCTAGTCCCGGTTGGGGCACCGGAATCTGTCCCGGTTGCCCCTCTTCCAGGCCAGCTCTCTGCTGTGGCCCGGGAGTGCAGTGGAGGATGGCCCAAGTGCTTGGGCCCTGCACCCCATGGGAGACCAGGAGAAGCACCTGGCTCCTGCCATCGGATCAGTGCAGTGTGCCAGCCGCAGGGCACCGACCGCGGTGGCCATTGGAGGGTGAACCAACAGCAAAGAAAGACCTTTCTCTCTGTCTTTCTCACTGTCCACTCTGCCTGTCAAAAAAAAAAAAAAAAAAAAAGAAGTGGAGGAACCAGGTTTCAAACCAGCACCCATATGGGATGCCAGCACAGCACTTCAGGCCAGGGCATTAACCCACTGCACCACAGCGCTGGCTCCAAGCCCTTTTATAAGGACACCTAATCCCACTCATGAGAAGGGAGCACTCACAGCCTGATCACCTCTTAACACTATCACACTGACAAACCCTGGACTTCAGAGGGAACACAGAAGAGATGTGTGGCGATGGAAGCAGAGAGTGGAGTCGTGCTCTGTGAAGGTGGAGGAAGGGGCTATGAGCCAAACAACTCAGGGATTCTTCTCTAGAGCTTCTATAAGAAACTGACACTTTTATTCTAACCCAAAGAGCCATCTGAGCACTTGAACTCCACAGTGTAAAATAACGAAATGTAAGAAATCATACAGTCATGTACCATGCAATGACACTTTCATTAACAATGAGCCACATCTACCACGGGGGTCCCAGAAGATTGCATATTATTCCCTAGTGTGGTCTGCCTGTCCATTAAGAGATATGTGACTGTACAACAAGGTGTCCACATGGACACCTTTTCTCTGACTTTGTCAGCTGAGTGTTTTGGTACTGAACAACAGAAAATAATGCTCACTGATGTAAACCAAGAAAAAAAATTATTGTGAGGCTCTCAGAATTGGCAGGAAATCTGAAGATCCAGGCTTAACACTAGACAGGGCCCCAAGGAGGTCAGGAAGGCCACACTCTATAAATGTTTAGATAAGTACATTGGCCAGGGACATCACTGATGCTGCTGCTGTGGCCCTCCATTATGGGACATGGGCGTCTTAACCACTAGACCAAACGCCACCTCCCTCCCCCAAGCTCCCAAGTGATTAAGTGCTAAGTAGTGATCTGTTCGTCTGGCATCTGCTTGTTAGTGATCATGTCTGTGGTTTCCAGGGCAGGATTCACACCTCTTCAGCAACGGGGCTCATCTTGTCCCCTCTGAACCCTGTAGCTGCCTCTTTGACCTCTGTATCCCTCCTCCATTTTCCACCCGAGATGACAATGGTAAGGTGTAGGATTCAGCCACCTGGCCCCTGCTGTGGCTAAGACGTCGTTTCCAGGCCAGAAGCTCTGATCATTCCCCCGGGACCTTTTCCTATTGCAGAAAAATACACACAACCTGAAGTGCACTGTTTTAGCCATTTTTAAGTGACTAGTTCAGTGACATTAAGTACAGTGTTGTGCAACCATCATCACGCTCCCTCTCCAAGCCCCACGAGATTGTCTTTGGATAAAACATGACAGAACTTAGTATGTACACAGAGAGCCCTGCCAGGCAGGAGTTCCTGGTTTTTCCCAGACCTCTGACATCCCTACCGAAACCTCTAACGAGAACGGGAGGCACAGCCCTTGACTGTGCCGAGAAGTTATTTCCTCCGGGGTTCAACAGGAGGGTCCTCTCCCATGACCTGGGATGCCTTCACAGAATCCAATCTGTTAGAGAAGCGAGCCCAAGCCTGTCTTTCAGGAAATGGGCATTTATCAAACCACTGGGGATGGGGACGGAAGTATGAGGTCAACACCCCATTTACATACACAATGAGAACTGCAGATGCCTCCTGGTCGGTGCTCTACTCCCTGGAAACATGCCCCACGGAAAAGAAAATGATCAGAAGGCAGTTTGCTGAGGGCAGAAGCAGAGCAAGACGCGTTATTGGATTTGCATGTTTGATGCCCGAGCCTGGCCCTCTGCGTCCACACAATGAGCCAAGTCTTAGGCCAGCAATTCCTCGCCGGACACAGGACGTCCCCTGTGCCCTGCTGTCTGTTCTGTGTTGACGTCACTGCCTTACTGTCTCCGGGAAAGCCTTCATTTCCAAATTCTTGGGATCAGCCCCACGAAAGCTAACACCACCTCTATTTTTCAACGGCTTTGTGCTTCTGTGAATATTTTTTCCTTTCATTTCCTGGGTCCATTAGAGCCCTTGCCATGGTTTTCATTATAAATGTACTTTGGCTGTAAACTGGATTTATGGGAGGTGCATTTTCAGCCTCCCCTAAGTCTTGGTTCTTTTGTATCAAGTCTGATTTTTTTTTTTTTTGACAGGCAGAGTGGACAATGAAAGAGACAGACAGACAGAAAGGTCTTCCTTTGCCGTTGGTTCACCCTCCAATGGCCACCGCGGCCGGCGCGCTGTGGCCGGCACACCACGCTGATCCGATGGCAGGAGCCAGGTACTTATCCTGGTCTCCCATGGGGTGCAGGGCCCAAGCACTTGGGCCATCCTCCACTGCACTCCCGGGCCACAGCAGAGAGCTGGCCTGGAAGAGGGGCAACCGGGACAGAATCCAGCACCTCGACCGGGACTAGAACCCGGTATGCCGGCGCCGCAAGGCGGAGGATTAGCCTAGTGAGCCGCGGCGCCGGCTTCAAGTCTGATTTTTATAAAGATGTAGTTAGTTAGTTAGTTAGTTAAAAAGCAGAGTGACAGAGAGAGAGGGAGAGACAGAGAGAGAGATTTTCTATCCCCTGTCTCACTTCCCAAATGGTTGCCTCGGCAAGGTCCGGGCTAGGCCAAACCAGAAGCCAGTAACTCCATCACGGCCTCCCACATGGGTGGCAGGGGTCCAAGTACTTGCACCATCATCTGTGCATTAGCAGGGAGCTGTATTGGAAGCAGAGTAGTGGGGACTCAAACTAGCATTCTATTATGAGATGCTGATGCTGCAAGTGGCAGCTTAACCTGTTGCACCACAACACAGACCCCTGAGTCTGATGTTCAAAGCTCTGTGAGTGTCTCTGCTGCACACTACAGCCATCAGAATGACCTTGGCCGTCTGAATCTCTCACACGGGTGCAGGGATCCAAGCACTTGCGCCATCCTCCGCTGCTTTCCCAGGCATATTATCAGGGAGCTGGATTGAAAGCCCCAGGACTTGAACCAGCGCTCATATGAGATGCCAGGGGCCCAGGAAGGGGCTTTACCCTCGCACCACAATTCTGTGTCCTTTATGTGAACTTTTTGAAGTATCTTCATACACTTTCATTCCTGACGGTGCTTCCCCAAGAGGCTGTCTGTGCTTGCTCTCTTGCTTCATGACATAGATTCTAAGCATTGACTACTGTCTCCCTGGAGGCACATGTCAAGGTCTTGGGGTCCCTGCCAAGCAGGCCCCGCCAGGGTGGAACACAGCCCAAGCTTCCGGGGGCTTGACTAATCCTCATCAACAGATTCCTTAGTTTTCCATTAGAGTAGGACATGGGTGTAAAGGTGGTGTTTCCAGCCAAATCTTTCTAGATCCACTGGCACAATGTTTGCTGTGGGGACTCACCCAACTCTGGGTTTCTGCCACTCAGGGCTCTATTAAGGCCCTCTGTCCAGGCCCCTGTCTTTGGTTACTAGTCACCCAAGGCCTTATACATTTCCTTGCTCACCTCTGTTGGACTGAAGGCATTTTGAAAAAGAGGCTCCTGGCCGGCACCACGGCTCAATAGGCTAATCCTCTGCCTGTGGCACCGGCACCCCGGGTTCTAGTCCCGGTCGGGGCACCGAATTCTGTCCCAGTTGCTCCTCTTCCAGGCCAGCTCTCTGCTGTGGCCAGGGAGTGCAGTGGAGGATGGCCCAAGTGCTTGGGCCCTACATCCCATGGGAGACCAGGATAAGTACCTGGCTCCTATCTTCGGATCAGCGTGCTGGCCGTGGCGGCCATTGGAGGGTGAACCAACGGCAAAGGAAGACCTTTCTGTCTCTCTCCCTCACTGTCCACTCTGCCTGTCAAAAAAAAAAAAAAAAAAAAGATGCAGCCTCAATCCTCCTCCTGCGGCGCCGGCACACCAGGTTCTAGTCCCGGTTGGGGAGCCGGATTCTGTCCCGGTTGCCCCTCTTCCAGTCCAGCTCTCTGCTGTGGCCCGGGAGTGCAGTGGAGGATGGCCCAAGTGCTTGGGCCCTGCACCCCCATGGGAGACCAGGAGGAAGCACCTGGCTCCTGGCTTCAGGTCAGCGTGGTGCGCCGGCCGCAGCGGCCACCGGGGGGTGAACCAACGGAAAAGGAAGACCTTTCTCTCTGTCTCTCTCTCACTGTCCACTCTGCCTGTCAAAAAAAAGGGGGGGGGGCTCTTGGCTCACAATGTGGTCTAATGAAATGAACAGATGAGTGAATAAATGATTTATGAAATTAGATGCTCTGGTTTGAACGAGGCCCCAAAAGTTCATGTGTTAGAAACTCAAGCCCCATTTATGTTAAATATATTTAGCAGATTTGGAAGTGGTGCCTTTGGAAGGCAATAAGGATTAGACCAGGTCATGAGGGCAAGACGCCCATGATGGCATCCATGGCTTTAAGGGAAGAGGAAGAGAGACTCAAGCTGGCAGCTGGCTCTGCCTCACCGTGGGATGCCCTCTGCTCTCTTGCAATGCATCAACAAGGCCCCTATCGGATGCTGAGTAGATGCTAGGGTCATGGCCTTAGACTTCCCAGTGTTCAGTACCCTGAGTGAAATAAGCCTCTGTTCTTTATAAATTACCTAGTCTCAGGCTTTTTGCTATAACTAAGACATCAAACAAATAGGATTCCCTAGAGCTTTAAAAGAACCCATAAAATAATTTAAAGCCACTGCTTAAGACACCTGCAACCCATATCAGGACATCTGGTTCAAGTCCTGACTACTCCACTTCTGATCCAGCTTCCTGTGGGTGCACCTGGAAGGTAGCAGGTGATGACTAGAGTAGTTGGTCCCTGCCACCACATGGGAGACCTAGATGGAGATCCTGGCTCCTAACTTCAGCTTGGCCCAGCCCTGGTTGTTGTGAGCATTTGGGGCATAAACCAGCAGATGGAAAATATTGTGTATGTGTGTGTGTGTGTGTGTGTGTGACTCTTTCAAGTAAGTAACAATAAGCACACATTTTTAAGAAGAGACCACTTGAAAGCACAAGGCCAGGGGCAAGTGCCTTGGTTTCCTGTTGTCCACTAACAGAAGCTGCTTAGAGGTGGGCAGTAGGGAACAGAAAGACCCAGGTCCATTGTGCAATATTTTACCAAATATTCAAACTGTTGCCCTGTAAGGAATGAGGAAATCAAGGCTTCCAGGAAACAGTGAGTTTTACAGAGGCTTTGCCATTGGGATCAAACTCAGGGAGTCTAACTTGAGCCACTGCTGTGCTCACACAGAATTCGAGCTCTGGCATGGAGTTCCCTGGGTGCTGTCATCCCTGGGCTGGGGTTCCTCTGAAGGGTCCCGAGGCCGGGAGGAACTCTCACCCTGTGCTCCGTGGACAGCACATAAGCTCTGAAATCAGGACAGACTTGTGTCCAAACAGAACTGTCACTCTGTGACTCGTGCTGAAAGGAGGGAGGGAGCAGCTCCCTTCTAACACCACTTAGTTCTTACGCAGGCCTCTTGCTAGATCCAGAAACCAAATTAACATAAGGCAGAGGACAAAGAGAAGAGCACACAGGTTTTATTTAATTTTATTTTATTTTTTGACAGGCAGAGTGGACAGTGAAAGAGAGAGACAGAGAGAAAGGCCTTCCTTTTTCCGTTGGTTCACTCCCAATGCACCGCGCTGATCCGAAGCCAGGAACCAGGTGCTTATCCTGGTCTCCCATGCAGGTGCAGGGCCCAAGTACTTGGGCCATCCTCCATTGCCTTCCCACCCCACTCCCCTGTTGGGGCGCCGGGACAGAATCCGGCGCCCCAACAGGGACTAGAACCCGGGGTGCCAGCGCCACAGGCAGAGGATTAGCCTATTGAGCCGCTGTGCTAGCAGGTTTTATTCTTAAGTTTATCAGTTCATGGCCACATCCAGATGACAGTTAAAGTCCAAAGAAATGACCCAAAGGCTGGATTAGCCAAGTGAGCCGCGGCGCCGGCACCCCAGGTTCTAATCCCAGTTGGGGCGCCGGATTCTGTCCCAGTTGCTCCTCTTCCAGTCCAGCTCTCTGCTGCAGCCCGGGAAGGCAGTGGAGGATGGCCCAGGTCCTTGGGCCCTGCACCATATGGGAGACCAGGAGGAAGCACCTGGCTCCTGGCTTCGGATCAGCACGGTGCGCCGGCCGCAGCGGCCACTGAGGGGTGAACCAATGGCAAAGGAAGACCTTTCTCTCTGTCTCTCTCTCTCTCTCTCTCTCTCTCTCTAACTCTGCCAGTCAAAAAAAAAAAAATGACCCAAGCAAGATGCTTTTATACTTTTTAGACAGAAAACAACTTTGTGGCTGGACAAACATATATCTGGACTAAGATAGTCAATGCTAGAGACATTACTGAAAGCTATAGGGCAGTTAAAGCTAGGGGAAGGTGAGGGTTACTGCAACAGTTGATTTTTTTTTAAGATTTATTTATTTGTTTGTTTATTTGAAAGGCAGACTTCAAAGAGAGAGGGAGAGACAGAAAATGAGAGAGATATTCCATCCTCTGGTCACTCCTCAAATGGCTGCAACAGCTGTGGCCAGGCCAGGCCGAAGCCAGGAGCCAAGAGCTTCATCCAGGTCTCCCACATGGGTACAGGGGCCCAAGCACTCAGGCCATCTTCTGCTGCTTTCTCAACAGGCACTTTAGCAGGTAGCTGGTTCTGAAATGCAGCAGCTGGAACTCAAACCGGGGCCCACATGGAATGCCAGCATCGCAGGCAGTGGCTCAAGTCAGACTCTCTGAGTTTGATCCCAGTGGCAAAGCCTCTGTAAAACTCACTGTTTCCTGGAAGCCTTGATTTCCTCATTCCTTACAGGGAACAGTGGTGTTGTATTCATCAATGCCACATCTGCTACCCCTGGGCTGGTGCACCCACCTCCTTTTAATCATGTTTAGACATCTTTGGCATGAATGGTAAAACCTGTGCATCACAAAAACAGGATTAAAGTGAGGAAAGGGAGAAAATATAAAACAGGACCTTAATGACTAAACGGACAGTTTGTCCAGCAGTATTTACAACACTGGGACTGGCCATGGGGTATTGGATATGGTTCATCAAAGCAGAGACAAGTGGTCCTGAGTAGACCTTGAGTTCTGCATTATTTTCTTTTTTTTAAAATAGATGTGTGTGGGGCTGGCATTGTGGCATAGCACACCACATCCCATATGGGCACTGGCTCAAGTCCTGGCTGCTCCATTTCTGATCCAGCTCCCTGCTATGGCCTGGGAAAGCAGGAGAGGATATCAATGTGGCAGACCCAGAAGAAGCTACTGGATTCTGACCTTGGCTTGGCCCAGCGCTGGCTGTTACAGTCATTTGGGGAGTGAACCAGCAGATGAAAGATTTCTCTCTCTCTCTCTCTCTCTCTGGCTGTATTTCCCTCACTCTTTCTGTAACTCTGCCTTTCAAATGAATAAAACAAATTTAAAAAAATTAATGTATTTAACAAATAAAAAATAAATTAATGTATTTCTTTGTTTATGAAAGGCAGAGACAGAAACAGCCAGAGAGGGAAACAGATCTTACAATGCTGTTTCATTTCACTCTCTAATTGCTTACAATAGCCAGGGCTGGGCCAGGCTGAACCAGCAAACGGCAAGTCCATCTAGGTCTTCCACATAGATGGCAGGGACCCAAACGCTTGAGCCATCATTTGCTACCTTCCAGGGTATGTGTTAATAAGCTGGAATGGAAACTCAGGACTTGAACCCAAGCATTCCAATATGGGACAGAGACATCTCAATGAGTGGCTTAAGGGATGGAGCTGCCATGAGTATTTCAGTCTTGGTCTGGTGTGTAATAGCTAATACTGATGAGCGACTCCAATTAGCTAACAGCATAGATCTCAGAGCAGTCTGCATGCCTTTTTAGTGTTCATTCCAAGCCAGGAGACTGACAACCTTGGTTTCCTACCCCTGTGAGGGTGGAGAGGGGACCTCTGCTGGCAGATGAGGTCTCTGGAGGTGAGGGAGGAAGGGTGCGTTCCTACCACACCCACATCTGTCTCCCAGGGCCCTACACCCTTGAGGCATCAACTGTCTTCCTGCTGTGCAAATAAAGTTGCTGGGCAAACCTGCACAAGTTTGCTCTTGCCCCAGCTTCTACCTGCCTTCAAAAAAATGCGTCATTTACATTTCCTCCTCTTACAGATATTAAGAGATCATCTGCTCTTGCGTGTGGGCAGCTACCCTGGGATCTTGACTCTTCCTCTCTGCCTGAGTCAAAAATCAGAGATTTGAAAAGCGAGTTTCCCCAGCCTTTGGTTGTGGCAGAAGTCCTGTGATCAGAAATGTCAAGCCCAAAAGGAGCCCTGTGGATATTGGCAGCAGAGAAGCACAGGGACTGAGTCTGGCTCTGAACTGATGGCAAGAGGCAGGAGAGACAATGCGGATGGGAGTCCCAGTGGGTACCTAACTCGAGAAACCTGTTTTGAATCATTTGTATGAATTGCCAACATTCTGCTGTGGCTTGGTTTGGCTTTGGGATTTTTAAACTATATCAGGTATTTGGCTTCTTGCATGAAAACCTTAGTGGTGAGATAGGAAATTTAATTGAATAAATATTAAAGAGTAAACCCATTTATAACTGCTCCTCTGGGAAGCCCCTTAGTAATTATCAAGGTCTTTTAGAGGGAGTGGGAGATAGGATGGTTGTGAGTGGGAGGGAGGTTATGGGGGGAAAAAGCTGCTATAATCCAAAAGTTGTACTTAGGAAATTTATATTTATTAAATAAAAGTTAAAAAAAAAAAAAGGTCTTTGACCAGGCTTGAAAAGCAGTCACCAGTCTTCAGAAGAGGTGCACTGGGGCCTCGCTTCTGCCCTTCTCTTGGCTGTTTTGAAATCGCCTTTGTGAGAGCAACGTGTGGCTAGGGTTCTGTGTTGTCGTTGCCAGAGCTCACTGTCCTGCCTGCCCTGTACCAAACACGGGCACCTGTATCGCCTGATGTCTACTCACAGCGGCTGTTTCTTCTTCCTGGTGGTAAAAGCAGGAAACATCTGAAATCCTTAGATTATGAAAATCTTCATGTAATTTTTCCTGGACAATGTGTGATGTGTGTGTGTGTGTGTGTGTGTGTGTGTGAAAGAGAGAGCGAGCTAGAGGTGGGGGGTCTACTCTTATTATCTCAAGTGATTTTTCTTCCTTTGTATGATTTTCGTTGTCTCCTTTTGAAACGGAGTGAACCCACACAGCAGCTGGCCACCAACCTGCCCCCAAGTGCACAGCGCTCACTGCCGCACCGTAGCCAAATTCGCTCTTATTTTGATCTCTGAAACCTGTCTACTGGTCTTAGAAGGGTGACTGTTGGTACTCATTAGCATAGACTCGTGTTGGTAAAACAAAACCAACCAAATGTTTAAGCCCACATCAGAAGTAAGCCCTGCGGACTTAGGGTGTGAGGTCAGTAGGGTTTTACTGGAAAGATGTGGAGCTCTGGACATTTCTGCAATGGTGCGACTAATGCCTATTTGGAGGTGGGGTGGGCAGAGTGCCATCAGAGGGAGGAAGAAGGGAGTTTGTCCAGCGAGAAGCCCAGGTGCCCATCCGTCCATCCCGCATCTTGGCTTCTGTCAGCTCAGAATCTTGCTCGAGTTCACACAGCGAGGTGTGGGAACCAGAACTCTGCTCTCTTTTCCAGAGTAATAGTCCAATAAACAGACACTTTTGCCTCATCCCAAGTTTCCTGATCAGAAGACCACAGATGCCCCAGTGAGAGCATTTACCCTATTCTCCTTGTGAGTCACTTTTCCGCTTGGAAGGAGGTTAAAGCTGTCAATGCCAATGCTTCTCTCCGTGTTAGACTCAAGCCACCTGTGCTCTCTGTGCTCGGGGCCTGTGCTGGCAGCCTGGCTGCAGGGCCCGAGGACCCATAACCACTGCTGGGGAGGTTGGAACGCTGTCTGCATTCACAGTAGCCAGGGCATGATGCAGTGAGAGACTGGGAAGGCAAGAGACCCAGCCAAACGGGCTTCATAACTGACCCACTGTTGGGATAACCCATCAGTCCCCTAAATGGATGAATCCCCTCATGAGGGCTGAGCCCCAGTCATGTCTTGAAGATCCTCTTTCTTCTTAAAAAAGAGTTTATTTATTTATTTTTAAAAGATTTATTTATTTATTTGAAAGTCAGAGTTACACAGAGAGAGGAGAGGCAGAGAGAGTGAGAGAGAGAGAGAGAGGTCTTCCATCCGATGGTTCACTTCCCAATTGGCCGCAACAGCCAGAGCTGCGCTGATCTGAAGCCAGGAGCCAGGAGCTTCTTTCATGACCCCCATGCAGGTTCAGGGGCCCAAGCACTTGGGCCATCTTCTACTGCTTTCCCAGGCCATAGCAGAGAGCTGGATCGGAAGAGGCGCAGCCAGGACTAGAACCGGCGCCCACATGGGTTGCCGGCACTTTCAGGCCAGGACGTTAACCTGCTGTGACACAGCGCCAGCCCCTAGAATTTTTCATAATGAACAATTGCCTTTGAAATGCTAAGAGGTTTGAAAATATATAAAATGCTATAAAAACACAAATATGCTGGAGTAGGCATGTGGTACAGCAGGTTAAGACAATGCTTGAAATATCTGCATTCATATTGGAATGCCCAGTTCAAGCCCTGGCTACTGTGTTTCCAGTCCAGTTTCTTGCTAATTCACTCCACAATTGGCTGCAACAGCCGGAGCTGCGCCAATCCAAAGCCAGGAGCCAGGAGCTTCCTCTGGGTCTCCCATGAGGGTGCAGGGGCCCAAGGACTTGGGCCATCTTGTACTGCTTTCCCAGGCCATAGCAGAGAGCTGGATGGGAAGTGGAGCAGCCAGGTCTCGAACCAGCACCCATATGGGATGCTGGCACTTCAGGCCAGGGCGTTAACCTACTGCACATGTATGGCATTATTATTTATATCATTTGGAAGACGTTGTAGTCAGAAGTCATAGAATATTGTCAAACAAGTTGGAAAAATAAGATTGAAGGATACATCACAATAGAAAAAAGTCTCAGGCAGACTAAAAGCCGTGTTTTGTACCAAAATGTAAACACATCACCAAAAAGAAAATCCTGTGCTAATTATGGATTACCAATTTGGCTAAGCTTGAATTATGCTGCTTTTTTGCCCTTGATTTTTTTAAGATTTATTTATTAATTTGAAAGAGTTACACAGAGATAGAAGGAGAGAGAGAAGCAGAGAGAGAGGTCTTCCACCCGCTGGTTCACTCCCCATTTGGCCACAATGGCCTGAGCTATGTCGATCCAAAGCCAGAAGCCAGGGGGTCGGCACTGTGGCATAGCGGATAAAGCCACCGCCTGCAGTGCTGGCATCCCATGTGGGTGCCAGTTCGAGTCCGAGTTGCTCCACTTCCCATCCAGCTCTCTGCTATGGCCTGGGAAAGCAGTAGAAGATGGCCCAAGTCCTTGGGCCCCTGCACCCTCGTGGGAGACCCAAAGGAAACTCCTGGCTCCTGGCTTTGGATCGGCATAGCTCCGGCCGTTGCAGCCAATTGTGGCGTGAACCAGTGGATGGAAGACCTCTCTCTCTGCCTCTCCTTCTCTCTCTGTGTAGCTCTGACTTTCAAATAAATTTTTAAAAACACACACAAAGCTAGGAGCCAGGAGCTTGTTCCAGGTCTCCCACACGGGTGCAGGGTCCCAAGGAATTGGACCATCTTCTGCTTTCCCAGGCCTTAGCAGACAGTTGCTTCTGATCCAGCTCCTTGCTGATATGCCTAGGAAAGCAGGGGAAGGTGTCTTAAGTGCTTGGCCCCTGATCCACGTGGGAGACCTGGACGGAGGTCCTGGCTCTTGGCTTCAGCCTGGCCCAGACCTGGCTCTTAGAGATATTGGGGGTGTGAAATACCAGGGGTGGAACTCTCTCTCTCTTTCTCTCTCTCCCCCCCACCCCCGTCATCTTACCTTTCAAATAAATAAATCTAAAGAAAAAAAAAAAACTGGAATAGAGCTAGTGTTGGTGAGGAGATGGAGAAATTAGTGGGAATGTAAGATGGTACAGCTGGAGCAGAGAAGTTTGACCATGCCTCAAAAACTGGAGGCAGAACTATCAGGTGAGTCCCACGTCTAAGTATACACCCAAAGAATCCATTGTGGTGTGAGTGCTTGTCACCTTCAAGAGTCAGGTTGAAATGCAGTTGCCGTTGTGAGAATACCAAGACATGGGGCCTTTAAGAGGTGATAGGGCTTTGGAGGCTCCACCCTTGTGGATGGGATTAATCTTGTTATGAAGGGGCAAGCATTGCCCCCTTCTTTCTTTCTTTCTTCCTGCTTTTTCCTGTTGCTGTGTGATAACGCAACCACCCGGGCCTGGCCAGATGGCAGCACCTTGATACTGCAATTTGAAGGGTCCAGAGCTGAAAGCCAGTAGTAAGTGTCTGTCCTTTATAAGCCACCTGATCTGTGGTATCTGTAGTAGCAGCATAAAGGGGACTACGGGTTTAAATTGGGTGGGGGGAGGCAGGGAGGGAGAGGTGTTTTGATGCATTTGGTTAAGCCACTGCCTGCATTCTGTATGAGAGCCGATTCGAGTCCCAGCTGCTCCACTTGCAGTCCAGCTCCCTGTTAATGCATCTGGGAAAGCAGCAGAAGATGGTTCAAGTGCTTGGGCCCCTGCTACCCATGTGGGAGACCCAGATGGGTAAATACATAAATTCATATAGATAGAGAGTAGAATACAGATTACCAAAGGGATGCAGGGATGAATGATGACAGAATTTCTGTTTGGAATGAAGACAAAATTCTCGATGAGATAGTGGTAATGGCTCTACAACATTATGAGTGCACTGAATTACACACTTTAAAAAAAAAAAAAAAGATTTGTTTATTTGAAAGGAAGAGTGACAGGGAGATGGAGAGACAGAGAGAAAAAGAGATCTTTCATCTGCTGATTCACTCCCCACATGGCCACAATAGCTAGGGCTGTGCCAGGCTGAAGCCAGGAGCCGGGAACTCCTTCTGGATCTCCCATGTGAGTGCAGGGGCCAAGCACTTGGGCCATCTTCTGCTGCTTTCCCAGGCACATTAGCAGGGAGCTGGATCAGAAGTGTGGCAGCCGGGACTTGAACCACTTGCACTGTGGGTTGAGGCATAAACTGTGGCACCACAATGATGGTAGTGAACTGCACACTTAAAAGGGGTTTAAATGGCAGTCTCTATGTTGTCTATATTTGCCACAATAAACAAAATGTTTTAAATGAGTTTGAATGACATGAGTTAAAAGAGCCAAACAGGTTTGTTTCCTGCATGGTTTCTGAGACCCTTGAATGGGCTGCATTGAATTGTCAACCTTCAAGGGGACAGGAATTCAACTTTCTCAAGTTTTGCAGAGTAGATTCATAATAAGAGTTGATCAATAACTAGTTAACATTGAAATGCAAGATGGTAAATTGAATGTTTAGCTTAGCAGTTAAGATATCTATATCCAGGCCGGCGCCTCCACCTTGCGGCGCCGGCACACCAGGTTCTAGTCCCGGTCGGGGCGCCAGATTCTGTCCCGGTTGCCCCTCTTCCAGGCCAGCTCTCTGCTGTGGCCCGGGAGTGCAGTGGAGGATGGCCCAAGTGCTTGGGCCCTGCACCCCATGGGAGACCAGGAAAAGCACCTGGCTCCTGACTTCGGATCAACACGATGCACCGGCTGGGGCGGCCATTGGAGGGTGAACCAATGGCAAAAAGGAAGACCTTTCTCTCTGTCTCTCTCTCTCACTGTCCACTCTGCCTGTCAAAAAAAAAAAAAAAAAAAAAAAGATACCTATATCCCATAGCAATACTTAGGTTGAACTCCCAGCTCTGGCTCCTGACTCCAGCATTCCAGCTAATGCAGATCCTGGAAGGCAGCAGAAAATGGCTCAGAGAATTGGTTCCTGCCACCCACAGTGGAGACCGAGACTGACTTCCCAACTCTTAGCTTCGGCCACAGCCCAGGCCCCCTCCAGACACTGATGTCATTTGGGGAGTGAATCAGGGGATGCAAGCTCTCTGTTTTTCTGTCCCTATGTCTCAAATAAATGAACATTAAAAAAAAAAAAAAAGAAAGAAACAGTGGCTCCTGCCCTCCACCCATCCCCCGAGTCTTCCCTGGCTCTGGAAAGGATATGGAAAAAGGACAGTGCTTACATTTCTTCCTGATTAACCTCTTAATTCCATTACACGGAATTAAGTTTGTCTGGACACAGAAAAGAACTGAATAAAAACATCAGGTCCTCTTTCTCTTTTTTCTTAACATTCTGTCTCTCAAGGACATTTCAGACTTCCTACTGCAGGTTTGAAATGTGGGACTTTCTCAGGACGCCAGTGTCTGGGACGTGGGGGACACTCCCTGAGCACAGGTGGTTTACATGTGGTCATTTCTAGTCTCACAAGTTAACTCTTAAAAATGAAACTGAGCCAAGTATTTTCTCTGGTGATAAGGGCAACGCAGACTCTGGAATGGAATGGAGCAACGGTGATACAAGATAGCACTACAGTGCAGAGACAGGCGAATGCCTTCTCGACTCCTCTGTGTGTTCGTGTGCCTGTGTGGCAACAGACATGTCTCTCTCACTGCTGTCTTCCAAGTACATAGCACACGTTTAGCTCAGTCCCTGCCAGAGAGAACACCTTCACTAAATAGAGCTAAATAGTCTTAAATGAAAACCAAAAAAATGGAGAGCACACAGATCCATTCTTTAGAAAGTATTAGTCTTGCTCAGTCTTTGAAAACGGATGTATTCTTCAAAATGATGGCTATATGGTATCTTTAGGGAATAATATAACACATGGAATTAGTAGGAAGCTGGAATTGGAAACAGAGCTGGGACTTGAGCCCAGGGACTCTACATGGAATGGAGGGATCCCAAGCAGCATCTTAGCCACTGCCCCATATGTTTGCCCAAGGGATAATTCTGAAAGCCCGCTCAGTAATGCCCAGCACCCCAGGTACATCTTTGGCCTCTGTATCTCTCCTGGTCCTGAGCCCTTCCCGCAAGCATGATACAAAAGACCCCCTTGGCATCCAGACCTGGAGTGTTTTTCTTCCATCTAATCTTGTAGCCGTTCTCTCAGCACATCCGTTGTCCCTGGCTGTTAATGGTGAGCAAGAGTGACCACTATGGCAACAATCTGTCTCTGAGGTGTCACCGTGGACACCGAGGCTGGCTCACGGAGCTGAGACCTCGAGACAGGCAGGTTTCTCCATGCCCCTCATATTGAGCAACCTCTATGTCCTCATAGAAGTATTCTCGGGGTCGGTGTTGTGGTGCAACAGGTTAAGCCACCGCCTGTGACACTGGCATCCCGTGTGAGCACCAGTGAGAGCCCCAGCTGCTGCGCTTCCTTCCAGTCCAGCTCCCTGCTAATGCGCCTGGGAAGGTAACAAAAGATGGCCCAGGTAATAGGACTCCTGCCACCTGCGTGGGAAACAGGGATAAAACTCCTGTCTCCTGACTTCAGCCTGGCCCAGCTCCAGCCCTGGCTGCCATTTGGGGAGTGAACCAGTGGGTGGAAGATCTCTCTCTCTTTCTCTCTAACTCTGCCTTTCAAATAGATAAATACATCTTTAAAAATAAAAGGGGGCGTTGAGAGCAAAGTAGCATCACACATACCCAAACACATCAAAATATTGCACTAACTGTTTAGTACAAAGACACATTCTTCCCCTCTAGCTGCTCACAGTCTGGTGGGGGACAAAATGTTCCCTTCCTCACTTCCACGTATTTCCAATCGCCTCAAGACATGGCAGCTATTCCACATATGGCCACTATGGGGCAGCACCACACTTTGCCAAAGCTTGGGCCGCAACTGAGTCCAGCGAAGTGCCATGAGTGCTGTGATTTTTCCAATTCACCAGCAGTGCAGTTGGGCTTTAAAAGTGATGGTGTCTGTTAGCAATAAAAGGCAGCATGTGGCAGTGTTTACTATGTGTTAGAATTTGCTTCTATGCATCCGTGAATCAACTCACAGATTCTAGAAGCAACCCTTCTGGTACTATCCTTTCTAGACAAAGACACTGAAACAGAAAGGCAAAGTAACATGCGCCAGGTCACACAGACAGGAGCCAGCAAAAGCAGGACCCAGATCTATACAAGTCTCGCTTCAGAGCCCACGTACGGAGCCGATGCTGTGGCATAGCAGGTAAAGCCATCGCCTACAGTGAAGGTATCCCATATGAGCACCGGTTCAAGTCCTGGCTCATATGGCCTGGGAGAGCAGTGGAAGATGGTCCAAATCCTTGGGTTCCTGCACCCATGTGGGAAGACCCGGAGGGAGCTCTTGGCTCCTGGCTTCGGATCGGCGCAGCTCTGTCCGTTGTGGCAAATTGGGGAGTGAACCAGCAGATGGAAGACCTCTCCCTCTCTCCCTCTCCCTCTCCCTCTCCCTCTCCTTCTCCCTCTCCTTCTCTCTGTGTAACTCTGACTTTCAAATAAATAAATAAATCTTTATTTAAAAAAAAATAGAGAGCCCACATACATCATTCCAGAATTCCCAAGGAAAACTGAAAATGAGGCAAAAAGAAGTAAAATGGTACCAACCCCACAACAGTCATATTGATGCAATTAGAATATGAGGTGCAAATAAAGGGGCACCAGTAAGGATGGGGGGCTGTGTTCGGCCCAGTAGTTAAGACACCACTCGGGACACCACATCTCACACCAGAGTGCCTGGGTTTGACTCCTGGCTCTGCTTCTGATTCCAGCTGCCTGTAAATGGACACGCTGAGAGGCAGTGGAGACGGCTCAAGCAGTTGGGTTCCCGATAATCGTGTGTGTTGACTTCCTCCCTCCTGGCTTCAACTTGAGTCAACTCGAGCTCTTGTGGGCATTTGGGGTGTGTACCAGCAACCTGCGGAACGAAGATCTCTCTATTCTGCTTTCTCTGTCTGCCTTTTAGATAAATAAAAATTAAGTGGACAGGCTCAGATGGCACATCTTTTTTTTTTTTTTTTAACATCATCTTCACATTTCTTTTTTTTCTTTTTTTTATTTTTTTAATTTTTTGACAGGCAGAGTGGACAGTGAGAGAGAGAGACAGAGAGAAAGGTCTTCCTCTGCCGTTGGTTCACCCTCCAATGGCCGCCGCGGCTGGCGTGCTGCGGCCGGCACACCGCGCTGATCCGATGGCAGGAGCCAGGAGCCAGGTGCTTTTCCTGGTCTCCCATGGGGTGCAGGGCCCAAGCACCTGGGCCATCCTCCACTGCACTCCCTGGCCACAGCAGAGAGCTGGCCTGGAAGAGGGGCAACTGGGACAGAATCTGGCGCCCCGACCGGAACTAGAACCCCATGTGCCGGCGCCGCTAGGCCGAGGATTAGCCTAGTGAGCTGCGGCGCCGGCCAACATCTTTTAAAGAGAAAGAGAAGAAGGCCGGTGCCATGGCTCACTTGGTTAATCCTCTGCCTGCGGCGCCAGCATCCCATATGGGCGCTGGTTCTAGTCCCGGTTGCTCCTCTTCCAGTCCAGCTCTCTGCTGTGGCCTGGGAGGGCAGTGGAGGATGGCCCAGGTGCTTGGGCCCTGCACCCGCATGGGAGACCAGGAGAAGCACCTGGGTCCTGACTTTGGATCGGCGCAGCTCCAGCCGTGGCAGCCATTTGGGGGGTGAACCAACAGAAGGAAGACCTTTCTCTCTGTCTCTCTCTCTCATTGTCTATAACTCTACCTGTCAAATAAATTAAAAAAAAAAAAAAGATTCAGCAATGTAAGTGTCCAACAGTGAACAGTTTAGGCTTTGGTGGCCAGGTAGTTTCTGCTGCCACAGCTCAACTCTGCCAATGCAATGTGAAAGCAGACAGGATGTGAGCGAGGCAGCCTGGCTGCACTCCAGTCTAACTGTATTTATGGACACTGAGATTTGAATTTTATGTGTAATTTTCACACATCATAAAATATTTTTCTTCTTTGGATTTTTCCCAGCTGTTTCAAAATGTAAACTATTCTTTAAAAAAAAAGATTTATTTATTCATTTGAAAGGCAAAGTATCAGAGAGAGAAGCAGAGACAGGAAGAGAGAGACAGATCATCCCTCTGCTAGTTCACTCTCTAGATGGCCACAATGGCCAGGGCTGGGCCAGGCTGAAGCCAGGAGCTCCATCCAAGTCTCCCACTAGGGTGGCAGAGACCCAAGTGTTTCAGCCATCATTTGCTGCCTGCCTGGGTACACTAACAGGGAGCTGGATGGGAAATGGAGCAGCTAGGAGTCAAACCAGCACTCTAATATAGCATGCTGTTGTCATAAGGGATGTCTTGGGGTCAGCATTATGGCATGGTAGGTAAAATCACCACCTGCAACACTGGTTCATGTCCTGGCTGCTCCACTTTCGATCCAGCTCCCTGCTAATGTGCCTGGGAAAGCAGTGGAAAATGGTCCAAGTGTCTGGGGCCCTGCTACTCACATGGGAGATCTGAATGATGTTCCTGGTTCCTTAGCCATTGTAGCCATCTGGAGAGTGAACTAGTAGAGGGAGGATCTCTCTCTCTCTCTCTCTCTCTAACTCTGACTTTCAAATAATAAATAATTTTTTTTTAAAGTGCTGGCTTGCCTTCTGTACCACAGCATCAGCCACAAAATGTAAAACCATTCTTAGCTCACAGGTTGTATCTAGGCAGGTGGCTAGACGGGGTCCCCAGCTGTAGTTTTACTGGCTGCTGGTATAGAGGAGAAGAGCGGTGAGTTAATTCAATGATGAGTGCCTACTATAAACCAGGTGCTAAAAATACGGTGATTAGCAGACACAAATAATCCTCCATAGCCAATGGTAGAGCAAACAAACCAGCAATTATAGGGAGTACTAGGCTGTATCAGGGCAGGTGCAGGGACTCCCAACTCAGATTTGGGAGAGCAGGCGAGAGTCACCAGGCAGGCAGTGTCCCATGGGAGCCTGAAAGTGAGTAATAACTTACCAAGAAAACTTAGCAGGAGAGTTTATTCCAGTAGAAGTTTTATGGAGTCAAAAGAGTTAGGTTTCACAGGGTAGATGTTGTGACACAACAGGTTAGACTGCTGCTTGGGGCACCTACATTCATTTCAGAATGCCAGCTCAAGTCCAAGTCCCTTTGCTTCCACTCAGCTTCCTGCCAAGCATCCTGGGAAAGCAACAGATGATGACTCAAGTACTCGGGTCTCTGACACCCACGTGGGAGAGCCGGACGAAGCTCCTGGCCCCTAGCTTTAGCCTGGCTCAGCCCTGGCTGTTGTAGCCATCTGGGGAGTGAACCAACAGATGGAAGATCTTTTTCTCTCCTTGTCTCTCTCCCTCATGCTCTGTCAACTCAGCCTTTCAAATAAATAAAAATAAAATTTTTAAAAAAACTTGTCTTTTTATTCCATTTTCCACAAACTCTTTGAAGAACCCTTATGATGTCCGTGCTAACCTTCTAGCTCGTCAACAAGATGATGGAAATTAATGCATGATAGAAATTAGTTACAATTCCTTTTCAGTCTTCTCCATTTGTGAGTTGAATGTGGTAGGGGAATAAATTGTTGATCTTTATTTGTAGGTCAAGAGATGAGGTTGCTAAGCAATTCTGAGCGCTGACAATGTCCGCACTGACCTGAGGACCGCAGTGGCTGCCCAGCATTGCAGAAACATTGCGACATCAGTGATCCTGAGTGTGGCACTCTCAGGGGAGAAAGCGCTGCAAGACAGACACGCACCCCACCCCTGCCCTATGGAGGAACACCGCCCGGAGCTGGCAGCCCTGGCTAGTGTGGCGGGGTCTTAACTTGACATTGAACTAGACGGAGGTGTTGAGTCTGTCAGCTCGTCTCAGCGTCTCATCTTCTCAGATCCACTGCATTCCTTTTGTATCAGAGAATAGCTTCCTTTCAATGCACAGCCATTCTCCTCATCTTACCAGACATGAGAAGTTAGAGCAGATTGCTTGAGGGCCTGGGCAAGGACCTGCAGGCCGACTTCAGTAATGGTATGAAGTCCAGCAAGTGACACATGAAGAAGAGATGGCACGAAAATGAAGCGGAAGCTGCTTGTGTTCGTCACAGGGCTTATGGCCGTGTCTGTGACTCTTCTCCGGCTGTATACCAACAGTTTAGTCTCTTGAGAATACCTGAGCCTGGAGGAAATCTCAAATGCTTCAGTCCTTGCAGAAGCCTGTGACAGGATCATGACAGGAAAGAAAATTCTCTGGCGTGCGAATATGCAGATGACACCACTGAGACATATAACTTGCCAACAGTACTTGATGCGCAACCACTACATAATGCAACCTCTGTCCAGAGAGGAAGCCGAGTTCCCTTTGGCCTACGTCATGGTCATGCACAAGGGCTTTGACACATTCGAAAGGCTCTTCGGGGCCATTTACACGCTCCTGACCATCTACTGTGTTCATGTGGATAAGAAGGTGCCAGCCGCTCTCAAACATCTCGTGGGAAAGCTACTGGACTGCTTTGCAAATGCCTTTATGGCTTCAAAGAGGGAGTCTGTGGTCTACGCAGGCATCTCCAGGCTGCAGGCCGACCTGAACTGGCTGCAGGACCTCGTGGCCTCCCATGTCCCCTGGAAGTACACCATCAACACCTGTGGGCAGGACTTCCCCTTGAAAACGAACAGGGAAATCATTCAGTACCTGAAAGGGTTCAAAGAGAAGAACATCACCCCCGGGGGGCTGCCCCCTCCTCCTGTTATCAGAAGGACCAAATACACGCACCTGGAGCAGAATTACCATGGTGTTTGTGTGTGTGTGTGTGTGTGTGTGTTTTGACAGGCAGAGTGGATAGTGAGAGAGACAGAGAGAAAGGTCTTCCTTTTGCTGTTGGTTCACCCTCCAAGGGCCACCATGGCTGGCGCACTGCAGCCGCCGCACTGCGCTGATCTGAAGCCAGGAGCCAGGTGCTTCTCCTGGTCTCCCATGGGGTGCAGGGCCCAAGCACTTGGGCCATCCTCCACTGCACTCCCTGGCCACAGCAGAGAGCTGGCCTGGAAGAGGGGCAACCGGGACAGAATCCGGCACCCCGCCCGGGACTAGAACCCGGTGTGCCGGCGCCGCAAGGTGGAGGATTAGCCTAGTGAGCAGCGGCGCCGGCCACCATTGGTTTTCCTTCATGGTGTGGACTTGGAGGAGGAAGGCACCTGCTCCTCATAACCTGACCATTTACTTTGGATCCGCCTATGTGGCTCTTACAAGGGAATTTGCTAACTTTGTTCTTCAAAACCCGAGGACCATCGATTTATTCGAGTGGTCCAAGGACACCTACTCTCCTGATGAGCATTTCTGGGTCACGCTCAACTCAATTCCAGTATGTGGAACTCGATTTCCATTCAACATAAAGTCTACAGCGTGTGCATGTGTGCGTGTGTGTGTGTGTGTGTGTGTGATACTGGCAATGTCCTTGGCGGTGTTGTGTGCGTTCACCAGTTTCCAGGCTGTGTGGACATCCTGTAGACCATTTGGCATATCTGTTTCAGGGAAGTCGTGCAAAATGAATTCTGCTTCTGGCGCGTCACTGAACACTCTGTGTGCTTGCAGACTGTGCACGTTCAATGTCTCCTGACATTGATGTCACACGTTTTCATCAGTCACCCAAAGCGGTTTTGTAAACAGTAGTCGAATGTGGTTTCAGAATCCAGTATCTTAGAAGCGGATTTTACCCCTCTGATCCCTGTGCCGCACAACGGCTTTGTGGTGAGTGGTGAACGGACACCTTCTGTAGGCCAGGCTGGCATGAATCTTGAAGAACCTCCTTTTTGTGCAAAATTTGGAACCAGTTATTGGCGGGTAGAAAATTTAGAAGCTTTTCTTCTCATTGCAACATTCAGTCTCATTGCAGAAAATCCAGGAAGTATGAAAAAGCATGAACAAGACAGTAAAACTGTTTTGTTGAGACATAATTGCTGTTAACAGCTCTGCATTATTTTTCTCTGTGCATTTGTGTGCAGCTCAGTTACACTGATTATGTCATTTCAGATCCTGCTACTTTCAGTCTGCAATAGGCAGTCATTTCCCTGTTATTGGAAATATAAAACAATTTTTGCATTCTTTCTCATAGAAAATGTACCACAATTTGCTTACCAATTCCTCCATGGCTGAGTGTTCCTCCTAGTTGCTTTTACCATGTAAAATGTTATTGTCATCAGTGGTGAATAATAGAAAAATAAGTAATGTCTTTTCTCTTAAGCCATAAAGCTTTACCACACTTTAGTGTATTGCCTTTGGAATTAAAACCTGCTGGATTGAGAGAGATGAATATTTTGAGTTCCTGGTAAATATAACAAAGTTGGCTCTATGTTCTCATTTTCCTCTAGTGTGAGTACAAGAGAGCTTTATTTCACAACACCTCTGTTAACAGTCGGTATTCTTTTCAAAAGCTACCTCAGTGAAAGAAAGAACAGCATTATTGCTTCTGCTTACGAGCCATCCTATTTTCTAAGTGTGCATTCGCCGTTTTTCATGTTCTTGGTGGGTTGCCAGTTCTCCATGTGGTGGGCAGTGAATGAGGAGCAGAGCAGGCTTGGGGGCAGAGATAAGAAAGCAGAATGGGTGTTTAGAGGGAAGAGCGGCCTCTGGGGGCAGGTGTTAGGAACTGCACTTAAGATGCAGCCTCAGAGTTCAAGTCCTGGCTGCACTCCCACCTCCAGCTTCCTGTTAACGGGCACCTTGGGAAGCAGCAGGTGATGCCCAAATGCATGGGTCCCTCCCACTCATGTGAGACCCAGGCTGAGTTCCTGGCTCCTGGCTTCAGCCCGACCCAGCTCTGGTTGTTATGGGCTCTTAGAGAATGAACCAGCAGATGGAAGACCTTTCTTTCTCTCTCTCTCTCTCTCTGTCACTCTGCCCTTCAAATAAATGAATAAATCTTTAAAAGAAAAGAAAAAAGGAAGCAAGCAAGCATGCCAGACTATGACAAAGCTATGAGTAGGTGCTATGAGGAAGTTGTGTTGCAGATCTCCGCCTAGCACCTGCTACACAGTGGGAGATAAGGAAGGAGGTCACCAGCCAAGGCCATTGCAATTGTTCTTTTCCAACGAGAAAAATAATTCATGACCACTTTTGGAAATAAGAAAATTGGAGAAAGTGTATATTTCTGATAATCCCTACACCCAAAAAGAAACTATTACAACAGTTGCGCTTGGGGCTGATGTTAAGGCATGGCAGGTAAAGCTGCCGCCTGCGCCCATGTGGGCACCAGTTCCAGTCTTGGCTGCTCCTCTTGCAATCCAGCTCCCTGCTAATATGCCTGGGAAAGCAGTGGAAGATGGCCCAAGTCTTTGGGACTTTGCCACCCCTCCGGGAGATCCAGATGAAGCTCCTGGCTCCTGGCTTCTGTCTGGCCCAGCTCCGGTCATTGCGGCCACTTGGGGAGTAAACAAGCAGATGGAAAATTGCTCTTTCTCTTAACTCTGCTTTCAAATAACTAAATAAATCTTCCAGTAAAACAGTTGGGTTTCTAGAGTGTTTTCAAGAGTGGGTCTTTTTAGATTTGTTGATTTGCTATTCCTCTTCTTGGTTCTGTACACCTGCAAAATCTTTTTAACTCTGTTGAATTTCATAAGCTGCTTCAAGCTTCAGACTGTTTTGGGGGGAAGAGAGAGGCATGGATGAATGTACACATGCACATAGCTTAGTCCCCAGAACAGGAATCATTTCATTTCTGGAAGGGAGGGGCGGCATTGTGGAACAGCAGGTTTAACTGCTGCCTGGGACACCCACATCCCCTATCAGAGTGCCTGGTTCACGTCCCACCTACTCCACCTCCAATCCAGCTTCCTGTTGATGTAATCTTGGGGGGCAGCAGATGGTGGTTGAGTACTTAAGTCCTTGTCACCCATGTAGGAGACCCAGAGAGTTCCAGGCTCTTGGATTCAGCCTGACTCAGACCTAGCTATTACAGGTATTTGGGAAGTGAACCAATGAATGAACTCTCCTCTGTCTCTACCTCTGCCTTTCAAATAAAGATGAATAAATAAAACTTCGGAAAATAAAATGGTGCACTGTTAGCAAAAAAAAAAAAAAGTACACTTGCCTTGCCTCAGAAGAGCCCAAGGTTTACCCAAGAAGTGGTTCTTTCTAGGTGTTCAGCTTAGAGAGGCAGAAACTGGCCTGCTGACTCCCAGCCTGGGCATCTCCTACTAATTCCTGTTGTCACCTTGCAATTCACTTTCCCCTGGGGACACTGGTGTGAAACAAGACCCAAGGCTACCAAAGATCTCCCTGGCTCCGAAGCTGGGAGATTTCTTACCAGGAACTAAATGGAAAGCAGGAGCTTAAGCAGAACTCTGTGCAGGGAGACCAAAGCTTGCTTTTCTACACAAAGCCCCGCTCCGTGGTGCTGGGGAGGAGGAACTGGAGAGTGGTCCCAGGGAAATGCTGGGGATTATGTGTGCCCAGCCTGCACTAGAGGGGCTGAGTGGGGACCCCGCTGCATCCAGGAAGGGTTCTCCCCAGCAACTCCTTTTTTTTTAATATAATGATTTTTTAAAGTTTTTTAAAATATAAGTATTTGTTTATTTTTTATATACTCGAAAGGCAGAGAGACAGAGACAAAGCAATTGTTGCAGAGCAACCTTCATACTAGTTGGAGCTGTTGTTATAGGACCCCCCCCCCCGACCTGGGTCCACTCTCTCAATGCACAGAAAGCCAATCACTGACGTGGGGTGGAGGATGAAAGTAGGTGTTTATCCCAACGTGCAGAGCAAAGAGCAGGGCAGCTCGTGCTTAATTCTCGGGCTCCCCAGGGAATTAGGGGTGAAGGTTCTTTTTTTTTTTTTTTTTTGACAGGCAGAGTGGACAGTGAGAGAGAGAGACAGAGAGAAAGGTCTTCCTTTTGCCGTTGGTTCACCCTCCAATGGCTGCCGCGGCTGGCGCGCTGCGGCCGGCGCACCGCGCTGATCCGGTGGCAGGAGCCAGGTGCTTCTCCTGGTCTCCCATGGGGTGCAGGGCCCAAGCACTTGGGCCATCCTCCACTGCACTCCCTGGCCACAGCAGAGAGCTGGCCTGGAAGAGGGGCAACCGGGACAGAATCTGGCGCCCCGACCGGGACTAGACCCCGGGGTGCCGGCGCCGCAAGGCGGAGGATTAGCCTAGTGAGCCGCGGCGCCGGCAAGGGTGAAGGTTCTTATAGATTGAAACTGGAGCTGAGAGGTATATGATCAGCTCATGTTCAAGTCCCTTGTTGGTCGGTGGTGTTCAGAACCTTCCTTTGACTGGTCAGCAATGCTGTGCTCTTTCAAGAATTTATGATGGTCGGGTGGGCTCCAGTTGGTCTGGGGGTTACATGTACATGGTAGAACCTTCTGCCCCAGACCTGGAACTTCCCTGCCTGGACCTGGAGTTCATCTGTAC
Organism: Oryctolagus cuniculus; assembly: GCF_964237555.1. Lineage (NCBI taxonomy): Eukaryota > Metazoa > Chordata > Mammalia > Lagomorpha > Leporidae > Oryctolagus > Oryctolagus cuniculus. Next base: position 160,065,618 of record NC_091436.1, on the reverse strand, counting down.
AAAGCCCTCTGTACAATAGTGGCCTACAGGGTTTTGTCTATGGGAGAAGCAATGACTCCTTGAGTCTGGTGATTAGAACCTCGTTGGGCCAGCTGTACCACTCTTAAGTTAATGAATTCCTTCTGATATAAAGGACAGGCAAGGACACCTTGGGCTAAGGGAGACAGATGAGAGGCTGGGTCTTACCTTTACATTATAGGCTTTGAGCCTCAAGATCCACTCCCTGAATATCCGGGTCTCCCATGTGGGTGGCAGGGGTCTAGCACTTGGAGGCAGAGCAGCCAAGACTGGAGCCTGCAGTGCCAGTGTCGAAGGTGGTGGCCCGATCCTCCCTGTCACAACACCCACCCAACCTTCTGGAGTGGGGGGCGTTCAACTCGAAGCCCTCCAGGATTCTGTAGAGAGAGGATAAGCTGGTGTGGGGTAGCACTTGAACTTCAGTAGCTTGAGAAATCCAGACTCCAGGCCCCTTGTATTGTGTCTCTGGGGTTCTAAGAGCAGCCTCAGGGTTGGGACTGAAGGCAAAGAGGTCTTTGCACTATCACATTCCAGCTTTTGTTAATCTCCCTTATAAACTTTATGGTTAAACTGCCTTTGCCTTAAGAGGCCCAGTGTTCCTGTAAGCCACTTTCAGGCAATTTATCCTCCTGGGTAAGAACTTACTGGAAAAATACTGGAGGAAGGAAATCAGAGAGAACACTTCTCCCCGCCCCCGCCCTCCCATCACTCTGCTTATCCCCGGAGACCAGTTAAGATCCTGTAGACTGGCACCCATTTGGGCTACATTTGTGTTTTCTATTTCTGGAACCTAGAAGAGTACAGAGGCAATGCTGAGTGAGTGAATGAACTGCTTGGTTAGCACACGTGAGATTTCAGTTTCTGAAAGTTTTCGCAAAGAGTAGCATGTTTGTACGTTAGTTTGTGATGCAGTGTGCCCACAAGGAGCTATGATTTTTTTTTTTTTTTTTTTTGGTCTGTCTTGTTAAATCACAAGTGTCGAATGTGTGGAAGTTAGAACTTTCAGCATTTTATGGGAGGACCAGTGCTCAGTTCTAACTTAATGGTTTATGGTAGGTGATTCAATTCCCTTCAGGCAAAGGGTAATGTTTCCAGGATTTAATAAGGTACCCGGTACAGTCTGGCATTTAAAACATACTTCAATTAGTCACTCCCGAAACATTCCTGTGAGGTATGCATTTCATGTGATAATAGGTGAAACTGCAAACGAGGCCCTGGGCCACAGAGAAAAGTAATAGAGGGGGCGGGTGTTGTGGCACAGCAGGTTAATCTTCACTCCGGATGCCCGCATCCCATAGCAGAGTGCCTGCTCCAGTCTTGCTGCTTCTTGTTTCTGGTCCGGCTTCGGGGGAGGCAGCAGAAGATGGCACGATACCTGGGTTCCTGCCACCGGCATGGGAGACCTGGGTGGCGTTCCTGGCTCCCGGCTTAGGCCTGGCCCAGACATGGCTGTTGGGGACACTTGGGGGATGACCCAGTGGATAGAAGATCTCCCTCTGTCTGTCTGTCTCTCTCTCTCTCCTGTGTGTGTGTGTGTGTGTGTGTCACTCTGCCTTTCAAATCAAGAATTTTATTTTAAGGAAAGTAATAGGGTAGTATTGCAATTCTATGAAAATCCATCTTCAGACGTTAATGACAGATCAATAAGTAAGCTCAGATGTTACCAAACGTACAGCTGCTTTTCTGGTTTCCTTATCTTTCACCTTGGGTCTTGGGTCGACATAGAGGATCTTTCCCACCTGTGACAGATCAGCCAAAGAGCCAGCAGGGGTCCAGCAGTTCCTTACAGACTGCAGTCTTGGAGAGGAGACCCCAATCCCAAGGCCTGCTTCTGCCTGGCCCAGCCCAGGTTGCGGCCATTTGAGAAGTAAACCAAAATATGGACGATCTCTCTCTGTCATTCCCTTGCTCTGTAACTTTGCCTTTCAAATAACTTTTTAAAACAAAATAAATCTTAACAAAAAGAAGGAGGAAGAGCTTCCTGTAGGGACAGAAGCCTCCCTCTGCAGATTGAGGCCAGCTGTCCAGGCCCAGCCCTCCAGTATCTCTCCACTCATCACTTTGACCTTGTTCATTAACTTCTCACTATGGCCGTGACTCCTTAATCTACTAGCTGCCTTTGGTATTACTAAATATTATAGTTGACTGTTAAACTGCTTTACCTATGTTCTTTTTAAATATATATATATATATATATATATATATATATATATATTTGAAAGGTAGAGTTACAGAGAGGGAGAGAGAGAGGTCTTCTATCCACTGGTTCACTCCCAAGATGGCCGCAATGACCGGAGCTTCGCCAATCCAAAGCCAGAAGCCAGGAGCTTCTTCCTGTTCTCCCACACAGGTGCAGGGGCCCAAGGACTCAGGCCATCTTCCACTGCTTTCCCAGGCCGTAGCAGAGAGCTATGAATTAAGCATGTTGCCTGATTGCTCAGATATGTAGGATAAACTTAGTCTATTTGCTTTTTTTTTTTTTACTTTTTTTTTTTTTTTTTTTTTTGACAGAGAGAAAGGTCTTCCTTTTGCTGTTGGTTCACCCTCCAATGGCTGCCACGGCTGGCGCGCTGTGGCCGGCACACCGCGCCTATCCGAAGGCAGGAGCCAGGTGCTTCTCCTGGTCTCCCATGGGGTGCAGGGCCCAAGCACTTGGGCCATCCTCCACTGCCTTCCCGGGCCACAGCAGAGAGCTGGCCTGGAAGAGGGGCAACCAGGACAGAATCTGGCGCCCCGACTGGGACTAGAACCTGGTGTGCCGCGCCGCTAGGTGGAGGATTAGCCTAGTGAGCTGCGGCGCCAGCCAATAAATTTAGTCTATTTGGATTAAAATTAGATTCAGAATTTGCCATTCGCCTTGCATAAATTTGCCCGCACAACTACCAGGAGGCAGTCACCTCCAGACACCTTTGATCCCTCAGGATGATGTAGGTTAGAGTTATTAATTTCAATCCAGGCACTTGTCTTATAAAAAGACAAGCATTCTAAGTGCAGACACGTCCAAGGTACAAAAATGCTAACAAATCTTAATCAAAAAGTGAGAAAGTAAACATTCATGCATACATGAGTGTGGCTTGCCCCACATCAAGAAATAGTTGTCATGAGAGGGCAATGGGCCAGAGAATTGCCCAAGGGGAGGAGATGTGGCAGAGGGAGAGAGATGGGGAGAGAGCCCTCACCAGTTGTTGGCTTTGGTGGTGCCTCTACATGCATGAAGCCACCTGGGAATTATATGGGACCTCCACAAATTCTGTAGAATTATACGGGACCTTCCACAAATATTGTAGAACCCAATATCCATATTTTCATTGTGTCCCCCCCTTAGGTCCCTGATGAAACAGTTATGTCCTGGGAAAGGGGGTGTACAGATTGACAAGTAGGAGCATAGAATTACATATGGGGGCTTGGGACTTCCATCTCAACAGACCTAAATTAACTACCAGCCTACTTATCCCACATCAAGGCCTGTGACTCCAGTCGCTGATCAGCTGGGAATGATCCGCAGAGCCTGGCACTGTGGGAAGACACACCCAAGAGTGGGTGGCCGAGTATTGCTTCTGCTGCTCACAACGGCAGGCTACCTTCTTTCAGAAGGTTATCCTTGGTGATCAGCAGCTCAAGACCTCCTTTTGGTAGAACTCTGCCTGCAGCAGTGATCTTTCGTGCCTACAACCTCAACATCCCATCAGGGACTTGCTGAGGAATAGCACGGAAGAAGAGCAGAAGTCCAGAAAGCTGACAACAACCAAGCTGTCATTGTTCTACCTTCTCCCCATAATACCTAGCCAATAAAATACACCCAAGTCAGAGATAAATCAGGCTGTTAAATGTGGGAGGTTCTTGGCCTCAGACTTCTCCCACAGCACTTGACATTTAAAGCCTGGGGTAGCCAGGTGCCTTTCCATATGCAAATACAACTGAAAAGTACCTTGGGAGCAGACTCTAACCACCACTGAGGTGGCCTTCACTGTTCAGCTTCCAGCCAAAGCCTTGAATCCCGCCAAGGAAGTGTTTAGAGGGCTGAGCTTGAAGAGACCAGCTTTCTCTCGCACTTCCCTGTTACTCTCTTCTCAGCTATTTTAAGTTAAAACCATCGCAACCTGCCCCATTCCTCCACCCCTACCCCGCACCCTTTCCTTCACCCTGGCTTCCCCTTCCAGGTCTGAAATTAGCTCTGACATCACTGACCAGACCTGAGCTAGAAGCCTTGGGTAATCACCTTCAGAAAGTCCTGACTTTACAGCTGAGCAACCAAGACACAGAGGAGCCTGCGGCTAGGAGTTGGAGGTCCTCTCCTCACTGCATCAAGTTTGTCCTTGATGGGCAAACTCAGAAATGACAAGCGTGAAAACAATGACTTTATTTGGAGGTCTTCAGAATTGCAATTTGGGAGACACGGCTTCGGATAACTCTGAATCAATGTTCCAAGCAAGGCAGGAAACACAGGAACTTAGATGCTGAAAGGGAACAGGAGCTATGTGACGGACAGAAGATAAAGAACAAAGTGCAGGAACAGGATTGAAATGTCCCTGAGACGAGAGGCCAAATGGCTCTCAAATTTCTAAGCAGTGTGACTGTCTCGGTCGGTCCAGATGCCTGTGGTCAACCAGTGGAGATGACAAAAGTTCACATCCCAGGCAGCAGCTAGAATCACGCACTAGCCCTCTTTCTTCACGGCCTCGTGACTCTGTTTTGAAAGACTCTTTCAATGTCGCTTTCATCATAATTTTCCTTTTATTTTTCACAAAATCCCCTGCTGCCTGCAGGATCTGTGAGGGTTGGTTTTCTCATATTCTATGGGAAGCTGTGAGATGTGGGATCAAGTGACTTGTTAAAGGGCTCCATGCCTGTCAAGAAATGGCCTCGGTTCACCCCGAGACTTTGCGAAACGTAATCCAGGGCTCTTTTCAACCCACACTTCTGGCTATTTTAAACCCCGTTGCTTCAGGCCATTTCCTGTAGTTGCAAAGAAACATGGGTGATGGTAAAACACTGAATGAGAGTAAATGAATAAATGCACCAAGAAAGTAGAGGAAAACAACTGGAGAAGTGAGAAAGCACAAAACGTCAACACGTTTCAGATTAGAAATCCATGTAATCCAAGCTGTTCTTTCTCTGAGACCTCACCAGGCTTTGGTAAACAGTAAGAAAATTTCCAGTGGCTTCTGTTTTCTGGCTTGGGCATAGAGGTGATGTCACGTTGAAATGAATGTGTGGAAGGCACTTGGGCATCACACGGTCCATGAATAAGTAAGGTAAGGACAATGAAATCAGGCCCTTTGCTTTTCCTGCTCTTTCTACAGACACTTGTCAATCTAAGTGCACTTTTCTTAGTGCAATAGAAATCAAGTTTCTTTCCTGGACTGGAAATTTAGAAGAGTGTGTATTATGGAGAAAAGCATTTCTTAAGTGACCAAATCACAAGTCTATCCTGGTTCACAATGTCTTTAGAACGCTTTCTCTTACCTGAACAGTGCTTCCAATTTAGAATTTACATAATTAATTTTGATCTAATGTTCAACATGAGTTGAACAATCTCGGTTCTTTTTTTTTTTTTTTTTTTTTAGATTTTTTTATTTATTTGAGAGGTAGAGTTACAATCAGAGAGAGGGAGAGACAGAGAGAAAGGTCTTCCATTTGCGGGTTCACTCCCCAAATGGCCTCAATGGCCGGAGTTGGGCAGGTCTGAAGCCAGGGGCCAGGAGCTTCTTCCGGGTCTCCCACACAGGTGCAGGGGCCCAAGGACTTGGGTCATCTTCCACTGCTTTCCCAGGCCATAGCAGAGAGCTGGATCAAAAGTGGAGCAACAGGGACTAGAACCAGCACCCATGTGGGATGCTGGTGCCACAGGTGGAGGCTTAAGCTCGCTATGTCACAGCACCCGTCCCCAGTCTCTGTTCTTTTGCATCACTCATTAGCATCATGCCCTGCTACTTCACCCAATTGCAAGAGCATAAAGCCTGGGCCCAGAGTTGAGAAGAATGATTAGTAATAGATTAAAGAGAGCATTGGGAAGGCTAAAGGGCCAGGAGAACAGTCTTTCCCAACAGCAACCAAGAGAACAAGAAAATAGATTTATATTCATTCTTTCAAAAATGGTGAGGGGCCAACAATTTTGTGTAGCAGGTTAAGCTACCACTGGATGCAGGCATCCCATATCAGAGCACCAGTTCAAGTCCTGACTGCTCCACTTCTGACCCAGCTTCTTACTAAAGTGCCTGAGAAAGCAGTGGAAGACGGCCCGAGGGCAAGGGCCCCTGCCATTTACCTGGGAAGCCCAGGTGGAGCTGCAGGCTCCTGGCTTTGGCCTGGCCCAGGTCCAGTCATTGTGGCCATTTGGGAAGTGAACCAGCAAGTGGAAGATCTCTCTGTCTCTATCTCTCTATCACTCTGCCTTTCAAATTACTAAATAAAACTTTAAGGCACATCTTCATAATAAAAGTCAAATTTACTTTGCTGCAATACTTTGAAACTCATGTGTGGTTTTCTCATAGTTGGCATTTTCCATGAACCTTTTGAAGACCTTTAAATAGAAAAGACTGTGTGAACCTGACTCACACTGTAGACTCTGACTCCTAAAACTGACTGAGTTCTGGAGAACGTTCCTGGAATCCTCTCTTGTCCTCGTTCCCTGTGCTCCTGCAGCCACCTCATTAATGCTTTAGCATTCAGCGAGGCTGGGGAGAGAAAAACAGTAAGAGCTCCAGGCTTCGGCTCTACAGCATGATGGTGAAGACCGTGGATAATGTGCTATTAGCTGCAAAAAGCAGGATGTAAACTTGCATCTCCCTTGTGTTCTTAATAAAATTAAAGTGTATATGTCTGTGGGCAAAAGGTAGATGAAAGTCCATGATGTGAAAACACTATTCCTACAAACTATCTGTAATATTCCATTATTTTATCAAGAGGATTCTTGGACAAATAGGTGTGTTATGTGCCCTATTCATACATACACACAAATGCCTTTGACAGATCTTTACTGCCTGGAATCATTCACTAATGCGATCAGGAAAATGAAAACTTGAGATTCAATCAATAAATATCTGATTGTCTGCTGTGTAGAGACAAGGCTAGGAGCTAGGACAGATGAGGAAAGTGTGAGCCCAGAGCCAACAGGGTCGCTCTGTCTCGTCCATGAGCAGCTAACTGCTAAATAACACAGAACTCAACGGTGCCATTGTAGATGGGAAATTCAGTTGGCATGCCTTCACAGAGCAAGACATGAATAAGGGAGGAGTGAGAAGACTTCAAGGGAGAGATCCTACTTGTGTCATTTTCTGAAAGTGTGAGTGTTGGCGGGGCGGGGGTGGGTATGTGAGCGGGGAGCTTTCGTTGACTCTGGAGTCACAATACCACTTCTCCACCCTGTTTGTTACTAGACAGGAGGGTGACTCTTTACGTTATTTTATTCTCACACTTGACTAATGGTAGTAAATTGTTTTCACTTTTCTATATATAAGGAAATTCTTTTTAAAGCATTTATAAATCTGAATCGAACAGCTTCTCTCCAATTCAGAAACTCCCAAAACTGACGTAGCTTCTCTCTCCCGCCTCAAAGTGTCAGGATGGTCTGCCTGTATCCTACTTGGGCTGGATGAAATAAACTCGACATTCATTCTCTAAATTTAGCCCTTATACAATTTCTGGGTGACAGCAGTCTGTTCATTCCCTTGGGTGTGTGTGTGTGTGTGTGTGTGTGTATATATATAATATATATTTTTAAAGAAGTTAACCAGAGCAGGTGTCTGGTAAAAAGGTTAGGACACTGCCCGGAATGCATGAATCCCAAAATAGAATGCCTAAGTTCAAGTCCTGGCCCTTCGTCCCCTGCCATCTTCCTGCTGACGTATAGCCTTGGGAGCAGGAGGTGATGCCTCAAGCCCGTGGGTCCCTGCCACCCACAAAGGAGACTTGCATTGTGTTCCTAGCTCCAGACTTCATCCTAGCCCAAACCCAGCTGTTGGGAGCATCTGGGGAGTGAACCAGTGAATGTTGATCTCTCTGTCACTCTGCCTTTCAAATAAATAAAATAAATAAGTGTCTAAAAATTAACATAAGTGAGCCTTTTATCATCGGAGTACTGCATGCTGAGGCACTCTGGCTAATTAACATGCCTTTCAAGGACTTTTCCGAGCAGCAGAGAAAATTCAAGCTTTGGGAAGAATTTGCCTGCACAGGCAGTCGTGTGCCGAGCTGTAGAGCAAACCCAGCCCAGGTGGAGGGGGTTGGGGGGAGGGTTAGGCGATTTATTTTTAAGCGCGACATTTTTATTAACAGAATGTCTCCCGGCAGCGTTCACATGCTCCAAACTGAAAGCTTTTAACTTGGCAGTGCTGTTTAAGCAAACAAACCCGGTCAGTTGAACGCAATGATTAACAGGAAGCCGGGGGGAGCTGACACAGTGAGCAGCCTTTGGCCAGGAGACGAGGCTGGGGTTGAAGTCTAGAGCCATGACTTGCCGGTGGGTAACCCCACCCGCTGGTGATTTCCCTGTGGGGACAGGTGGAGCCCTTGGAATCGGGACCTCCCAGGGACGGTTTGTTTGTGTGTAGTAACAGGTTGCAGACTGACCAGGGAAAAAGCCGATACAAAAGAGCTACTTCGGAAATGTGTCAAAGAAAAGTGAAAACGCAGCTCAGCGGTCACTGAAGGGGGAGGGAGGAGAGATAAAGGACAGGAACCCGGCACCTGGAAGGACACAGAACAGCGGGACACAGGCGCATGGAGCAAGAGGATAATTTTGGAGCCACCAGCAACTGTGAGTTAGATCAGTCGCCGCTGGGATCCTAGCACAGGACACGCCTGACTCATTTCCTGGTTTTGAATGATGGGCTCTTGGAAGCACTGTCTCTTCAGCATGTCTCTCGTTTCTGCCCTCGTTTTCGTGTTTGTTTACCACAGCGAGTTGTGGGAGAATAAACGTTTTCTGAGGGCAGCTCTGTCCAACGCTTCGCTCTTAGCCGTCGCCTGTCAGCAGATTGTTTCGGGGAAGGTTTTATACACAACAGAAAATACGCTGAAAACGACCCTGGAGGAATCCACCTGTCGTGAGTACATGGTTCAGAGCCATTATATAACAGAGCCGCTGTCCGAAGAAGAGGCTGACTTCCCTCTAGCCTTCACCTTGACCATCCATAAGGACTTCAGGACTTTTGAGAGGCTCTTCAGGGCGATTTACATGCCCCAAAATGTCTACTGTGTGCACGTGGACGAGAAGGCAACAGGTGCATTTAAGGACGCTGTGCAGCAGCTACTGAGCTGCTTCCCCAACGCCTTCCTGGCTTCCAGGATGGAGCCAGTAGTCTACGGCGGCATCTCCAGGCTGCAGGCTGACCTGAACTGCATGAAAGATCTCGTGGCCTCCAAGGTGCCCTGGAAGTACCTCATCAACACCTGTGGGCAGGACTTCCCCCTGAAAAGCAACAGGGAGATCGTCCAGTACCTGAAGGGGTTCAAAGGGAAGAACATCACCCCCGGGGTGCTGCCCCCCGCCCATGCCATTGGACGGACTAAATATGTCCACCGGGAGTTGTTAGACAGCAAAAATTCCTACGTGCATAAGACAGCCAAACTAAAAGCTCCCCCACCTCACAACATGACCATTTACTTTGGCACTGCCTATGTGGCTCTCACGAGGAAATTTGCCAACTTTGTCCTCCAAGACCAACTCGCCAGGGACTTACTCTCCTGGTCCAAGGACACCTACAGTCCTGACGAACATTTCTGGGTGACGCTCAACAGAATTCCCGGTATGTATGCACCTCCACTTTTGTTTCTGTGACCAACTAAGCACTGCCTGACTTATTAAATTGCTTTAAATTTTTTTTAATTTCATATTTAAAATTTAGAAAAACAGTAAACTACGTAGAAAGGAGTGGAAATTTTCAACACTTAAACTTCTGTGCAGTTTCCAATTTTAATCAAAAAAATCTTTATAAGCAGCAATACTCAGAATGATTATAAACTCATCTCCACTGTACAGATGAGAAAACTGAGGCACGTGATTTGCAGGGCAGATGTGGAGACTTGACTGTCTAACTTGGTTTTAGACAAGCTGCACTCTGGTTCCATAGAGCCGCCCCAGTTGTGTGCTGTGGCTTTGACACAGGGCAAAACACTAGCTGTCCAAATGAAAGATAAGCTTCCTTCTCCTCCAAGTGCAATGGCATTTCAAATCAGGAATAAATATTGTAAATAAAATCTGAATGACAATTTGAACACTTTAATGATATTATTGCTCCTGTTGAAGTTCCCATAACTGAATTCCCATCCTTTCAACATGGGGGCAGGATACACGTTTAGCATTTTTTATTTGCAACATCTTTCCTGGAATTCAGTCAGAAATTTAAGGCACCTTAGAGATTTCTAGATCAGTGTGTCACTTCATTGATGAGGAAACTTCAGTGTGGTTACGTGATGTGCTGACGTCAGCCTGACAGTGAGTAAATTTCCCGAGTCTGATGTTCTTGATAAGTTGGTTTTCAGCTAAGTCTCAGTGATGACTAAATTAACTCCGCCTTTCCTTCGGTCCAAGTTCCAAACGATTTGAACGATCTCAAGTTGTATATAGTGAACCAACTCAGTTCTGCTAGTTCAACTCAAAATAAAAGTTAAGAGCCATAGTACAAAGGGCAGAGCACATAGAATCAGGACAGGGATCAGGCTGATGATAGCTCAACCCTGGGCGCCTGCCTCGACCACCAGGAACTTTTAAAAACATGTAAGTCCAGGCCCATTTCCCAGAGAGTCTCCCTCCCTGGGCTGGACCTGGCCCCTGGCATTTCTGTACAGCTTCCAGGTGGTTCCAGGACAGCCAGAGGTATCACTGCACCTGTTTGTTTTTGATGTTGGTATGCAAAGCTTCATAGACTTAGAATGCTTTAAAAAAAAAAAAAAGAAAGAAAGAAAGAAAAGGAAAAGCAGATTGATTCATTTGAAAGGCAGGTTAACACAAAGAGAAGGAAATACAGAAAAAGATCTTTCATCCACTGGTTCACTCCCCAAACGCCTGCAATAGCAGTGGCTGGGCCAGGCCCAAGTCAGAAACCTTGAACTCCTTCCAGGTTTCCCACAGGAGTGGCGGGAACTCAAGTACTTGGGTCATCCTCTGCTGCCTTCCCAGGCACATTAGCAGAGAGACGAGTGGGAAACAGAGTGGCCGTGGCTTGAACAAAGGCACTCTAGCATAGATGCAGGGAGACCCAAAGAAGCAGCTTAACCTGTTGCAACGCAACACCCACCTATGGTATTAAGATTCTTAATGAAGTAATAGCATCAGAAAAAAAAAAAAAAAACTCTCAGTTGAAATGTCCTCAACAGAGAACTGGAACAACAGTGCTGGAGAGAAATATAATATGAACCACACATATGATTTTAAGTTTTCTGGGACCACATTAAAAGTAATTAAAAAAAAAAAAAGGAACTGGCATTGTGGTGCAGTGGATTAAACTACTGCCTGTGATGCCTGTATCCCATATGAGCGCTGGTTTGAGTCCTGGCTACTCTACCTCTGATCCAGCTCCCTGCAGGTACACCTGAGAAAGCAGAAGGTAGCCCAAGTGCTCGGGCCCCTGCCATCCACACAGGAGACCGAGATGGAGTTCTAGGCTCCATTTGGGGAATGAACCAGCAGATGGAAGATCTGTCTCTTTTTTTCTCTATATATATAAAACTCTGTCTTTCAAATAAACAAATGAATCTTTTAAAGATAAATAAAAATAAAAGTAACAAAAAGCAGATGAAATGAATGTGTTGTCGCTTCTCTGGGGACTATGGTCAGACAGAGCCCTGCCGCCCTAGCACAGGGTTCTCGTCTCTGCTTATTTTGCTTTGCCTACTTCTGTCCCCTCGTCTGGAATTCCGGCCTGTGCCGCACACCTCCCTGTCGCTCAGGGTGCCCACCCTCCCGTGGCTTCTCCTTTCTGCATCTTCCCTGGTTCCCTGCTGCCCTGTGGTCAGCCACCCCGCCCTGTGGCCCACGCAGGCTACACCCGGAGAGTCTCGCTTCGGGCCATGCAGCCACTTTACAACGAGCATCCCATTCTCCTCTCTCGCTCACGCCACTGCAGGGCGGACAGCTGCCCTTCCTCTAGGCCCCCTCTCATCCGGTCAGCTGTGGCCAATGTGACAGGGTCATGAAGTTTTAACAAAGGAAAACATGGTCACCTGTTCATCACCTGTCGCTTAGGAGGGGGCCGTTCCTCTCGAGACCCCTCAGAAGGTCCAGTTTCTCATGGCCTAATCAGGTGGCAGTGCCCATGAAGGGAGAGTGTCAGGGAGGCAGAGCTCACAGAGGGCTTTGAAGATGCTGCCCACAAATCTCCACTGCCCGCTGCCGTCGACTTGGGACTTCCCATCCCACCTTCCTCCTCCCTTCACTCCCCTCCTGCTCAGTCCTTCCCATCTGCCCCTCCCCCTCCAGTCCACCACAAGAGGGCAGCCTTTTAGTTTCTTGTCTGATTCGGCTGTAGATGGTTTCCAGTTAGGGAAAGGAACCATGTATAGGCCTGAGTTGCCGTTCATGCACCTCCTTCCCTACCAACTCCTTAAAGATCCTCTCTCTCTCTCTCTCTCTCTCTCTCTCTCTCTCGGCACAAACAGAGAGAACACTTCTATCCACTGGTTCACTTCCCAAATGCCTACAAGAGAGGTGGGAGCCAGGACCCCAGTCCTGGTCTCCCATGTGGGCAGCAGGAACCCAGTGACCTGAGCCATTGCCATGCCTTCTCTGGGTCTGTGTTAGCAGGAAGCTGGCATCAGCGGTGCTGGGACTCAAGCCAAACTACTCCACTAAACCAAGTGCCCACCCCAACTGCACCTCTTAATACCTTCATGATGACAATTAAATTTCAACAGAAGTCTCAGAGAGGAAATTCAAACCATACTAGTCACCATATATGTAAAAAGTCAATGTTGGTACGCCATTAAGTTCCTCCTCAGGACACCCACTTCCCAGGGGTGCCTAGGTTCAAATGCTGGCTCCACTCTGCATTCCAGCTTCCTGCTAATGTGCAACCTGGGAGGCTGCAGGTGATGGCTCAAGTACCTGGATCCCTGCTTCCTACATAGGAGACCCAGATTGAGTTTCTGACTTCTGGCTTTTGCTTGACCCAAGCCAGGTACCTGGAGATTCTTTTGTGGTGTAGGGGCCCAAGTACTTGAACCATCTTCTGCTGCTTTCCCAGGCATATTAACAGAGAGCTGGATCAGAAGTGGAGTAGCTGGGTCACAGAACCGGCACCCATATGGGATACTAGTGTCACTAGGCAGCAACTTAACCAGCTATGCCACAACTCTGGCCCCAGACTAACTAATTTAAAAAAAAAAATAGTTTGCTTATAAGTTAGAAGATGATCATTAAAAAAAAATGAAAGAAAAGTCAGTACTGAGTTACCAGGAGCCAAGATCCTGACAGAAGTCACTGGAAGACAGATCAGAATCGAGGGGTTCCTGTTTATTCACGCTTGAGACCCAGTGCTGTGGCCGGGCCCTTACTGCATCCACAGGGAATTTGTGTGCCTCGAATGCATTACGATCAGAGAGCTTCTGAGATCACTGGGTGCACGCACAGCCATACAGAGGAGGAGAATTTGCAGGACAAAGCTTACTGACAGTATGGCCTGAAAATTTTCCATTTGCATATCTGCTAGAAATATTGCTTTTTCCTGCTAGTAAAGGAGACCCATGAGTTGGGACATCTGTGAGTTCTTTTCAAGGAAATAAGCCATCTGGGGAAGACTTTTACTTTTATAGACATTATCAAGTCATGAGTGGCACTAGTTTTTACCACTCTAGAAAAAGCTGGGGGGGGGGGGGGAGGTTGGCCTCCAAGTGACCTGATCTTCGGGTACCTTTGGCTCCTTCTCTTGGCTGCTCCATGGTTCATACTCTCTTATCACTTCCTTGTTTCTCTCCTTCCAGCTAATTTGACTATTCCTTCCTAGTTCCCTTCTCCACTACACATTCCATGTTGTCTATGTTTTTTATTGTTTTTCTTTTTTTAAGATTTATTTATTTAAAAGGCAGAGTTGATGGGGGAATCTTCCATCCGCTGGTTCACTCCCCAAATGGCCACAACAGCTGGAGCTGGGCTGATCCAAAGCCAGGAGCCAGGCACTTCTTCCAGGTCTCCCATGTAGGTGCAGGGCCCAGGGACTTGGGCCATCTTCCACTGCTTTCCCAGGCCATAGCAGAGAGCTGGATCAGAAGTAGAACAGCAAGGACATGAACCAGTGCCCATATGGGATGCTGGCACTGCAGGTGGCGGCTTTATCCACTACACCACAGTGCCGGCCTCATCTTCTATGTTTTAAGTTAGTTGCTGGAAGTTATAAAGTGACTCAGTAGAACCAAGGGCTACTGGAGACTCTGACATTCTACTGAGTTTTTAAAATCATGGTCATTCCTTGAGTCAAAAATTGCCCTGGGGCTGGTGTTGTGGCACATCACCTTAAGCTCCACCTGCACTGCCAGCATCCCATGTTTTCAAGTCCTGGCTCCTCCAGTTCCAATCCTGCTCCCTGCTAATGTACCTGGGAAAGCAACAGAAGATGGCCCAAGTGCTTGGACCCCTGTCACCCACGTGGGAGACCCAGGATGAAGTTCCTGGCTCCTGGCTTTGGTCTGTCTCAGCCCTGGCTGTTGGGATCATTTAGGGAGTGAACCAGCAGATGGAAGATCTGTCTCACTCTCTTTCTACCTCTGCCTTTCAAATAAATAAATCTTTTTAAAAAATTGCCCCAATAGGTAGCTTAATTTATTTATATGCATTTTGTGTTACCACAAACACCACCATCAAAAATGGGTTGCAACTGGGGCCCGCACTGTGGTGTAAGAGGCTAAGCCTCCACCTCTGGCGCCAGTATCCCATAAGGGCGCTAGTTTGTGTCCTGGCTGCTCCTCTTCTGATCCAGTTCCCTGATAACGCACCTGGGAAAGCAGCAGGGGATGGCCCAAGTGCTTGGGCCTCTGCACCCATGTGGGAGACCCGGAAGACACTTCCAGCTCCTGCTGTGCAGCCTTTTGAGGAGTGAACCAGCAGATGGAAGAGCTGTGTCTCTGTTCTCCCTCTTTCTGTCTGTAACTCTACCTCTCAAATAGATAAATAACATATTTTAAAAGCTCAGAATTTTTTTAAAAAATGGATTGCAAGCAAGTGAGGATGTGTATGAATACTTTCGCTGTGTTAATTACACCATCTTCTGGGATCTCAAACATAACCAAAGACATGAACTTGTTTTAGTTTTCTATTGTTCCTCTAAGCAACAATTCCTTTTGTAAAATCGAATGATAGCATTTCTGAGACAGCCATTTGGCCATGGTTAAGATGCTGCATCCCCTATCTGAGTGCCTGGATTTGAGTCCTGGTTCTGCTCCCTGTTCGTCCCTGAACCAGGAACTTCAATGCACACATTGGGAGGGCCCAGTTAGTTAGGTTCCTGCCATCCACATGGGAGACCTGGCTTATGTTTCCAACTCCTGCTTAGGCCTAACCTATCTCTATCTGTTGCAAGTATTTGGGGAGTGAACCAGTGGATAAGTGCTCATGCACTCGCTCACTTTCTCTCTCTCTCTCTCTCTCTCTCTCTGCCTTTCAAATAGATAAATAAAAATTTAGAAAACAGAAACATTTTATTAAATAGCATTTCTTCCTGTGGTGACCTATAGTAAAGAGGCTAAAAGTAAATTGAAGACAAGAAAAAAATCTGAATTAGCATCAGTGGTCATTAATTAGAATGCATGTTGAGCTGGTCACACAAAAAACTAAAAACCTGTTTGCTCTACCCATAAAGGAACTCACACTTGGTGGGATTTACAAACCAAAAGGCCTGGGGCAGGTATTGTGGAACAGTGGGTTAAACATCCCATTGAGTGCTGGTTTGAGCCCCAGCTGCTCTGCTTCTGACCTAGCTCCCTGCTAATGCACCTGGGAAAGCAGCAGAAGATGGCCCAAGTGCTTGGGCCTCTGCCACCCATGTGGGAGACCTGGTTGGGGTTTCAGGCTCCTGGCTTTAGTCTGTCCCAGCCACAAGTATCGTAGTCATTTGGGGAGTGAACCAGCAGGTGGAAGATCTCTCTTTTTCTCTCTCTTTCTCTGTCACTCTGCCTTTCCGTTAGATAAAAATAAATAAGCATTATTTTTAAATTTGTTTCTGTACTGAATATGTACAGCTTTTCCTTGTCATGATTCCCTAAACAATGCAATATAAAAGCAGTTACCCAGCACTGGCATTGTGTCAGTTGTGATAAGTAATCCACAGATGGTGTGAAGTGTACAGGAGCGGGGGGGGGGGGGGGGGGTCTATGCAAGGGCTGCACGATGCTATGTGAGGGACTTGAGCACCTGCAGATTTAGGTGCCCCAGGGGACCCTGAAACCAACACCCTCAGATACCAGAGGGCAGCTGTGCTCTTCTGCTTATCTCACAAGATGTTTCCCCCCAAGGGGGAAACCCGCCCCCCAGCTTTGGGGAAAGTTCTTCTTGACAGTTTTCCTTGCTGGTTCAGCTTTCAAGCAGTCCCCAGAGCAGCAGCCGCCACCCCTCTCCTGCCCACTTTTCTGAAGGACAGGCCTCCTTTGCCACTTGTGCGAAGCCCATTGCAAAACTTCTGGGGAGCGTGACCTGTGGGGTTGGCTGAGGTCACCGCAAAGTACCTTCTGTGTGCTTCGGAGGACTGACACTGTATTTAGTTCAGGTCTCGGAAAGTGGAATCCAGCATTAGGGGAACTGGTCAGAGTTCTTCTGACCCTGACAGACTCGAATTAACGTTTGCAGAAAATGTCATTTCGAGCTGTTTATTTGGCTCTCTGTAGACACACCTCTTTGCTTTCATGCCAGTTTCTCCCCCAGGCCCTTATTTGCCTGGAAAAACCCCAGTTATCTTAGGAAGCACAGCCAAGCTCTCCTCTCGTGGCACCTCTGACCCCCACCCAACCCCAGGCAGAGCTAACCTTGCTGCCACTGTGCCCCGGGTGTTCCTTGTCTTCACTTGATTGATGGCCTCGTCTTCCTGCTGGGGTTTGTGGTGAGGGCATCTGTTGGTACTCATGGCAGGCTGGGACTTGGAGGGGGAGGAGCTTGTCTTTGGAGCTTCCGCCTGGTGTTGGGTTGAGTTTAATTCGCTTTTTATTTATTTATAAAAATTCATTTTATTAAAACTTTATTTAAAAATGTAATATTTTACATTATCATTTAATTTAAAATTTAAAAATTTATTTTAAAAATTTATTTATGTTGCTAACATAAAATAAACATGGTGTGGCTGTCACCCGAAAGTTCTCCACTGTCCACCTCACGGAGAGAACTTACAACAGAGTGACGGTATGATGGCATCATTGTAGCCTTTCTAGAAGGCTGGGGAACCATCATCATCACAGACAAGCCTTTATGACTGCAGACATTGGCCAGTTGCTTTTCCCCTCAAAGTTAACAGCTTTATTGAGGTATAATTTACATACCAGCAAGTTTATGGAGGTATGGTTTACATATCATAAAATTCAAATACCATAAAGCATATATTTAAATGTGCAATTCAATGATTTTTAGTATCCTTAGAGTTGTACAACCATGACTCCAAACTAATCTGGGACATTTTTTTCAATCACCTCAGAGAGAAACCTCATATCCATTTACAACCACTTCCTAGTTCCACAACCCAACCCTACTTTGCTGTCTCTATGGATTTGCCTTTCCTGGGCATTCCCTATAAATTGAGTCACCTAGTATGTGTTTGATAGTGTCTGGCCCCTTTCACTTACTCTGATTATTTTTTTTTAAATTTATTTTATTTATTTGAAAGAGAGAGTTATAGAGAGAGGTAGAGACAGAGAGAGAGGTCTTCCAACTGCTGGTCCACTCCCCAGTTGGCTGCAATGGCTGAGCTACACTGATCCGAAGCCAGGAACCAGGAGCTTCCTCTGGGTCTTCCATGTGGGTGCAGGGGCCCAAGGACTTGGGCCATCTTCTACTGCTTTTCCAGGCCATAGCAGAGGGTTAGATCAGAAGAGGAGCAGACAAGGCCAGAACCAGCGCCCGTATGGGATGCCGGTGCCTCAGGCCAGGACTTTAACCCACTGCGCCACAGCGCCGGCCCCATCTCTGATTATTTTTAAATTTGTTTGCTTGAAAGAGTGTCAGAGAGACAAGGTAACACAGAGAAGATATCCATCTACTTCTCTGGTTCACTCCCCAAAATGCCTGTAACAGCCAAAGCCAGGAACCAGGAACTCCATCCAGGTCTCCCACATGAGCGGCAGGGGTCCATCATCTATTGCCTTCCCAGGCACTTTAGCAGGAAGTTGGATCAGAAGCAGAACAGCTAGTATTCAAATTGTCACGCTGATATGGAATGCCGGCTTAATCCACTGCACTGCAATGCTGGCCGCTCACTTATTCTGGACTCTTTGACGTCCATCCATGTCGTAGCATGAATCAGAACCTCACACCTTTACATGGATGAAGACCGTTCTATCGTATGAACTGATCACATGGGTTTTCCATTCGTCTCTCAACGGGCATTTGCGTTGTTTCCACACTTTGGCTGTTGTGAATAATGCTGTTAGGAACATTCTGAACACATCCTGCGGGGACTCATGTTCTCACTTCTCTTGGGAACACACTAAGAGTGAAATTATCGGTCCGTGTGGTATAACTCTATGTTCCACATTTTGGGGATCTCCAAACTTATTCCCAAAGGGCTACAGCATTTTGCATGGTCACCAACAGGGTATGAGGGTTCCAGTTCCTGCACATCCTTGCCAACACCTGTGATGGTCATTTTTCTGTTAGCTATTCTAAACAGTGGGTGTGAAGTGGGGTCTTCTTAGAGCTTCAAGGTTCACGTTCCTCATGGCAATGGTGTTGAACATCTTTTCATGCGCTTGTAGGCCTTTGATAGGTCATCTTAGAAAAGAACCAAGCGCCTTTTGGATGTCCTTTCTTGGAATCTTGTTATGGTTGCCCTCCTTACTGTATAGATAAGGAAACTGAGGTATGGGAAGCTTGTTTTTCTGTGCCAAGCAGTAACATGCTGATTTCAAAGGTTGCAAAAGCCAACTGTCCACCACTGAATTAAGGACACACTGTATAGGTAAAATGAGTGAAATGTAAACATGTTTCTACTTCCTGGATCTTCTGACCAAGCAATTCTCTAAGACACTTTTTTTGTTGTTGTTGTTAAGATTTATTTATTTACTTGAGAGGCATAGTTACAGACAGGGAAAGTGAGAGACGTCTTCCATCCACTGGCTTACTACCCAAATGGCCGCAATGGCCAGAGCTGAGCTGATCTGAAGCCAAGAGTCAGGAGCTTCTTCCAGGTCTCCCACATGGATGCAGGGGACCAAGCACTTAGGCCATCTTCCACTGCTTTCCCAGGCCACAGCAGAGAGCTGAATCGGAAGAAGAGCAGCCGGGACTGGAACCAGCGCCCATATGGGCTGCTGACGCTGCAGGCAGAGGCTTAACCTACTATACCACAGCTCTAAGACACATTTAAAAAATAAATAAAGCAACCCACTTCATCCTATGACAGAATAACTGTGGCAAGACTCCTTTTCTGTGGTTTTGTGCAAGCCAGGATTCCCCCTCATGTTAAGAATCAAATGGCTGTAGCTCCCTTCTTGATACAACTGCATCCCAGCCCCAGCTTGAGTCATTTTCTTTCAGCTCTAGCAGTGAGTGAGGGGTTTGGGCTGCAGCTCTTTTTCTTTTTCTTTTTCTTTTTTTTTAATTTGACAGGTAGCGTTATAGACAGTAAGAGACAGAGAGACAGAGAGAAAGGTCCTCCTTCCATTGGTTTACCCCCTAAATGGCTGCTGAGGCCGGAGCTGCGCCCATCCGAAGCCAGGAGCCAGGTGCTTCTCCTGGTCTCCCATGGGGTGCAGGACCCAAGCACTTGGGCCATCCTCCACTGCCCTCCTGGGCCACAGCAGAGAGCTGGACTGGAAGAGGGGCAACCAGGACTAGAACCCGGCGCCCATGTGAGATGCCAGTGCCGCAGGCGGAGGATTATCCCTACCTCTGACCACCTAGAGACTTACAAGGGAGGTGTCCAAATGCAATTACAACCCAGTTCCAGCCCCCTTCTGGGCTGCTGCAGACTTAAATGCTCATTCTCTTGTAACTGAGCTGACAAGTTTAGGGCAGCAGCTCTTAGCTGCTGGGTTTTACAACCGTGGGTTCATACCTCAGGGATTCATAAATGTTTGTCTTTTCTAGTTTTCTCCTTATTAGGAAGGAAGTCAAGTTCAGATTGCTACAATCATTGCAACTCTAACCTCCTTCGAGCTTTGGCGGAAAATCCTAACTGTTTTCATGGAGGGTAAATCAGTCGCCCTTGCAGAATTTTCCACTCAGACACGGAGCCCGTGAAGCTGTTTTTAGCTGCTCTCGCTGGTTCACGGGAGGCAGCCCTGCTCTGTGAGACTCCGAATCAGGAAAAAGCTGGGAGAAGGGACAGGCCGTGAGTCTCCCCTTGCTTCTGAAGCAATAAAAGGGAAGGTGAGGACCGGAGGGGAAATGGAATGGAAGAAAAGGCGGGATTAGGAACGGGATCGCTGCTGCAATCCGTCCATAGTGACAGGACACAGTGCCTGACGACAGACCCTAGGAGTTATTGTGAAGTTCACAGGGCCCGGCACAGCCTAATCCTGAGACAGACAGAAAGCGCACCATCTTTTCCCAGGGTGTGTGGGCGCCGAGTGTTCTCGGCCAGCTCCCACGCTGTTTCCGGCTACAGTGGCTGAGAGGTCCAGCCCACATCTCTGCAGGCTGATGGATTGCAGAATGACAGCACACGCAGCAGGCAGAGCCTGGGGCGGTGGCAGCACCCTCGCCCGGGCATCTCTGGTTGCATGCAGCTTTGTCTCTGTTTGTTTTTATAGGTGCCATGAAAAATAATTGTTCTCACTATGAGGGTTCTTTAAAAAGTTCGTGGAAGGGCACAGTGTGGTCCACGTCTCACTTCCGAGTCCCTGGGTGTGAGTCCCTGCTCAGCTTCACGATCCCACCTTCCTGCCTATGTGCACCCTGGGGAGCGGCCAGCGATGGTTGGAGCAGCTGCCCCCGGTTACCCATAGGGGAGACCTGGATTGAGTCCTGAGCTCCCAGTTTTGGCTCCTTGCAGGCATTTGGGGAAGGAACCAGCAGATGGGAGTTCTCTGTCTATCTCTATTTCCCTGCCTCTCAAATTAAAGGAAAAATCGCAGAAAAATGGAATTAAGAAATAAGTTTATTTTGGTATGAAAAGGCGGGGAGGGTGGACGTTGTGGCACAGCAGGTTAAACTGCCGCCGTGAAGTCGGCATCCCATTTGAGTGCTGGTTTGAGTCCTAGCTGCTCCACTTCTGATCCAGTTCTCTGCTGAAGATTCCGGGAAAGCAGCAGAAGACAAACCAAGTGCTTGGGCCTCTGCTACTCAGTGCCATCAGTAGAGAGCTGGGTCGGAGCAGGAGCAGCTGGGACATGAACCAGCACCCCTGTGGGATGCTGGCACAGCAGGCAGAGGCTTAATCTTCTATGCCACAGTGCCAGCTGATAAATGATATTTTTTAAAGTGTTTAAAGATCTTAGTAAGTTTTCCATCTCTTATTTTTTTCTTTTATTTTCTCTTTATTTGAAAGGCAGAGAGACAGAGAGAAAGGGAGACAGGCAGACAAGAGATATCTTCCATTAGCTGGTTCAGTCCCCAAGAGCCGACAACTGCCAGGCCTGGACTGAGCCCAAGCCAGGAGCCAGGAACTTACTCTGTGTTTCTCATGTGGGATCCAAGCACTGACCCCTCTGCTTCCCAGGCTGCACATTAGCAGGAAGCAGAGCCAGGCCTTGAACCAAGGAACGCAAATACGGGATGCAGGCAACCCAAGCAGTGTTTTAACTGCAGGGCCAAATTCCTGCCCCTCACTATTGCAAACTTACTATACTTACAACAATAGTATAAATCGCTCTCCTGTATGTTTTACATATATTCCACAAACATTTTGTATATTTGCCTTCTATTCTCCCCTCCCTCCACCTCTCTCATGTATTTTTTCCTACTCTTGGCAAAGCGTCTCTTAACATTTCAGAGTATGTTTCCAAACGACAAAGACTCTGCTAACAGCCATGATACAGCCAGCAGGTGCAGCGACCCTATTCCTGGATGACTGTTGTACCAATCATGTCCCTCATAGCTCTAGGATACCCGACATATCTCTTTATTCTCCTCCAATTTGGAACCACTTCCCCGTCTCCCTGTCTTTTAGGATCATATCACTTTGGAAGAACGCAGATCTGATGACTCCCCAGGACTAGATTCGAGTGAGGCCTTCTGGGCAAAGATACCACAGGAGTAAGACTGCGGAGCTGTACAGTGTTAAGTCGAACTCATAGTGAGGAGTTTATCTTGGTATCACTTGGTTAAAATAGCATCTACTGAGTTTCTCCACTGTGAAGTAATTAGTTAAGAAGTATTTTGACTTACTGAGTAATTAGCATTTTGTGGGAAGACACTTTGAGATTATGTAAATATCTTATTTAAGTCAAATGTTTAGTTGCTGGTTTTTCATCTATTGATGGTTCTTAGTTGACCCAGTTGTTACTGTAAAGGTTGTCAAATTATGATTGTCTTTTAAAACTCCTCCTTCTTCTATGTTTAGTAGTTGCCTGTCAACATTGAGGTAGAACCACCCTATCTCCCCATGTATTGTTTATTTATTTGTATCCTCAGGGGCTTGAATTGCCATTTTAGTCAATGGGCTACAATCCTTTATTATTTTTACTTAATTTACTACTCAGGTTGTTCCAGACTTGGCCAGTGAGGGGGAAGCGAGGCCTTTTATGCTAGCTCCTGTATTCTTTATTTTTTGTATTAAATATATCTATTTACTCAATATATCTCCTACATTGACTATTCATAATGAAGAATCACAAACACATTAAACATACATTAATATATAAAGATTATGTATAAAAAGTATGCATATAAAAATAGAAAAAATATATATACATCTTATTATAAGAAATTATAAATGAGGACAGAAACATAGAACAGATAGAAGAAACAAATATATATAAAGAATTTTTCCAGGGCCAGTGTTGTGGCGTAGTGAGTTGAGTTGCTACCTGTGACATCAGCATCCCATTTGAGCTACTCCACTTCTAATCTAGCTCCACTTCCAGTCCAACTCCCTGCTAATGTCCTGGGAAAAGCAGCAAAAGGTGGCCCAAGTGCTTGGGCTCCTGTACCCACACAGGGGACCTGGATGAAGCTCCTGGCTTCTTGCTTTGGTCTGGCCCAGCCCCGGCCGTTGTAGCCATTTGGGGAGTGAACCAGAGGATGGATGATCTTGTTTCTGTAACTGATTTTCACATAAGTAAATAAATCTTTAAAAAAGCAAAATAAAACAAAAAAAAACCACTGTGGTTTTAAAAAAATTTCTTTTCTTTAGAGGTGTCATTCAAGATATGTGTGTGTGTGTGTGTGTGTGTGTGTGTGACAGAGACAGATAAAGAGATCTCTCTTTCTCAACCACTAGGCTAACCACCTGCCCCAAGAACTTTGGTTGAAGGATACAGCTGTCTTGATGTGACTGGCAGGAAAGCAGCTGGAGTGAAGAAGTAGAGTCAGTAGACTGGATGGTATAACAGGGTACAAGAAGTGTAAGTGATAAAGCTGATAGCTGACATTAGGGGCTCTAAGAGCTCCCATTGTTCCTTCTTTTTAAAAAAATATTTATTTCATCTATTTATTTAAAAGAGTAACAAAAAAAGAGAGAGACAAACAGAAAGATGTTCCATCCACCGATTCACTCCTTAAATGGCTGCAACAGCCAGAATGGGGCCAGCCCGAAGCCAAGAGCCTAGAAGTCCATTTTGGGTTTGTTTCTGTTGTTTTTTTTTAAAAAAAAACTTTTTTTTTAATTTGAAAATCAGTTACAAAGATAGAGGGAGAGAGAGAGACAGAGGAAAAGAGAGCGATTGTTCTTCCATTCACTGGTTCACTCCTCCAGTGGCCACAACAGCCTGGGCTAAGCCAGGCCAAAGCCTGGAGCCAGGAGCTTCATTCTGCTGCTCCACGTGGGTGGCAGGGGCCCAGACACTGGAGCCATCCTCCCCTGCTTCCCTGCATGTTAGCAGGGAGTTGGATCAGATGCAGCACAGCTGAAACTTGGAAAGGCCATCTAATAGAGGATGCAGGCATCCCAAGTGGCAGTTTAACCTGCTGCACCACAATGCCTGCCCTAAGCCTCACTTTTCTAATGACAAAGCTGAGCCTTGCCCCCCTCTCTTTCCCTTCGTTGGCAAACCCAAGTGGAGCCAGAGCCCCTGACATGCTTCACGCAGGCCATCCCTCTTGCAGGGTGCCCAAGAATGAGAGGGGACCCTAGGGGCCAAGGGGAAGCTACTCATATGCTCATTTACCTGTTGTGTGAAGTAGGTCATTTTAATGGAGTTCTGGTTGTCCATAGGTGTGTCATCTGGAGAGTGCCAGGCCTAGCCTTCATGTAAGGTTAGAAACCTACATGTGATCAGAAGTGGTCAGGAGAGCAGGCGTTCTGAGGATGCTGAAGAGTGGAGCCCAGGAAGCAATGCGAGTGGGACCCCAGTTCCTTGTGTGTAAGCTGGGTCCCAGGAAGAGGTGCTTTGGGCTTAAGGACTTACTCTCTGCAGGAAGAGAAGAGGTGACCCTGGGACGAGAGGATGCGGTACTTTGGGTGTGGTGGATGGGCTTGGTCACTTGTTCTCCGCAGAGAGAGAAGAGAAAAGGAGGATAGATAAGTGCTTTGTTCTTTGGGGTTGTTTCCAGGTGCGTGGCTAATCAGGGCCGTGTCTCAGGGGCCATTCCAGTCTGGGGCCAGGTATGCCCTGGATCACGCCTTCCGCTTGTGAGAGGTGAGAACACTCATCACTATAGGAACGCCATCCCCAAAAGAGAGGGGAGAGAAGGAATCTGAAGGTCAATCAGAATATGAGTGAAAAAAAAAAAAAAAAGACTTATCCAAATGGTTTTCTGAACAATAAAGGAAACTGAGGGAAGGGAAAGAAACGTCCTCGTGTTTCTGGCCTTGGTGCACTCTCAGTAATGATGCTGATTAAATGTGAGCGGACGGAAAGGCGTGTTGAAGAAAGGAGTGTGTGTGCCTTCCCGAACATGAACACAGTTCTCTCCTTGTTGCCCAGATTTCTCTGGGGCCTCCCAGGAAGGGCACAGGCTGCTACGGTGGCCAAGAACAAAAGTTCAGTTCAAGACCCAGTGCGTCCTTCCCACCTGAGTGAGCAGGGCGAAGAGAGACCAGTGAACTTCTGAGTCTGTCTCTTCATCGCAGAAGTAGGAGTCTTTGCAGCCCCACTTACCGGCCATCAGCCTCATCATTCCTACTTCCCGGTTTCCCGTCCTGCTTTCCATTCTGCTACTCAGTGCAGTCACCTTCCCATCCTTATAGAACCTGGATCACGAGGGCCTTAAACAGCCAGTAGCCAGTTCTGTATAGATGATCAAAACAGGATTTTGAATTAGATTGTTTTTTAACAAGTTAATTTATTTGAAAAGTAGAATGAGAGAGAGAGAGACAGACATGGACAGGTCTCCAATCCACTGGTTTATTCCCCAAATATCAACAACAGTCAGGGCTGGGCCAGGACAAAGCCAGGAGCCAGGGACCAGGAACTCCAACCTGGTCTCTCATGTGAGTGGTGGCAGGAACCCAACTACTTGAACCATCGCTTGCTGCCTCCCAGGATGCCAGGAAGCACATTACCGAAAATGTTGATTGGAAGAAGTGTAGCCAGGACTCCAAATGGCACTCTGATAAGTGATCCCACACAACAGCTTCACTCACTGTATCACAACACTGGCCCCATGAATTAAGCTTTAGCCTTTTTTTTTTTCTCATGGCTCCTTTTCTTCTTTCTTTTTTTGTTCCTAATTAAAAGCCTTGCTTTTTAAATTTATTTAAAAGGAAGAGAGACATAGAGAGAGAGAGAGAGATGGATGAGAGATGGCTTCCATTTGCTTGTCCAATCCCAAGAAGCTTACAAGAGCCAGGGTTGGGCCAGGCCAAATCCAGAATCCAGGTATACAATCCAGGGCTCCCACGTGGGTAGCAGGGACCCAGCTACTTAAGCTGTCACCTGTTGCCTTCCAGGGTGCGCATTAGCAGAAGCGATGTAGAATGCAGCCAGACTTGAATGCAGGCATTCTGATATGAGATGGAGGTAGCTAAGCCTTAACCGCTGCACCCAGTGCCCACCCCTCCACGAACTGTTGGAAGTACCCTTGTGTGCAGTTCTGTTGAGTAAGTGCCTGGGAGTGGACCTGTTGGTTAAGGGAATGTAAATATGCTCAATAGTAGAGAACATTGTCACTTTTCCAGGTCACACTTCCCATGTGGCACGTGGTATCTCCGCAGCTTGGTGTTCTCTGCCCGCACCTCCACCCCCTTTCTTTGTCCCTCTGATCCCTCCCTGGCATCCTCTCCTAATTCAGCTGATGCACCACTGGCTACTCCACACGGCAGTGTTTGCTGTTCAGTTATCCTGCTTCACATTTTGTGGAAGACGGATTGTGTACAGGTGTGGGCACGACATAAGGTGATTAGCGATGGCATCTGGGGCAAATTGCAGCTGGGATTTCCGTCAATTAAAGAATGGCACCAGGGCACTGGGGTGTATCCAGTTCCTCCCACTCTTCCTAGTACAGCGGTCGTGGTGGTCGGGATCCTTGTGGGATTTGAGACCCCTGGCTGGGCAACCTCAGCAGGAAGAATTGCCAGCACCCACCGCCTAGGCTGAGGTCCCTGGGGCAGGGCTGCCGCCTACATGGTTGTCTCTAGGAAGGAGTTGTGGAGTCTGGAAACTGAGGCTTTGCTGCATGAGGAGGAGAGGGTGTGCCAGTCCTTCAGCCACGAGGAGTGCACAGGGAAAAAGTGCCGCGATCAGAGCCGCGCTCCTGGCTTGGGTGCTGGGAGTCCTTACCTCCTTGTTCCTCACTGACTCCCTGCCTCGCCCACATCACCATGAATCATTTTCCATAGACAATGTTGCAATTATCCATCATCTGAGTTCCTGTTTATGATATGCTTCTTTTTTTTTTTTTTTTTTTTTTTTTTAAAGATTATTTGAAAGGCAGAGTTACAGAGAGGCAGAGGGGAAAGAGAGCGAGAGAGAGAGAGCGCTTTCCATCTTTCCATCTGCTGGTTCACTCCCCGGCTTCCCACAATGGCCAGAGCTGGGCCGGTCCAAAGCCAGGAGCCAGGAGCTTCTTCTGGGTCTCCCATTTTGGTTCAGGGGTCCAAGCATTTGGGCCATCTTCCACTGCTTTCCCAGGCCATTGGAGAGAGCCGGATTGAAAGTGGAGCAGCAGGGACTCGAACCAGTGCCCATGTGGGATGCTGGCACTGCAGGCAGTGGCTTTACTTAATGCACCACAGCGCTGGCCCCTATGACGTGCTTCTAACTTGTAGTCCTGTTTGTCCCCAGTGTTTTTTCTTACATTGCTTAGTTCTAGGAAAGGAAGTAATGGGAGCCTTAGGGGAGGAGAGGAAAGGAACTTTGACCTCTGGTCCATTGATTCTCAAGCTTTGCTCTGGGGATCAGTATTATCACTAGAATCTGTGCCAGAAATGCAAATTACCAACCTCACCTGGAACCAAGGGTGGGCCCTTGCAGCCTGCATTTTAACAGCCCCCTCCAGGTACCGGGAGGTTGAGATGAAGATTGGAAATCACTTATCTGGGCTAGACTTTTCCCCAGGCTATACACACCAACTTAGCTGAATACAGATGTTTGGTGATACAATTAATGAGTCAGTCACCCTCCCAAGGTTAAAGCTGTTTCCACATGTAAATTCATTGGTAAATTTCATCTTGAAATGCCAATTGGCCAGGACTTATTTCTGGTAACTTTCTAAGCTCCTCCTCTTTCTAATTGCTAAATGTTTGCTACTAGGATGTTGCTACCTGTCTGCATGTGCTTTCACATTTGTCTATTTGAATAGTTTGTGTAGGATCTTTTGCAAATATTTGGTTAGTGTCGTTCAGCATCCAGGAAGTGTTTCCCTGGTACCTCGGCTGCATCAAGACCAGATGCAGAGCACGCCATGCACACTAGGATGGCATGGTCTAGCACAGGCACCTCTGAACTCCTTTCCTGGGTCTTTCAAATTCTGCATCTTCTTTTCCCCCTGAGAGGAGAGCTGGCCATAAAGTCGTGGGTTCTGTGATGAAGACAACAACATCTCTGACTAATTAGATGAAAGGTGTGGAAAGGAAAATGATTGGGCCCCAGGAGAAGGAAGATGGTCCCCGGTGAACCTCACTGGAGGACTTCTCAGGTATGGGAGGATTGTTGTTTTAGTTCAAGACATGCTTTGGGAATGTTTTCTTTCTTCTTTTTCTTTAGCATTAATCCGCTCCATTCAAAACAAAACAAACAAAAAGGCACCAGTTATAAACTATCCGGCCACGCAACACAGAATTACTTAATTGGCCATCCAAAGTAAATCCCACTGCCCATCGTCTACACTTTCTCCTGAATTCTTAGTTGAAGAGAAAAATCAGATCCCTATATTTTATAAGAATGAATCCCTGGGTCATCTGCTTCAACAGCATAAACGTAAAGAGGCTCCTCCAAAGAAAAGCCCAGGCATTGATCCCATCTGATTTCACTTACCCTAGCCGCTCAGTGCCACTACAGTAACTTCTCTCTGAGCCACTGCTCTGAGTGCCCTTCCTGCTATGAATTAACTTGACAAATCCAGTACCTCCACTCAAACCTGCATATCCTCAACTTCTTTCTAAGCTAAAGGATACAGGTTAATTGGGAATGGAACCACAAGTCCCAGAACAATTAGAGAAGCATGATGACGTTTGCCTGCGCACACACAATTAGCTGAGGAAAGGTGCCGAGGAATTGTGTACGGAAATCTTCCGCCTTGTGCCAAGCGGGGCCTGGAAGTGTGAGTTGCTCTGGCAACAAGGTGAAGCCCAAGTTTTTAAGCGTAACACACACAAGGCTTTTCTGTCCATTAGTTGACTTAGCCTGACAAGCAGCAAACTTGTAGTTGGGGGAGGGAGGGTGGAGAGACAGAGATCCCCTCTACCTTCCTTCTTTCTTATGTGGATCTTTGGCTAAGTCAAGGAACCTAATTAATGCAAGAGCTGATTAACAAGAGAAAAGCACGAGTTGTTTTTAGTTTGTTTGTTCTTAAGATTTATTTATTTGTAAGGCTGAGTTACAGAGTGGGAGAGAGAGAAAGAGACGGGGAGAGAGACAGAGAGAGGGAAAGAGAGGTCTTTCATCCACTGATTCACTCCCCAAATGTCTGCAATGGCCAGGGCTGCATCAGGACAAAACCAGGAGCCTGGAGCTCCTTCCAGGTCTCCCACATTAGTAGCAGGAGCCCAAGCACTCGAGCTATCTTCCACTGCTTTCCTAGGCACAGTAGCAGGGAGATGGGTAAGAAGTGGAACAGCTGGGGCTCAGACGGGTGCTCATATGAGATGCCAGTGTCACAGGCAGTGGTTTAACCTACTGTGCCACAACACAGACCCAATGTATTCTATTAATTTTACATGTATATGAGGTTCTAGACAAGAGTGAAGTCTGAAGAAATGACCCAAGCATGATCGTTTTATCAGGATACTTCAAAAAGTTAATGGAAAATGGAATTAAAACAAGTTTATTTTGGTGGAAAAACATTTTTGAAATTCATGCATTTTTTTAAGGATTTATTTATTTGAAAGTTAGAGTTACAGAGAAAGAGGAGAGAGAGAGAGAACCATCTGCTGGTTCACTTCCCAGATGGCTGCAATGGCCAGGGCTGAGCCAGGCTGAAGCCAGGAGCCAAAAGCTTCTTCCAGGTCTTCGACATGGGTGCAGGGGCCCAGGGGTTTGGGCAATCTTCCGCTGCTTTCCCAGGCACATTAGCATGGAGCCGGAAGTGGAGCGGCTGGGACATGAACTGTCACCCATATGGGATGCTGGTGCTGCAAGCTGCAGCTTAACCCACGGCGCCACAGCACCGGCCCCCCTGCATGCTTTTGTCAAGTATCCTCATATACTTTTTAGGCAAAAAGCAATCTATTTGTGAAGGAAAGGTGAGATAAGTGCATCTCTGGCCTAGGGTGGTAGGGATTGTAGGGATGTTACTCGGAGATGCAAGGTGGGGGGGGAGGGGAGGGTGGAAGTGCTCGTGGCGGGGAGGGGTCACTCTAACACGTTTGCTTATTCAGGTTCATCACAGCCCCCGTTAGTAGTTTCTGGTTAGGCCGGCGCTGTGGCTCACTAGGCTAATCCTCCGCCTTGCGGTGCCAGCACACAGGGTTCTAGTCCCGGTCGGGGCGCCGGACTCTGTCCCGGTTGCCCCTCTTCCAGGCCAGCTCTCTGCTGTGGCCAAGGAGTGCAGTGGAGGATGCCCAAGTGCTTGGGCCCTGCACCCCATGGGAGACCAGGAGAAGCACCTGGCTCCTGCCATCGGATCAGCGCGGAGCGCCGGCCGCGGCGGCCATTGGAGGGTGAACCAACGGGAAAAAGGAAGACCTTCCTCTTTCTCTCTCTCTCTCACTGTCCACTCAGCCTGTCAAAAAAAAAAAAAAAAGCAGTTTCTGGTGATGAAGCCAATTTTCCGGGCTTCCTGTGTGATGGTCATCCTTTCTCAAAGAAACTTCAGGAAGGAAAAGGCACGCCAAAGGGTGCTTCCTGAAGGTAGTTCCTCACATGACGTCACCTTGAAATAATTGCTGTTAGGGCTGTTTCGCCTCCACTCCACTCCCAGTGCTTACACTTCTCGCTTGTTTTTCCCTCCGTCTGGTGGGCCAGGTAAATGCTACTCCATCCTTCCCTGCCGGAAAGCCTAGAGGGGCCGCGCACACAGAGGAGGTCATTCTCCCTGCCCCTTGATTATTTTTCTTTTTTAAAGATTTATTTTTTTTATTTATTTATTTAAAGATTTATTCATTTATTTGAAAGTCAGAGTTACACATAGAAAGGAGAGGTAGAGAGAGAGAGAGAGAGGTCTTCCATCCAATGGTTCACTCCCCAACTGGCCACAACGGCCGGAGCTGCACCAATCTGAAGCCAGGAGCCAGGAGCCTCCTCCAGGTCCCTCATGTGGGTGCAGGGGCCCAAGCACGTGGGCCATCTTCTACTGCTTTCCCAAGCTATAGCAGAGAGCTGGATTGGAAGTGGAGCAGCCAGGTCTCAAACTGGCGCCCATATGGGATGCCTGTGCCTCAAGCCAGGGCGTTAACCCACAGTCTTGGCCCCTATTATTATTTTTTTTTATTTGAAAGCCAAAGTTACAGAGAGAGAGAGAGAGAGTGAACTTCCATCTGTTGGTTCATTCCTCAAATGGCCGCAATGGCCAGGGCTTGACCAGGCCAAAACCAGGAACCGCAGCTTCTTCTGGGTCTCCACACGGGTGGCAGGGACCCGAGTACTTGGGCCATCATCCTCTGCCTTCCCAAATGCATTAGCAGGGAGCTGGATAGGAAGTGGAGCAGCTGGGACTCCAACAGGCACCCCATGAGGTGCAGGCATTGCACAGGGCAGCTCTACCCGCTACGCCACACTGCCGGCCCCTGATTTTTTTTCTTATTCATTGAGATCCTAAGTCCTTCATCATTTCAAATAAAGGATTCCACTTCAGCGTTGAGCTGTGTTCTACATATCTTCATAATTGGAAAAAAATCTTCATTAATATATGAGGGTACATTAAAAAGCTCATAAAAAAGTGGAATTAACGACAAGTATTTTGGTGCAAAAATATTTCAAGTCCATACATGTGAGGGCTCTTCAAAAAGTTCATGGAGAACAAGTATTATGCACAAACTATGAATGGATTTCAAATTGTTTGTATCGAACTCAACATATCTATAATACTATTTTCCACAATCGTTTTTTTTCCTTTTTAAGATTTATTTATTTATTTATTTGAAAGAGTTCAGAGAGAAGGAGAGACAGAGAGAAAGAAAGATCTTCCATCTGCTGCTTCCAAATGGCAGCAATAGCAAGAGCAGGGTGGTGACCCAGGCCAAGGCCGGGAGCCAGGAGCTCCATCCGGATCTCCCACGTGGGCAACAGGGGCCCACGTCCTTGGGCCATCTTCTGCTGATTTCCCAGGCCATTAGGAGGGAGCTGGTTTGGAAGTGGAGCAGCCAGGACTTGAACTGGCATCCATATGGGATGCTGGCATCACAGGTAACAGCTTAATGTGCTACGCCATAATGCCAGCCCCACCACAACTTTTTTTTTTTTTTTTTAGATTTATTTATTTATTTGAAAGAGTTACAGAGAGGCAGAGGTCGAGGGAGAAAGAGAAGCCAACACTGCAGACTGGGGCTGTATTTGTACACAAAATCTGAATAAAGAGAAGGCCTTCAAGGGGTTGGTGTGCCTAGCCTGATTGATTGCCTTGGTCAGGAATAATTGCCTGGGGGCGGGGACAGGAGGCCTGTAACTGTCACTTTGTAAAAGGCAGGAAGGGAAGGCCGAACTGTGTAGGAGCAGAAAAGCTCACAGGGTCCGTTCTGGGCAAGCAGGTTGTGTGCCAGGCATATCAGGAAGGAGTGATAACGGGTAACAGACATCCTCCACCGGGATAAGCTACATTAAAAAAATTCTGGAGAGATTTTTTTAATACCAGCAACCGAGGGTGGGGAACATTGGTCCAAGGCTAGCCTACAGAGCTTCGAGGAAAACAGCTACATATGTCAGCACACAAACAATGCCGCTTGAAGTCCTGCACTGAATCCAGCAGTGGGATGGCTGTTCCTGATTTGGCTAAGGTCTGTCTTTCTTAACATAGTAGCATCCCTAATGTCTGTCTTCGAAGCCTGCATAAATCTGAACCTGCATGATATCAAACTAATAACGTGAACCTATTCTGCTGCCCTGTTTAGCTTATGAATCTGTACTGTGCTTTCTCGCGTGGCAAATATTTCCATGTTCACCCTCAGTCACAAGGCTTTGCTGGAATCACTCTCTTGTTCAGAAATAGATAGGACAATCTGTTTATTCTTAAATGAATATTTTAGTAAAGTGTGTACATAATTTTTATAAATAAATAATTCATTCCTATTTTAAAGTGTCATTTGGAGAGAGAGGAGCTTGGGATTGAATTTCCCTCTGTTGGGAACTTGAGATCGGTCCCATTGTCACTCTGCTGCATCGAGAATGCTGGCAATCAGGTTGACCTGCTACACTTCCCTTTTCCACTTGACCTCAGAGTCCAGGGGGTGGGTTATGTAGTTTCTGTACGGTGGGGTGAGGGAGGGAGAAAGACGCACAAGCTGGGAAAGTGAGAAAATGGAAACAAGGAAAGCTAGCCGAAGGACAGCTACAGCGTGGCGGGAAATGGTGCGTCGCGGGGTTGGAGTGCGGGATGTCAGGACTCCTGGGGCACAGCTCTGGTTTTCCCACCCCGGTGAGAACAAAGGATCAGCATGTTGTCCCATCAGTTCCTTTAGGACCTGGGCAGAGACTTTTCAGAGAATGAGAGGAGGCCAGAAAAGCACATTCTTTCTCCAGGGGCGGGTCGAGGCTCTGGGTTACAAGTTCAGATAAATAACGAGGGGAAATGGGAGGCAACGGGTATTTAATGGTGCTTTAGAGGACATTTTAAGAGGATATTAAAAAAATGCATGAATCTAGATTGTATTAAACAATAGCAAATGGAAAAGTAAATGGTTGGCCAGGAGAACCTTCTAAGTAAAAGAGCCTGAGCCTCCTTAGCCAAAACACTACTATATATGCAAACAGGGGAGAAAACAGCACTCATTTCCCAGATGGTTGCTAGCTGAACCTGGTGGGAATAAAACACGTCTCTGAGCATTCAATTGTATTCTCTGGGTGGTTAAAAAAAAAAAAAAAGCAGTACGGCCCCTAGATTCCTAATATGAAAATCATTTGTGCCGACTTCAGGTTCTTTCCAGTGTAGCTTTAAGGCCTCATTCAAATCAGGACCTGGAGCTCAGGGCTTGTTCCTTTGACCCCAACATCCTCAGACAAATACCATGGCCTTACAAAGTCAAGGCCCAGGACCCCCTGCAATTTCAGGAGGGGGGTGCCTTGGTGGGGGGACTGGAACTCCTCTCCCTGGAAACATTTGTTTCAGAAAAGGGTGGGGAGGGGCCAGACAGCATTACAATGGAGCTGCGTGGGGGAGCTTCCTCTGACTCTAGACTGTGTCACTTGAGTCGTGTTTCATGAGACAGCATATTGCAGGACAGAGGCTGTCACATCGCGTGGGCTGGCCTGGAAGAGCCGAGAGGCCAGGCTGTGGATCACTGCCAGGAGCAACAGAGGGGGCGAGGGCGCAGCCTGCTACCCGGGCACGCCTGCCCGAGCTCATCACTTCAACCTCGGCTTCCCGGGGCGGTAATAACAGGAGGGGGTGGAGGAGAGGGAGGAGGGAAAGAAGAGCGCTCTGAGAAACTAAAGCTGCAGGGGGCAGGAAAAAGAGAGTTTTTAGCGAAAGAGCTCTCGGATGCAAACGAGCCGGCGGAGGGAGGAGGCAAAGGCCGGGCTTAAGCAACCTGCCACTGGGATTTAAACAAAGGAGGTTTGGGAGAGGCAGAGCAGATTCTAACATCGGCGTGAGGAGGGTGAGCCCGCAGCTGGACTCGGGGTGAAGCTGAACAAAACCCCAGCGTCTCCTTCAGGGTGGGAAGGACTGGAGTATGTGCCAAACTAAGAACTCGGAGGAAAAAGTCACGTTGGGAGAGGACTTAGGGTTCTGGAGGGAGTCTGCCATCCCGCCCCTCTGCGAGGCATGCCTTCCTCCGTGCGGTACCTGTTCCTCGTTTCCGTCTCTACCGTCTTCGTCTTCATCTTGTTCTATGTGTTCAGTTTCGGGGGCGAGCAGAGCGTCCAGAGGCTCAACGCCTCCGAGGCTTTGTTGCTGACTCAAGTTTGCACATCCTTTATCCACGGGAAAACACCTTTCCTGTGGAGGAGCAAACTCACGCTCTCCGAGAAGTCTTCCTGCAAGGACTACTTGGCCCACAGCCACTACATCACGGCGCCTCTATCCAAAGAAGAAGCCGAGTTTCCTTTGGCATATACCATGGTCATCCACCACAACTTCAACACGTTCGCAAGGCTCTTCCGGGCCATCTACATGCCCCAGAACGTCTACTGTGTCCATGTGGATGAAAAGGCGCCCGTCGAGTTTAAGGACGCTGTGCAGCAGCTACTGAGCTGCTTCCCCAACGCCTTCCTGGCTTCCAAGATGGAGCCAGTAGTCTACGGCGGGATCTCCAGGCTGCAGGCTGACCTGAACTGCATCAAAGATCTGCTGGCCTCGGAGAGTCCCTGGAAGTACGCCATCAACACCTGTGGGCAGGACTTCCCCCTGAAAACCAACAGGGAAATCGTCCAGTACCTGAAGGGGTTCAAAGGGAAGAACATCACCCCCGGGGTGCTGCCCCCCGCCCATGCCGTGGGTCGGACTAGATACGTGCACCGGGAGCACCTGGGCAAAGACCTTTCCTACGTGGTAAGAACGACAGCGCTGAAACCGCCGCCCCCCCACAATCTCACCATTTACTTCGGCTCTGCCTATGTGGCACTCTCAAGAGAGTTTGCCAACTTTGTCCTGCATGACCCACGGGCTGTGGACCTGCTCCAGTGGTCCAAAGACACGTTCAGTCCTGATGAGCATTTCTGGGTGACGCTCAATAGGATTCCAGGTATGTGAGATTCCATGTTTCATGCAACGGAGACGCGTGCGTCTCACAGTCAGTCCTCCCGTAGCTACGGGTTCCGTAACAACCAACTGCAGGTGGAAAATTCTCAAAAACAAATTACGTCAGTACTGAACACAGGCGGACTTTTTTCCCTGTCATTTACTTTGTAAACAACCTAGCATGATAACTGTTTACATAGGCCTTCGGTAGTATTAAGTATTGTAAGTAATCTAGAGATGATTTAAAGTGTAGGAGAGCTTGTGCAGGCGTTATCTGTAAATACTACCCTAC
Organism: Oryctolagus cuniculus; assembly: GCF_964237555.1. Lineage (NCBI taxonomy): Eukaryota > Metazoa > Chordata > Mammalia > Lagomorpha > Leporidae > Oryctolagus > Oryctolagus cuniculus. Next base: position 160,029,646 of record NC_091436.1, on the reverse strand, counting down.
CTCTTTTCACTCAAGGGACTGGAGATTCTGCCTGGGGACCAAGAGTACCAAGGGTTGACTGTATCTGAAAGGGCTGTCAAACCTCCCACTTTTTATTCGGAAGTAGAAAATGAAAATTCAACTATGAAGTTCTCACTCTAGCTCTTTCCCAATGCAAAATGCTGTTCGTGCGCAAAACTTATACTAGCAGCTTTCTGTGACATTGCTTTGTAGTTTATCATGCTCTTTAGCATATATCATCTTTTCTTTTTTTCTCCCCCAAGATTTACTTGTTTCTTTGAAAGGCAGAGTTGCAGAGAGTGAGAAAGTGGGGGTGGGTATCTTCCATCCACTGGTTCACTCCTCAAATGGCTGCAGCAGCCAGGGCGGGGCCAGCTGGAACCAGAAGCCAGGAACTCAATCCAGGTCTCCCACATCGGTGGCAGGGGTCCAAGCACGTGGATCATCTTCCACTGCCTTCGAAGGTGCAATTAGCAAGGAGCCAGATTGGAAGCAGGGAAGCAAGGATTCGAAATGACACACCCCGAATATCTCACTTTATTCAATTTTCACCATAAGAGGTATTACTGTTCTTAGCCACACTGGTGTTTGTGCTCTGCCCCAGATTTGTCAAACTTGGTCTTATTCCTGGATTCTTGCCTTGGCCATCCTCCGCCTACCACAGACCTGCACAGCCTCTTCCTTATTAGCCAGCTCTCAGCTCTCAGAGGCTGCAGCTCTTACTTCCCCACCTTGCTGACTCACCAGTACACCACCCTGTTTTCTCTTTAAAGAGTTTGTACCATTTGGAATGATCAATGTACCCACTTCCATGGGTTTGTTCTTGGCCTCATCTGCACTAGCTCCATGGATTTGGGGTCATTTTCTAGCTTGTTAATTACTGTAGCCTCAATGCTTAGAACATGTAGTAAATGCTCAGTAAATATATATTAGATTGGCCTGGCGTTATGGCATAGCTGGTTAACATGCTCTCTGTGACACTGGTATCCCATATGAGGGCTGGTTCGAGTCCCAGTTGTTCCACTTCCCATCCAGCTCCCTTGCTAATGCATCTGGGAAAAGCAGCAGAAGATGGCCCAAACGTTTGGGCCCCTGCCACCTGCTTGGGAGACCTGGTTGGAGTTCCTGGCTCCTGGCCCAGACCCGGCCATTGTGGCCATTTGGGAGTGAACCAGCAGATGGAAAATCTCTGTCTCTGTGTCTCCCTCTCTCTCTGTAACTCTGCTTTTCAAATAAATAAAATAAATCTTTACATATGGATATCTGTTAGATGAATGACTATGCAAATGAATGGATGACAGGCATGAGGCTTTACTGTGGTGCACAGCTGTCTCCCGAAGACTCTGTGAGCTGAGAAATATTTGGACTCATGCGTGTGTCAGATGACCTGTATAGAGTTTTCTTTAAAAGTGCATTTTACATCAGATAAATAATGAGATTCTAGGAGAAACTCTTTTATTTTTATCAAACTTTTCTCCTTGTATTCATGTACTGGATGGATTATTAATATATATGTACATATATATGTGTGTATATATATTTATATATAGACCATGACACGGTTTCTTTGGAAGGCAGCCGTGCTTTGGACTCAATGAGAAATATGACATGGATTGCTGATGAGGTAGATGACATTATTATAGCAGGAGAAAAGCCATCATTGTCCTGGTGCTTGGGGGCCTGCCAAGTTGGAGACACTGGTGGGTGCTCTCTGGCCTCAGGGCAGGGCCTGCTGGGTGGAAAACATGGCTGCCTTCTCTGTTTGGTCTCCTGATCCCAGGGGCACTGGCTGGTGAGCTGGCTGCCTCCTATGCAGCACGTTCTCCTTCTCGCCTCCCTCCCGCTCCGAACACCATCTTTCCACTTCCGGTCTGCCATTTCCATCACTGGCATTGGATCTGAGGGTATTAGGTACCGAGAAGCTGATGTCCATGTTGGAAGATTTATTTTTATTTATTTGAGAGAGAATTACAGAGACAGGTAGAGACAGAGAGAGAGGTCTTCCACCTGCTGGTTCACTCCACAGATGGCCGCAACGGCTGGAGCTGCACCGCTCCGAAGCCAGGAGCCAGGAGCTTCTTCTGGGTCTCCCACACAGGTGCAGGGGCCCAAGGACTTGGGCCATCTTCCACTGTTCTCCCAGGCCACAGCAGAGAGCTGGATTGGAAGAGGAGCAGCCGGGACTAGAAGCGCGCCCATATGGGATGCCGGCGCTTCAGGCCAGGGCGTTAACCCACTGCGCCACAGCGCAGGCCCCAGTCCCTTACTGTTTTTAGTGTTCCTTTGGAGTGGGTAAGCTTGGTGCTGGTTGCCTCATTGCTTAGGTGTTACTGTGTAAGATGAGGGCATTTGTAATTTAGCAAAGGTCTGGATTATCACTTTTCCTTAAAAAAAAGATTTATTTATTACAGAGACAGAGCTAGAGATCTTCCATCCACTGGTTCATTCCCCATATGCCTACAACAGCCAGGGCTAGGCCAGCCTGAAGCTGGGAGCCCGGACCTAAATCCAGGGCTCCCACGTGGTGGCAGGGCCCGGGTAGTTGTGCCATCTGCTGCTGCTTTCCCAGGTGCATCAGCAGGAAGCTGGCTTCGGCAGCAGAGTCAGGACTGGAACCAGCACTCTGGAGTGGGACGCAAGTGTCCTAAATCGTGGCTCAACCTGCTTCATGCTTCTTGCGTGTGTGTGTGTGTGTGTGTGTGTTTAAAGAAAAATATAGATTTGGTTTAGTATTAACTGACTGTGGCTATTTTGCCAGAAGTGTGGTCAGTTTTATCAATGTCAAATCACTGTAAGAGGCCGGCGCCGCGGCTCACTAGGCTAATCCTCCACCTGTGGCACCGGCACCCCGGGTTCTAGTCCTGGTCGGGGCGCCGGGTTCTAGTCCCAGTTGCTCCTCTTCCAGTCCAGCTCTCTGCTGTGGCCCGGGAATGCAGTGGAGGATGGCCCAAGTGCTTGGGCCCTGCACCCACATGGGAGACCAGGAGGAAGCACCTGGCTCCTGGCTTCGGATTCGTGCAGCATGCAGGCCGTAGCGGCCATTTGGGGGATGAACCAACGGAAGGAAGACCTTTCTCTCTGTCTCTATCTCTCACACTAACTCTGCCTGTCAAAAAAAAAAAAAAATCAGTATAAGACAAATCTAAGAGAGAAGAATTCCCTTTATTTCCTTAGCCCCTCTTCCTCCTTCCTTCCCTAATCCAATAGTCAAGGCAGGGAGACCTGGGATGATACCCACTTGGGCCCAGGAGAGAAACCTGTTGTGCTGCAGGTGTGTGGTGTGGCTCCCTCACAAGCAGGTCACGGACCCTCAGGCCTTCCCAGCCACACAGTGCGGGGCCCAGCTAGGAAGATCTCCTTGGTTCCTACATGCGCTGTTGTTGTTTTAAAAATTTATTTATTTATTTATTTGAAAGTCAGAGTTACAGAGAGAGAGAGGGAGAGACGGAGAGATAGATCTTCCATCTGCTGGTTCACTCCCCAGATGGCCTCAATGGCTAAGGCTGTGCCAGGCTGAAGCCAGGAGCTTCCTCTGGGTCACCAACATGGGTAGTCAGGGCCCGAGTACTAGGGCCATCTTCTGCTGCTTTTTCTGGGCCATTAGCAGGAAGCTGGATTGGAGGTGGAACAGCTGGGGCTTGAACCGGCACCCATATGGATTCCAGCATCACAGGCAGCGGCTTTACCCACTGTGCCACAATGCTGACCCAGCTACATGCACTTCGCTTTATAGAAGACACAATGCTCAGAACCCTGGAAAGATCTCACACACAGGTCCCAGATGCCTCAGAGCGAGAAAGGGGATGATGCTGTGACCCTGGAGTCGTGCGGTGCAGCAGCTTGGCCAGTGCTTCAACTTCCTGGCAGGAGTTGGAGGTGGCAGCATCTCCCCATACAGAAAGCTGAGCGTGGCCCACAGCCGGTGTCTGTCCTGTCTGATTCTGCAAGAGACGCGTTTCAGGACAAGATGGGTTTTGCCTCCTTCCTTTCATAGATGCTGGGCAACTTCCTGTTTCAGGGAAAGCGGATGTCCTGCTCTGCCCCTAGGCAAGGCCTTTCTAACGGAATTAAAAGAAAGGAAACCGGCCGGCGCCGCAGCTCACTAGGCTAATCCCCCGCCTGTGGCGCCGGCACACCAGGTTCTAGTCCCAGGTGGGGCGCCAGATTCTGTCCCGGTTGCCCCTCTTCCAGGCCAGCTCTCTGCTGTGGTCCAGGAGTGGAGGATGGCCCAAGTGCTTGGGCCCTGCACCCCATGGGAGACCAGGAGGAGGCACCTGGCTCCTGGTTTCAATCAGGGCTGTGCACCGGCTGCGGTGGCCATTGGAGGGTGAACCAACGGTAAAGGAAGACCTTTCTCTCTGTCTCTCTCTCACTGTCCACTCTGCCTGTCAATAAAAAAAAAAAAAAAGAAAGGAAACCATCACAGGCTGGGGCCCCCATCGTGATTCTGTCCTTCAAAGTCAGGGTGGAATCTAACCCCACACTGGACTAACTCCAGTTTTATGCTTGAGCATTCCTTGTGATTTAAGAATTGGGGTGTGCATCGGTTCTTCAGCACCAGAAGGTCTTTACTCTAATCAGCTTTTCTGCTTTTCTGTGCCGTGCATGTTTTAAGGGGGAAAAACACGTAAATATAGGTCAACATCTCTTACAAGCATGCAAGTATAGGTTGTCTGTTCATTTCTTCCCTCAGTTACCTTCTCCTTGTCTCTGAAACACCCTCTGTTAAAGTGTGTGTGTGTGTGTGTAAGATTCACTTGTTTGAAAGCACAGTTACAGGGAGAGACAGAGAGATCTTCCCATCTGGTGGTTCACTCCCCAAATGGTCACAAAGGTTGGGCTGGGATGATCAGAAGCCAGGAGTCCATCTGGGTCTCCCACGTGGGTGGCAGGGGCCCACGTGCTTGGGCCATCTTCCACTGCCTTTCCAGGCACATGGGCAGACAGCTGCATTGGAAGTGGAGCAGCCAGCACTCTGTAGATGCTCAGATAGGAGATTCTGGCATCATAACTTGTGCCACCACGCTGGCCACAATTTGTGAGTCTTTTAACACCTCCCACAGACATCAGGTTCCCCAAACACCCCCAAGAGTAACATGACCAGGAAAATGGCTAGTGTGCTAAGAATTAGGTAGTATCAGAGAACAAAATGATAATTGTGTACAATTTGGTGAGACTGAATAGTAAAGATGCCATAGGGGGAGCACTAAATCATACAGTGTCACACTGATTTTTATTTTTTTTTTTTCCATGTCATCTTTCTGGGGAGAGTGACTTCTCTTTTCAACACTGTGTTAAAAATGGTGCAGGGAGCAGGTGTTTGGCTCAGTGGTTAAGACACCGCGTAAGATACTCACGTTCCCTATTGGAGTGCAGGTTCCAGTCCCAACTCCTCTGTCTCTGATCCAGCTTCCTGATGGTGTGCATCCTGGGAGGCGGCAGGTGATGGCTCAAATCACTGGGTCCCTGTCACCCACGTGGGAGACCAGGCTGTTGCAGCCATTGGGAGCTATCAGTCTATTTCATTAATAAAAATAAATGGTGACAAGGCATGCCAGAAAGAGCCCTTGTGGACTGCAGCCTCACACCCTCCTGGGGAGCCAGGCAGTGTGGCGGAGGTTCTGCTCTGTATGGCTCTGTATGGCAGGTGCCGGAGAAACCTCCAGGCATGCGGATCTGGTAGCAGAAGCCTGCTACCTCACGTCCTGACTTCTGGGGCACCCCTCCGGCTCCTAATTCTCAGATCTTTGTGAGTACTGCAGTGTGGCTAGATCTTTGTTTCGCATCTGCTGGAACCGTGGCTGGTCTCATTTTTCCACGGTCCATTCCCAAGGATACACTGTCTTGTCCCACCACAGGGCAGGGGGTGTGTCTGACTCTAAGGGAGAGGCCAGGCTGCTCCCTGCTTTGGCTTCAGCCCCTCTCTTTCCCCCTGACTGCCTTCAGTTTGTTCCTTTGACTTGGCTCACTCATTCTTCTGACCTTTCTCTTGTTTTGCTTCCATAAAAATGTTTTCGTTTACCTCTTTTCCTTTTTCCATTTTGTATATCTTTTTTTCTTCAGAGCTCCTTTGTCAAATAAATTATCTCAACCTCAAAAGGGACCACATGATGACATTTCCTCATTTTTAAATTCTAAAAATAGCATGTTTCCTATTTTGATTTATTTTGCTTTTTGAACTGTGCGTTTATTTGTATGTGCTCATTCTTTGGGAGGGTGTTATGACCTTTTAGGTTATGAATATCAGAAATTCAACTCAAAGTAGCTTTAAAAATACCAGAACTTACCAGCTTGCATAATTGAGATACCCGGGAGGCTCCAAATCAAGCTGGATTGAGAGTTGAAAGACAGGTGTTTGGGGCCACAGGTCACCCGCATCACATACTGGAGTGCTAGGGTTTGAGTCCTGACTCTGCTTCCAATTCCAGCTTCCTGCTAATGCAGATCCCGGGAGGAAGCAGGCGATGGCTCAAGCACTTGGGTCAGCGCCACCCCCATGGGAGACCTGGATTGACTTTCTGGCTCCCGGCTTTAGCCTGGCCCATCTCTGGCCACTGCTGGCAACTGGGGCATGAACCAATGGATGGAAGATCTCTCTCTGTCTCTCCCTCTCTTGGACTTTCAAATAAATATAAGTAAATAAATAAATAAATAATTTTTGAAGGAGTTGAAAAAATGCATTAGGACTCTTTTTTAAAAAATTATTTCAAAGGCAGAGTGACATATAGAAAGGGAGAGATACATTTGTATGTATAGTTTAAATGACATAAAAATACTGAATTACTTTTTTTTTACAGGCAGAGTTAGTGAGAGAGAGAGAGAGAGAGAGAAAGGTCTTCCTTTCCGTTGGTCCACTCCCCAAATGTCCGCTATGGCCTGTGCGCCGCGCGGATCTGAAGCCAGGAGCCAGGTGCTTCCTCCTAGTCTCCCATGGGGTGCAGGGCCCAAGCACCTGGGCCATCCTCCACTGCACTCCCGGGCCACAGCAGAGAGCTGGACTGGAAGAGGAGCAGCCGGGACAGAATCCGGTGCCCCAACCAGGACTAGAACCCAGGGTACCGGCGCCGCAGGTGGAGGATTAGCCAAGTGAGCCGTGGCGCCGGCCCTGAATTACTTTTATGAAAAAGGCATGATCTCAAAAGCCATAACCTTTGTCCTCATAAAAGTATTTTTTAAAATACTTATTTATTTGAAAGAGTGACAGGGAGAGACTTTCTGTCTACTGGTTCACTCTTCAAATGCTTGCAACAGCCGAGGCTGGACCAGGCTGCAGCCAATCCAGGTCTCCCGTGTGGGTGACAGAGATGCGGGTACCTGAGCCATCATCTGCTGCTTCCCAGGGTGTGCATTCTCAGGAAATTAGATTTTAAATGGAGCCCACACTCAAACCTGGGCACTCTGATATGGGATACAAACATCCCAAGCTGGGTCTTAGCTACCATGCAGAACAGCAGGCACCAGATGAAAAGATTTAAGACTGAGATACATGACTTGCTCAAAGACAAATATTACATATACCTAGCAAGAAATTAGAACCAAGAGAAATACCCAGGGAAGGGAGAAGGAGCACTTCTGTTACATACTTATTTTAAATGGAACCTGTTTTCACTAATTCTGAATTGTTGCAATAATCACAAGTATTCAGCAGATGAAACTTGACTAATCCTAAGTCAATAATTCTATGGAAGAACTTACTCTTGTGTTCCATAGTTTATCCTGATTTTTACTCCATTTTTCCCTCAAATTTTCCCTTTTTCATGTGAGCAGAGATACAGGAAAATTGAAGGCAATCAAGGTATATTTAGCTTGGGCTTAGGGACTTTATCTGTTGAATTCTCATGAGAATCCTGTCCAGTGTGTACTTAAAGCCATGGTTTGCAGTCCTTGGGAAAGGGCTTAAAGGGACTGGGTGATGTGCCTTGCCCCCAAAGCAGGGAGCGCAGGCACCTGGAACTGAGCTCCCCATTGTGCATCCTTGGATTCAGCAGTCAGAGCCGCTGGCTGGGTTCTCGCTCCTCACCTCTGCTGACTGGCAGTCCCTGCGGTGTAGAGTTAGGGGCTGAGACTTTGGAGTTGAAATCCCGGCCCTGCCATGACCAGCCACGTGTGTGGCCCCATCCTCCGTCTGCGACAGCATGGACCCAGCGCCAGGGTCTCCTGTTTGGGGTACCAGCTCTGCCACAGTCACACTGTGTGACCTTGGGCAAGTTACCAAACTTTTTCCCATTTGTAAAAGGGGGAAAAGAATCTATCAAATATAAGGTTTAAGTAAGTTAAATCAGTGCTTTGGAACACATCGTGTTATAATGTTGCTATTAGTAGCAGCAGCGTGAGTTGAATATGCCTTATCCAAAATACTTGGGACCAGAAGTGTTTCAGATTTTGAATTATTTTGGGGTTTTGCAGTACTTGCATATACATGATGCGGTATCCTGGGGTTCCTAGCCACTGAAGTCCAGTCATGGATTTCATTTATATTGTCTATGGCCTGAAGGTATGTTTAGCAACATTTTTAAAAATACGTATTTTAAAATTTATTTGAGAAAGAACAACATAGACAGATAGAGTTCCCATCCACTGATCCTCTCCTCAGATGACTACAACATCCAGGGCTGGGCCAGGGCTGATGCCAGGAACCAATAACTCAAACCAGGTCTCCCTTGTGGGTGGCAGGAATCCAATTACTTGAGCCATCACCTGCTGCCTTCCAGAGTGAGCATTGACAGGAAGCTGGATTCAAGAGCCAGTGCCAGGAATTGAACCCAGGTACTACAGTATGAGATGAAGGGTATTTTAGCCACTAGGCCAAATGCCTGCCCCAATTTTATACAATATTTTTGATAGTTTTATGCATAAACAAAGATTCATGGGATGGAATTTTGCACTCATAGCATCATGTCAGTGCTCAGAAATTTTCAGATTTTGCAGCATTTTTTGAATTTTCAGATTTGTATACTTTATTAGCATAATGTATTTTTATCCATAAAACGGATATTCATGCAATAAGCATTTATGGAGCACCTAAATGTCATGCTAGGTACTGGGACAGAATAGTGAATAAGACTCATGGAGAATGTATTCTGGACAGGGAAGACAGATAACAAGAAGGAGGCTGGTAAGCAAGAACACTAGGGAGTAGGATACGTAGAGTGAAGAAATACGCAGGCTAGATGCAGGAGGGGCCCTGCTCGGGTCAGGTGTGTCCGGGAAGGCTTCCTGGCAAAGGTGGCACCTGCACTGCATCCCCGCAGTGAGACGAGTCAGCCTCGTGCTGGGAAAGACGTTAGAGAGAGAAGAGGGACTGCAAAGGTCCTGAGTTAAGTGACGACCTGGGGTGTTCAGGAGCAGAAAGGCCAACAGGTGTGATGTGGCTGTGGCCCAGCGAGCCAGGACAAAAGCTGGGCCGGCCATGAGGTGGGCAGTGCAGGAGCTGTGTAGTCCCTGGGGATGACAGGCCCTGACAGCGCCTGCCCGTGGAGTGATTGGCAGATGCAGGAGGCCCCTGGCTGTAAGTGCCCCGAGTGGAGGAAACAGTCAACGAGGCCGCCTCCCTGCTGGACACAGGCCAGCCCCATGGCCCAGGGTGTTCTGGGATATTCTGGAATGCTTCCCACCACTTCCCTCGGATCTGACTGATGTGTGCTTTTCTTTTAAGATTCAGCTTAGAGTCCAATTCTCCACCAAGCCTTTCCTGCTTCGGACTCCTATGCCTCATTGTCCTGTTGTCAGTCCTGTGGCGTGTGTTCCCGGTGGCTTTTTAGACAAGCTACGGCACATACTGGCGTTTGTATTCCTTAGACCAACACAGTCCAGGGTATATGCGCATTGCACAGCACAGTGGAGCCTTGGCTTATATTTATCCAATAGTACGCATGTGCACGCGCGTACGACCACACTCACGTAAGTTTAAACGGTGTCGGCCAGCCCAGCCTGGCTTCCATTCCACCTGGTGAGTCTGGGGTGAGAAGTGAAGGGTTGTTTCCACAGCTCGCCATGTTCAGTCCCAGTGACCTCCTCTCACCACATCGGCCCGCGGCATGAGTCAGCTTCTTCATCTGGTGTGTTAGCAGAAACAAAGCCACCTGGATCAAGCTTGAGGGACAATTGCCTATGTTGAAACGATGGAGAGACTGTCATCTCTAGCGTGGCAGATTCCCATAGCATTTCTTAGAGGAATTCTTATATATTTGAAAGGCAGAGTTACAGAGAGGGAGAGAGAGAGAAAGAAAATCTTCCAGGGCCGGCACCATGGCACACTAGGTTGATCCTCCGCCTGCGGAACTGGCATCCCAAATGGGTGTCGGTTCTAATCCTGGCTGCTCCTCTTCCAGTCCAGCTCTCTGCTGTGGCCCGGGAAGGCAGTGGAGGATGGTCCAAGGGCTTGGGCCCTGTACCCGCATGGGAGACCAGGAGGAAGTACCTGGCTCCTGGCTTCAGATTGGCGCAGCTCTGGCCATGGCGGCCATTTGGGGAGTGAGCCAACAGAAGGAAGACCTTCCTCTCTGTCTCTCTCTCTCACTGTCTGTAACTCTGTCAAATAAATAAAAAAATAAATAATCTTTAAAAAAAATGAGAGAATCTTCCATCCACTGGTTCACTCTCCAAATGGCCACATGTCTCCCATGTAGGTGCAGGGGCCCAAGCACTTGGACCATCTTTCACTGCTTTCCCAGGTGCATTGGCAAGGAGCTGGATCAGAACTGGACCAGCTAGGACTCGAACCGGTGCCCATATGGGATGTCAGTGCTGCAGGCAGGAGCCTTACCCACTACGCCACAGCACAGGCCTCTAGAAGAATTCTGACTGTTAGGGTGCTCTGCTTCTCCGTACTGACCTCAGCTAACCTCTATGTAGGATGTAGAACTACACAGTATTTGTTGAATTTTTTATAATCTCCAAAGCCAGGGCAAAAATCCCTGTCTTCTGATCTAGTGTTGTGTCCCCTGTCAACCAATTCATGCGAACTATAGAATTTTTGTTTTTTAAAGATTTATATTATTTTTTGAGAGGCAGAGTTACAGAGAGAGAGGGAGAAAAAGAGATCTCCCATCAGTGGTTCATTCCAAAATGCCCTCACCAGCAACGGCTGGGGCAGACTATGTCTACCACATGAATATCAGGGACCCAGGTACTTAACCCATCACTTGCCGCTTCCCAGAGTGAACATTAGCAGGAATGCTACATTCTGGAGGGGGCGCTAGGACTCAAACCCAGGCACTCTGGTAGGGAGTGTGAGTGTTTTAACCACTGTGCCACATGCTTGCCTTGCAACGAGCCTTTTTAAATGTGCTTTCTCTGTACCAGATGCACTCAGAAACTTGGCTTCCCCTCACCCTCTGACCCGCATGCACAGTATGTGAAATTCTTTCCTAAGCTGCTGTTGGACAAAACCACAAGGGATAGGTCTGCCTTCCGTCCCCTTTGCCGCGTCACATTTCCAGAGAAAATGTTCAAGGCCTTTGCCCTTGAACTCTGACCTTCGTGATATTCGTTCCCCATCATCTTTCTTTTCATCTAGATTTAAAAAGATCAGAACTAGCCTGTGGCAATATCAGAGGACAAAACTGACACCCTGACTGGGTCAGCTGGGGACATGGGGCCCTCCTAACGTCTCTAGCTCACTCCTCCTCTGTTGGACATTCTCTACTTCGTTTCTTCTTTGTCCAACTCCTACCTGAGTCCCAGTACTCACATAAGTCATCCTCTGTTGAAAATCTGCGATTTTGACCATGGTGCGCATCTGGGCTCCTTCCCAAGCTCTTTTTGGGGTCTACAGAAGAATGATCTTCCTGCCCTGCACACCCGGTTCCCTCTGGAGTCCTGTGTGTAAGCCACGTTCCTGAAACCCTAGGCGTCGTTTGTCTCTTAGAAAGTTCTCTGGTTCTCTTCCTCCTCTCCCAGGGCATGGGCTGGCCTGCGCCTGTGTCTCCCTGCACCCCACGCCCAGGACTTCTGCATTTATCTCTGCTCTGTTACGCTTCCGCTTTTTGGACTTTCCCCAGCAGTGACTCAGTCTAAACCCAGCCTCCTAAGTACAGTTTTCCTGTGTAAAAGCAGCCTCCTCTCTATTCCATACAGAATCTAGAATCTTCCCAGCGTTCAGAGCCAACTAGGGCTTGGGGGAGCTTCTAGTTCCAGTCCTCAAGTACAAATTAGGAAATTGTGAGGCAGAGAGATCAAATGGCTGCCGATCGCCCTGCTACATGAAGTAAGTACCCATTTCCTAACCTCACTGCTTACGTTATAAATCTTAGTGTAGGCATTTCCATTCATATTTTTCTATTAATCCCACCTCGTACAGAAAGCCGTCTCAGGGGCTGGCAGCATCGGCATCCCATACGGGCACCAATTCAAGTCCCAGCTGCTCCATTTCCAATCCAGCTCTCTGCTATGGCCTGGGAAAGCAGCGGCAGCAGCAGAAGATGGCCCAAGTGCTTGGGCCCACATGGGAGACCCAATAGAAGTTCTTGGCTCCTGGCTTTGGCCTGGCCTAGCTTTGGCCTCTGTAGCCATTTGGGGAATGAACCAGAGGATGGAAGATAGATCTCCTCTCTGTATTTCTGACTTTCAAATAAATAAATGAAACCTTAAAAAAAAAAAAAAGTCAGGTCACATATGGTGAGGAGAGGATTTTGTTTTAAGATTTATTTATCTGAAAGGCAGAGTGACACAGAGACAGAGAGAGAGATCTTCCCCTCCTCAGTTCCCCTCAAGAGCCAGGGCTGGGCCAGGCTGAAGCCAGGAACCAGGAGCTCCATCTGGGTCTCCCATATGGGTGACAGGAACTCAAGTACTTGGGCCATGATCGGCTGCCTCCCCAAGTGAATTAGCAGGGAGCTGAATCAGAAGCTGAGTAGCTGGGACTTGAACGAGCACTCCGAAGTGGGGTGTGGGCATCTCAAGTGGTGGTTTAACCTGCTGCCCCACAGCACCCACCCCAGAAGTTTGAGATACTGGTAACGTGACAATAACAATCGGGATGTCTTTATGTCTTTAGGTTCTCTCATTCTTATCTAGGTTGTGAGTCTTGTGCTGGCTGGGGACGGCTGAGTGGGCCGTGCAATTTAAGAGCATTCTGTGGGCTCGCCGTGGAGCCACCCCATGAATGCTAATCACCTGTCCCGTGCCTCAGTGGTTCACAGAAATGTGCGGGAGGGTCACGTAGTTGTCACGCACTGTAGACTCCGTGATGGGTCCCGTTCCCGCCCTCACCCCAGCCCCTGATCAGTTACTGACTGTTGTCCAGACAGTCACACCTTTCAGGCAGGATTCTGTCTGGGAGTGGGGGGATCAGTGGTCTCTGGGTGACCCATTCTTCCTGTTCTGTTCAGGACTTACTCAGTTTGAGCACTGAAAATCTTGCATTCTGGGAAATTTCTCGGTCCTGGGCAAGCTGGGTCGGGCACTCTCACCTCTGCTCACTTTCCACATCCAGGACATGTCCATGTAGATCATGAGTGCCCTAAATATTTAAATTCCGCAGAGCACCACTGATCAATATACTGGAAGAAGACGATCATTGAAACCTCGGTTATCTGGGTTACAACACGTTAAAGGGTAACGATCGAAACCTCAGTGTTAGCCATCAGCAACCACTCTTGTGCCTGCTTTTGCTGACAACAGTCTTCCCGTTGGCTTTGAGGATAGATCGCGTCTGTTTAGATCTTATCTAAAAGAATGGGTTGGTAAATACGCAATCTGAATCAAACCTCTTTAACCAATGGGAAAATCAAATGCAGACGTGACCTTCAGTTTCAGACAAACACACGACATTATCTTGGAGGCAAATTTGTTCCAGTTTTAATTTCTAGGAAAGCAGAAGAAACATCTGTGTTTTGGGATTTTTCCAAGTGCTCTGCCCTAACAAACTGTCTAAACTCAAGCAAGTGACAGGCTCTGTGGGAAAGAAGCTAGTTCAAGAGTGGATTGAATGAGCTACAACGGCATCTATTAAAATTAGAAGTTGGGAAACTACTGCCTATCTCTATTTTAAGGCTATTTTGTTTCCATTTATGTGAAAAGATTCAGAAGATAAAGAGGATGGGATCTTCCGGATAGATTGCTGGCAGCAGCTGGAATGTAAAACGCAATCCCCTATAAATCCTTCCCCTTGTAATTTTCAATCCCACATTCCAGACTGGGTCTGGGAGTGCAGAGGGGGTTGGAGATGGGCTCGGAGGTAGCCGGCATGAGAGGAAAACCCAGAAGAATCTCTGGACTGGGACAGACCCCTAGGTCAGGTCCCCGCCTTGTGAGTTTGCTGTCTTCTTTTTCTCAGAGTAGACCTTTGCAATCAGAGAAAAGGAACAACCCAAGACAAATCATCATCTGTGCTGTTCCTTGAAATGTAACAGACTGTAGTGCAAGGTGCACGCTTTGCTTGTGGTTTCCTGGTTTCCGTGATTTTTGCTTTGGCTTAGATACTTAGAGGTCACAGGTGGGCAGCTAACCGCAGCAGGGAAGGAAATGAGCCACCCCAGAGGGGCTGAGAGAAAAGTAGTAAAAAGCGGTGGGACCCTGCAGGCACGAGGTAAGCTGGGGGTGGGAGGGGGAAAGTAGTGGGAGATCTCGAGGGCATCCTAGCCAGATTTACTTTCCACGACATGGATAAGGCTTTCCACTATTCCTTTTATTTATTTATTTAAATACCATTCACATTTTATTTATTTGAAAGAGTTACAGAGAGTAGTAGAGCCAGAGAGAGAGGTCTTCCATCTGCTGATTCACTCCCCAGATGGCTGCAATGGTCAGAGCTGCGCCAATCCAGAGCCAGGAGTTTGTTTGTTTGTTTGTTTGTTTGTTTTTTTCCAGGTCTCCCACGTGGGTGCAGGAGCTCCTTTTTGGGCCACCCTCCACTGCTTTTCCAGGCCATAGCAGGGAGCTGGATCGGAAGTGGAGCAGCCGGGACAAGAACCAGTGCCCATGTGGGATGCCAGCACTTCAGGCCAGGGCTTTAACCTGCTGCGCCACAGTGCCGG